>NC_134791.1:6291152-6333652 GCF_046742065.1 Oratosquilla oratoria | reverse complement strand
ACAAGTATGCAGACACGCACACTAATACATGCATACATCTAAATAGACGAAAGCGCTCGGCCCACAGTTTATTATTTCCCTTTGTAATTTTCTGCACACATACATACAGTAAACACACACACAAACTCATACGCACACACACACACATACATACACACATGGTGCGAATGTGAGAATGTGTGAGCGAATTTCTGAGTATTTCCTTCAAAGTGAGGCTGACAATCTCCTCAGAGCCGTTGACAAAAAAGAATCCAACAATTGCAAAGACAACAATACAACGTTTTTTTCTCTGGGAGAGATCAATGCCAGGGCCCAAGGACCGATGTCGGCCGCTGTGGGGCACTGGGTTTCCATTCAGTTCAAATCAAGATAACAGCCACCACCACCTTTACCACCACCACCACCACATTTTCCACCACCACCACATTTTCCACCATCACCACCTTTACCACCACTACCTTTTCCACCATCACCACCTTTACCACCACCACCTTTTCCACCATCACCACCTTTACCACATTTACCACCTTAACCACCACCTTTACCATCACCACCTTTTCCACCATCACCACCTTTACCACCACCACCTTTACCACATTTACCACCACCACCTTTGCCACCATCATCGTCTTTATCATCACATCATCACCACAACCCTCGCCATCATCACTATCGTCATGAAATCAATTCTCCATTATCCATCACTATTTTTCATAATTTCGCTCAAAGAACCCATATTCGTCCACTTGCGGTGCCCCTCACAGATTTCAATCACGCTAAACCTAGACGATTCTCTTCAGCCGTGCGAGACCCCCCGAGTATTATAGAGGGCCTCAGGTCGCCTTAACGATGCCTCAGTGTTAACAATTGCGTGGCGATGCTGCGGGTTGATCCCTGTCTAGTGGGAAGCGGAAGACGGATCGAGAAGAGGGAGGGAGGGAGGGAGGGAGGGAGGGAGATGGGGTATGGAGGGAAGGGATGGAGGGGAGGTATGAAGGGGAGGGATAGAGAGGAGGGATGGAGATGTGGAGGGAGGGAAGGAGGGAGAGAGGGAAGGAGGGAGGGAGGAAAAAGAGAAAGAGAGGAGGAGGGAAGGAAGGGAGAGAGAGAGGGGAGAGAATGGAGGGAGAGGGGAGAGAATGGAGGGAGAGGGGAGGGAAGGGAGGGAGAGAGGAGGGAAGGGAGGGAGAGAGGAGGGAAGGGAGGGAGAGAGGAGGGAAGGGAGGGAGAATGGAAGGGAGGGAGAGAGGAGGGAAGGGGAGAGGAGGGAAGGGAGGGAAAGAGAGAGAGGAGGGGAGGAAAGGCAAGGGAAGGGAAGGAAAGGAGAAAGAGAGAGATGGGGAAGGGAGGGAGAGAGGAGAGAAGAGAGGGAGAGGGAGGAAAGAGAGAGAGAGAGAGAGAGAGAGAGAGAGAGAGAGAGAGAGAGAGAGAGAGAGAGAGAGAGAGAGGAAAAAGCAGAGGGAAGGGAGGGGGAGAGAAAGAGAGGAGGGAAGGGAGAGAGAGACTAAGAAAAATGGAGTGCGGGAGGAGTGGAGTGAGGCGAGTGGGTTGGTAGCTTGTATGTAGTAAGGAGGGCCTTGAAATGCGACACACCCACCTCCACTCACCTCCACCTCCTCCTCCTCCTCCACCACAGTCATCACCAGGCGGCTGTGGCAGTGCACTCCTCCTTATCCTCCTCCTCGTACTCCTCGTCCTCCTCCTCCCCCTCATCGTCCTCCTCCCACTCTTCATCCTCCTCTTCTTCATCCTCCTCTTCCTCGTCCTCCCACTCCTCCTCCTCCACAATCATCACCAGGCGGCTGTGGCAACGCACTCCTCCTTTTCCTCCTCCTCGTACTCTTCGTCCTCCTCCTCCCCCTCATCGTCCTCCTCCCACTCCTCGTCCTCCTTTCCTTCCTCGTCTTCCTCCTCGTTCTCACACACCTCGTCCTCCTCCTTGTCCTCCTGCTTCTCCTCCTCCTCCTCCTCCCTGTACTCCTCCTCCTCTCGTCCTCCCATTCCTTGTCCTCCTCCTCCTCGTCCTCTTCCTCCTCCTCCTCCTCCTCCTCTTAGTGGGTCTGAGCCTTGACACCAGGAGGGAGTCTTCTTGTTTTTGTTTCGTCCCCCCCACCCCCACCCCCGCATCCTCCCCCCTCCTCCCCACCCGACCCCAAGTGGTCTGGGGTTGGGGGGGGTAGGAGGTGGGGGGGAGGTTCTAGTGCCCCTAACGCATCTAGTTTATCTACCACAGCCTTCCCTCTCTCCCCTCTCCCTCTTTCCCTCTCTCTCTCTCTCTCCCCCTTCTTCCTCTATTTCTCTTCCTCCCTCCACCTCTCCACATCTTCCACCATTTATCCCTTCCTTTCTCCTTCCCTCCACTCTTCCACCTACCTTCCACCCCACATCCCATACTCCTTCACTCCCTTCCTCCCACCCTCCCTCCTCCTCCTCCACTTCCCCTCCCTCCCTCCTCCACTTCCCCTCCCTCCCTCCTACGCTTCCTACCCTCCTCCTATATCTCCCCCTCCCTCTTGCTCACTCTCCTCCTCACTCCCTTCTTCCTCTTCCTCCTCCTCCTCCTCCTCCTCCCGTGCCCAAGGCCTCTCCCCACAGCACGGCGGGGTGCCTCGCCAGCCGTCTTCATCATACATTCGAACTCTTCTTCGCTCGAACACTGAACGTCCGCTGAGGTTCGTCAAAAGTTCGCTCGAACACCACAGGCTTGCTGAGGCTCGTCGAAAGTTCGAACTGACACTATAAGTTTGCCAAAGTTCATCAAAGATTCGAACGAACGCTATAAGTTCGTCAAAGATTCGAACAAACGCTGTAAGTTCGCCAAAGGCTCGAACAAACACTACAAGTTCGCCAAAGTTTGCCAAAGATTCGAACTGACGTTGCATGTTCGCCAAAATTCGCCAAATGTTCGAACGGACGCTGCAAGTTCGCCAAAGTTTCGACCGAACGCTAAAGACTCTCCGACGTTCGCCAAAGGCTGAAACAGACGCTGAAACTTCGCTAAAGTTCGCCAGAGGTTCGAACGCCCATTCCTACTCTTTCTTCGCCGAACGCCCTCGAACACTCGAACCTTCATTATGTATTCATATACTCAGTCCGACACATCTCAGACACAATAAATTACATCTTTGGCCTCTCCCCCAATGTAACGCACTTCAACATCTTTCTTCTAGCTATCGGGGGAAGATTTTATTCACCTCAGAGGGGGGGTCCTGTCCAAATGAAGCTTCCGTCCAACAGGGGGGGGGGGTCACGGTCGAAAATGTCTTTCAAAAAGGGGGCACCCTCATTGTTAAGTTACCTTAACCCCGGGTACTTTTCCATAGGCAAGCTTAAACTTTAAGCTTCATTAACTTAAACCCCTTCGTTACCGTGATGGGGGTTACCATGGAGATGAATAAAATCGCCTGGCACCAGAAGGGGGTGCATTTGTTTTGGCGCCAACAGGTGTGTATTGATCCGGTTCCATCTATTGGCGCTTGGTGCCAAGGGAGTGATGAATGAGGGATTCTGTCAAAGTGGACACCCTTTGCTATCGGGGAGGGTGCCACGATTATGAATAAAATCGCCTGGCGCCAAAAGGGGATGTTCATGTTTTGGCGCCAACAGGTGGGTATTGATCCGATGCCACCTATTGGCGTTCGGTGCCAAGCGTCATGAACGAGGGATTTTGTCGAGGTGGACATCATCCCTTCTGACACCGGGGAAGGTGCTACGGACATAAATAAAATCTCCTGGCGCCAGAAGTATTAAAATAAAATAGGACAATCCGGCGCCAAATACCTCGTTCTGGAGGATCTTAATCCCAAGTCACACTATCACGAGTCTCGTCAAATGTTGTGAGTTCGAAAAGCTGCATGACGACTTCGCTTACATAGTATTCTAGATTTTACAAGTCTACAATTCATCCAGGAGGTGCCAAGATAAGAGGGAGGGAAGAGGGTGGAGGGGAGTGGAGTGCGATGGGGATGGAATGGGTGGGAGTGGTTTTTATGCCTTTGTTTTTTGGTTACCTCCCTTATAAGGAAAAAAAACCCTTTGGTATATCTATGTACAATCTAACAATGTGTCTAGTATTCGTATAGGTTTGACTTCTCTTAGTTCGTCATTCAGCTTCTCAACATATGACGCAAAAGGTGACCTGACATTTGGAAATTCGAAAAAGGAAAAATCGTAAACGAAGTCGGTCCTACTCGAACTCGCTCACTCGAGTCGTGACAGCGTGACCAGGGCTTTACTGGCCGACACTTGTCGAGTTCATTCAGACAAGGAGGACCTTTAGAAGATCGATAAGACAGGATGCTACACACATTAGTGTAAGTACTAGAGTGAATCCCCAGTACCCTGTTACCGGCACCTCCTCGTTATGAGTTGTAAAACCTTTTTGAGATTCCAAGATTCCCTTTAACTCCTTGCGACTCCAAGAACTCCAATGACACCACCCATCACGCCCTACACCCATTTCCACCCGCCCACGCACCCAAACGTCACCCACGCTAGCCCCCTCACCCCCAAGCCAACGATTATTCCCAAAGCGTCACCCTGTACATTACCTTCAAAGCGAAAAGTTACACGTCACTGAACTTTACCCTAGAAAGTCTCGTGTGTGTGTTTTTCTATAGAAAACCTTTGTGTGTGTGTGTGTGTGTGTGTGTGTGTGTGTGTGTGTGTGTGTGTGTGTGTGTGTGTGTGTGTGTGTGCGCGCGCGCGTATACACTGTTTTTCGAAAAATAATTTGAGCGGTTTATAGCTAATTTAAGGTTAAAGTTTAACCATTCAACTGGCTTAGTTAAGAAATAATCTCCTTTTCCAAACATCATGTTTCATAATAAAAGCCACCCAGCCACCCACAGCCACCTACTATCAGCCACCCAGCCCACAGCTACGTCTTTCAGCCGCCCACGAACCTAAGTCACTACGCCCACAAACATATAATTTTCCGAAAAAGGCTCACCCGCCCATAACCTTTGTACTAGTTATTGCGGACACAGAACACACCCATACGGACCAGAGGCGCGCAGTATTATTTCATGTTTAGGGATAAATCACACACACGCACACACTCATATATAAGCTCTCTTCCGGGAGGGAAATAGTTGTCGATCACGAGTTCAACACGTGTATATATATATATATATACATATATATATATATATATATATATATATATATATATATATATATATATATATATATACATGCGCACATGCACACACAAACACACACACACACACACACACACACGTCACCTGCTCAAAACACCCACGCTTACACCCACAATCACCACACTCACGAACTACACCCAAATCAAGCCACCCAGCCCATAACTGGGTCAAAAACCCCACCCACCCACAATCTGGCTCCACCCACCATCAGGCATCTCGCAGCCTTGCAGGGGGACCCGCCCCCTCTTGACGCCCACACCCGAGTTCCATACCCTATGCGTTGATCCTGGGCCAGCGAAGCGTGTCGGGTACCTCAGCGGAGTCCCGCGAGAATCAGACATGTACATACTTCATCTAAAGGTTGGGTTGAGATGGGTTGGGTTGGGTTGGGTTGGGTTGGGTTCCGTTGGGTTAAGTTGGGTTGAGTTGGGTTAGGTTGGGTTGGGTTGGGTTAGGCTGGGTTGGGTTGGATTAGGTTAGGTTGGGTCAGGTTGGGTTAGGTTATGTTGAGTTAGGCTGGGTCAGGTTGGGTTGGGCTGGATTAGGCTGGGTCGAGTTAGGTTGAGTTAAGCTGGATCGGGTTGGGTTGGGTTAGGCTGGGTTGGGTTAGATTACGCTGGGTTGGGTTGGGTTAAGCTGGGTTGGGTTGGGTTAAGCTGGGTTGGGTTGGGTTAGGCCGAGTTCCAATACTGACCCGTTATCTTATTTACAAAATCTATTCTCCTTTGAGCTTTTCCAAGATGAATTATCAATCAAAAAGCTCCCTGAGGCAGTTAGGCATTTTAGAGACACCCCTACGGACCAGACCCCGAGGGAGCATTGACCACAAAACTCCCTTATACAGTCAGGGGACTTTAACGACGCCCCTACGGACCAGACCCCTTATGGAGTACCGACTTCAAAAGTCGACGCAGTTAACATCTTAGGGATTTCCGTAACAACATCCCAAAGGTAAAGTTCAAGTAAAACTGTTGAAGTTAACTCTTAAACAAACAATTAACGTCTCAAAACGATTAAGTGGCGACCTTGTGCGGGTGTTACAATAAGCGGCGGCGACGGATGCGGCCAGATGATGGGCAAGTTCAGTCAGTTTAATAAAATCGCCTGGCAACAGACTGAACTGGATATAACGACCACCGTCACCCCCTGGTTGGATCACTCTCACAACCTTTGGAGTCAAATGACTCCTAATAAGGGAGACTTTGCTGTCGCCAATAACAAGCCGCAACGGCGGAGCCGGACAGTGTGACACTGGTCTTAGGTTGCGTTTACACCGAGTGAGTCTCGGCTGATTCTCCTCAATCGTTTGAGTTCGATGAAACGACTTCGGTTACAATCTTTCTTTTTTTCAATCTTCAGAAGTCAAATTGACTTAGCGTCGTATATTGAGAAACTGAACGGCGAGATGAAAGGAGCTAAAACTTTATGAATGTTAGATAGATTGATGAAGTCTTCTTAGACTGCTGCAAGCAAAGTATTCTTCTAGTTATTCACAGCATTTGGCGAGAATTGGCCCGGACTCTTTGTAAACGCGTCCTTACAGTGAGCACCGGATTCACCTTCTTCCCTTCTTCGGCCACCCCTTCGTCAGCCCGTTCTTCCTCCTTGTAGGTCTTCCTCGCACCCTCGCGGTTCGTGCCCTGCATAGAGATGGCTGACTACTTGGTATTTTTTTTTTTGGGGGGGGGGGGGCACGCCTGCTCACTCACTCACTCAGCGAGAAAGACTTGTTTATTCACGTTCTGTTTTGTGTGTGTGTGTGTGTGTGTGTGTGTGTGTGTGTGTGTGTGTGTGTGTGTGTGTGTTTTAGTGGAGAAGGGTGCTGGTTGTAACAAGTTCCTGACATGGGATGGTAGTGCTCGCATACAATCCACACACATATTAACCTTTATTTTATTTTATTCTATTTTTACCTTAAAAGAAAAACTTCAGTTTACAAAACGCCTCTCTTTTCTCTGTGGAACTATCTTTTTCGAGAGTAAACTATTGTACGCTTCCTCTCTTTATCTCCAGTGGGAGGTTCTTGAACTCTCTTACTCATTAAAAAAACAAGTCCCAAGACGCCTTTACTCCACAGACACTTTACCTCATTTTTTTTTTTTTTTGTGATTTTTAATCTTTCATATTATTTCTATTTTTACCTTTTCCGCTTTTAAAATGTATGAATAATGAATACCCAATTGAAAGTTCACTCAAAAAAATTGAACAATTCTAAGCAAGTGCAACATCCCTGAAAGAGTAAAGCACTTGTACGAATATTTACTGCTCAGAAGAAAAAATAAATATTGAAGAAATTTTTGAAAAGAAAAACAAAGAAAACAATCTAAAAAAAAAAGGCTGAAGGGAAAAAATATCGAAAAAATGGACAACATTTTCAATAAGATATAATAGAAAAATCTTGAAGAAAAAAAGAAGAAAAAATTCTTTAAAAGAAAAAACGGAAACAAGGAAAATCGGCCCATCAATAAAACCTTAAAAACAGAAGCATGAAGGAGTCTGCAAGAGACCCTAAGACCTACACTAGGCAGTTCCTTGTCCATGTCCAACCACCCCAATCCAAAAAGCTATCTAAAACAACCGATAGTTTCAGTGCTCACTGTAAGGTTAGCTAAACCCATTCCACTCGTTAACTTAACCTGCTGTTAAACCAATTCTTAACCCCCATTCAGGCACCGCCGCTCGAAACGCTATGCAAACTAGACAGAGCCGTCATGCACGAGCACAGAAATCGCAAGTCATGCAGAAGCAAACAAACCCGCCACTCGGAGTGACTGACGGCGTTCTTGACGTTCTTTACGTACACGAGAACGTTCTTGACGCTCCTGACGTTCAAGAGAACGTTTTTGATGTTCCTTACGTACACAAGAACGTTCTTGACGTCCCTTACGTTCACAAGAACGTTCTTGACGCTCTTAACGTACAAGAGGACGTTATTGACGTTTCTTACGTTCACGAGAACGTTTTTGCTACTCTTTACGTTCATGATGACGTTCTTGGCGTTCCTTACATTCACGAGAACATTATTGACGCTTTTCACGTTAACGAGAATACTCTTGACGCTCTCTACGTTCACGAGGACGTTCTTGGCGTTCCTTACGTTCACGGAAACGTTCTTGACGTTACGTTCACAAGAATGTTCTTGACGCTTGTTGCGTTCACGAGAACGTTCTTAACGTTCCTTACGTTCACGAGAACGTTAATTCTTGCTGCCGTCAGATGATTTTATTCATTTTACTAACAGCCCGTAGAAAGTGAACCTCGTCGTTCCCAATCTGTCGTCAGCGCCTTCCTGACAGGAGCCTGACCCGACTGACAGAACTGTCGAACAGCTGACAGTTACCTGAAGTTCGTTTGTCCGATAGGTATCGCTTGTACGATTATCGTACGAGGGGGGAAGGGGGAGGGGGGAAGGGGGAGGGGGGAAGGGGGAGGGGGGAAGGGGGGAGGGATGTGATTGAATGTCGAGGGTTGATTAGGCCAAGTGGGTTGACTGAGTGTTTGTGGCTGCAAGGCAGGCAGGGGAGGAGAGGGAGGAGGGGGAGGGACGAGAGGGGAGAGAGGAGGGGGAGGGAGGGAGGGAGGGAGGAGAGGAGGGAGAATTGGAGGGAGGAGAGGAAGGGGAAAGGAGGAAGGGAGAGGGAAGGAAGAGGGGGAGATGTAAGAGAGGGAGGGGAGGGGAGGGGGGAAGGGAGGGAGGAGGGGAGGAGGGGAAGGGAGGAGAGGAGAGGTAGGAGGGGAGGAGAGGTAGGAGGGGAGGAGAGGTAGGAGGGGAGGAGAGGTAGGAGGGGAGGAGAGGTAGGAGGGGAGGAGAGGTAGGAGGGGGTGGATGTGGACGGGGAGGAGGAAGGGAGGGATGTGGAGGGGGAGGAAGGAGAAGTAGGGAGGAGAGGGGAGGTACGAGGGGAAGAGGATGGGAGGGATGTGGAGGAGGAGGGGGAGGGATGTGGAGGGGGAGGAGGAGGGATGTGGAGGGGGAGGAGGAGGGATGTGGAGGGGGAGGAGGAGGAGGAGGGATGTGGAAGGGAAGGAGGAGGGATGTGGAGGGGAGGGATGTGGAGGGGAGGGGGAGGGATGTGGAGGGGAGGGGGAGGGATGTGGAGGGGAGGGGGAGGGATGTGGAGGGGAGGGGGAGGGATGTGGAGGGGAGGGAAGGAGGAGGTGAAGAAGTACGAGGAGTGGGAGAAGTGGGAGTATGAGTAGGAGTAGGAATAGTACGAGGAGTAGGAGTAGGAGTCGGGGAGTCTGTCTACTTCGTCAGTGTGATTCTCCTCCTCCTCCTCCTCCTCCTCCTGGAGGAAGACCTCCTGAGGGTCTTGGGGCCTCGGAAGAAGACAAACAAAAGCCTCCGCGGACTACCCCCGAGGTTGACCTTGAGGTTCCTGTGTCACCCTCAATGACCCGCAGGAGGTTCTTCCCTTGCGGCCTGGATGTCGAATGGAGGATTTTCTTCACATGCAAACACAAACACAAACAATAGACAAACAAATAGATAAATAAATGAACAAATAAACAAAAGGATAAATGAATAAATAAGCAATTAAATAAATGAATAAATAAATAACAAATAAATAAATGATAAAACAAAAAACAAAAAACGATAAGAGAAAAATACATCAAATAACGATAAATTATAGATAAACAGTAAAGTGTAAATAAATAATAATTACATCAATACATAAGCAAACAAATAAATACACAAATAAACACAGACACAAATAATATATATATACGTATATATATATATATATATATATATATATATATATATATATATATATATATATATATATATATATATATATAAATATACTAAATAGATTAAAATAATAAATATTAAATAAATAAATAAAACAAACATATGAACAAACAAATTGTATTTGCGAAGAAAGCTTACTGTCGACACCTGAACAATCAAAGATGACAATAAGATCGACATGCAACCTTCGTCTACTTTCATACCTTCCTACCCGCATCCTCTTTCCCACTGTATTTCACTGCATTTCGGCAAATTTCGCTGTATTTCGTTTTATTATTATGATAACAGAAATCGTCCGAATTTTTTAGGGAGGTTACCTTTCTAATCTAGTTTCCCCTCTTCCCTCACTCTTCTACGAACCCCTTTACCTCCTTCCCCTCTTCCTCCCTTCCCTTCCTCTCCCCCAACCTCCTCCTCTCCTCACATTTTCCAACCCCTTCCCTTCTTCCCCCTTCCCCATCCCCCTCCCGTCCTCCCCAACGTCTCTCCAACCTTCCCCAGCCCTCCCTAACGTTCCCCAACCCTCCCCAACGTTCCCCAACCCTCCCCAACGTTTTCCAACCCTTCCCGACCCTCTACAGCCTTTCCTAATCCTCCCCAACCCTCCCCAGCCTTCCCCAGCTCTCCCTATTCTTTCCCAACCCTCCCAACCTTCCCCAACCCTCCCAACCCTCCCCAAACTTTCCCAAACCTTCCCCAGACCTCACCAATCTTCCTCAACCTTCCCCAACCCTCCCCTCTCCCCAACGCCCCCCATACCCGTGCTCCTGATCATTACAAGCCGAGCCCATAAGAGGCCGCCGTATCATTAGCTCACAAACCCCATTTGCATAGAGAGGTCGACGGCACGGTCGACCTTATGCCCAGTGACCACAGGGGCGGTTTTCCTCCTGCACGGGCCTACCTACCCCCGTGGGCCCAGGGGGTGAGGGAACAACCACTACGGTGGACGGCCCGGCGCTGAAGGACGCAGGAGGAGGACGACGAGGAGGAGGAGGAGGACGGGGAGGAGGAGGAAGCGATGGAAGAGGAGGAAAAGGAATGAGAGGAGGAGGAGGAGGAGGAGGAGGAAGAGGTGGAGGAAGAGATGGAAGAGGAGGAAAAGGAATGGGAGTAGACAAAGAGGACGAGTAGGAAGAGGAGGAGGAGAAAGAGGAGGAGGAGGAATAGGAGTACGAAGTGGAAGTGAAGGAGGAGGAAGAGGAGGAGGAGTAAAAAGAGGAGAAGAAGGAAGAGATGGAAGGGGATGAAAAGGAGGAGGAGTATGCGGAAGAGGAGGAGTATGGGGAAGAAGAGGAGTATGAAGAAGATGAAGAGGAAGAAGAAGAGGCGGAGGAGGAAGAGGAGGAAGAGGAGGAGGAGGAAGAGGAGGAGGAGGAAGAGGCGACAGAGGGAGTGGACAATTCGACAAACCGCTCACTACTTGTCGCTCGATGGCGCACAGTTCTCTTGCAGCAATAGCAGTAGCAATAGCAGAAGTAATATTAGCAATAGCAGCAGCAATAGCAGTATCACTAGCATCAGCAATTGTGGCAGTGGCAGTATCACTAGCAACAGTAGCAATAGCAGTAGCCATTACGGCAGCAGCAATAGCAGGAGTAATGTTGGCAATAGCAATAGCAGTAGCAATAGCATCAGCGATAGTAGTAGCAACACCAATAGCAGTAGCAATATCACTAGCAACAGTAGCAACAGCAGTGGCCATTACGGCAGCAGCAATAGCATCAGCAATAACAATAGCAACCGGAATAGCAATTGTGGCGGAAGCATTACCAATAGCAATAGTAGCAACAGCATTACCAAGAGCAACAATAGCAATAAAAATAGTAACAGTAATAGCAATAGTAGTAGCAATTCTGGCAGTAGCATTAACAATAGCAATAGTAGCAATAGCATTACTAATGGCAACAATAGCAATAGCATTAGCAATAACTGAGGTGACAGTAATAGCAATTCTGACAGTAGCATTACCAATAGCAATAGCAGCAATAAAATTACTAGTGGCAACAATAGTAATAGCATTATCAATAACTGAGGTAACAGTAAAAGCAATAGTAGTAGTAATTCTGGCAATAACATTACCAATAGCAATAGTATTAATAGCATTACCAATAGCAACAATATCAATATCAGTAGCAATATTAGCACTAGGAATTACAACAATAATAGCAACAGCAGCACCAACAATGACTGGGGATCCGAGATACGAGACAAATTACGACAGCGAGGCAAGATTGTCTACACGGATAGAAGCGCTGGTAAAATATACTTGACAACACCATCGACGCCAAAACCAAAATCAGCACCAAAATCAACACCACCATCACTAAATCCAACATCACCACCAACTCCATCACCAACACTAAAACCACCAATATCAAATTCAACACCAAAACCAACTTCAAAACCAACGTCACAGTCAACACCAAAACCAACAACACCCAACAACAACTCCATCACCAACACTAAAACCACCAATATCAAATTCAACACCAAAACCAACTTCAAAACCAACGTCACAGTCAACACCAAAACCAACAACACCAACAACAACTCCTTCACCAACACTAAAATCACCAACACCAAAAACATCAAAACGAACGCCACAGTCAACACCACCATCAACACCAAAACCAACATCACCAACACTAAGACAATCAACATCAAAGCCAACAACTCCATCAACACTAAAACAATCAACACCAAATTCAACAACACCAACAACAACTCCATCACCAACACTAAAACAATCAACATCAAAGACAACAACACCAACAACAATCCCATCAACACTAAAACAATCAACACCAAAACCAACATCACCAACAACAACTACATCACCAACACTAAAACAATCAACATCAAAGACAACAACACCAACACCAAATCTATCAAAACTAAAACAGTCAACACCAAAATCAACAACGCCAACAATAACTCCATCACCAACACTAAAACAGTCAACACCAAAATCAAGATCACCAACATTAACTCAATCACCAACACTAAAATCACCAACACAGTCAACACCAAAATTAACACCAAAACCAACATCACCAACAACAACTCCATCACCAACACTAAAACAGTCAAAACCAAAATCAACAACACCAACAATAACTCCCATCACCAACACTAAAACAGTCAACACCAAAATCAACAACACCAACAACTCCATCACCAACACCAACAAGAACTCCATCACCAACACTAAAACAATAAACGTCAACACCAACAACAACAACAACAACAACAAGAACCATCGAGACTCCTTGCTGGCCTTCCTCGTGCTCAAAGAACCTCTTAATCATCGTGTTTTCAGAGACAAACACGAAGTCCCTTTTCGACCGGGAGGCAACAAAACGCAACGAAATTCTCCCACGTCTGCATTCCGACGTAAAAAGGGGGCACCCCTCGCTTGGCTGCACTCACGCATGCGCAGAAGACAGGTATCTCCCTTGAAAAGGAGGCCACCCGAGCTCTGTGATGCAGAAAAATACTACGAACAAGTTCTTCCTCAGAGTTTGAGAGAAACTTCGCAGAGGTTTTCTTCGGAAGTCTGAGGAACTTAGACAAGTTCTTCCTCAGAGTTCGAGAGAAACTTCGCAAAGGTTACCTTCAGAAGTCTGAGGAACTTGGACAAGTTATTCCTCAGAATTGGAGAGAAACTTCGCAAAGGTTTTCTTAAGAAGTCTGAGGAACTTGGACAAGTTCTTCCTCAGAGTTCGAGAGAAACTTCGCTAAGGTTTCCCTCGGAAGTCTGAGGAACTCGGACAAGCTCTTCCTCAGAGTTCGAAAGAAACTTGGCAAAGGTTTCCTTCAGAAGTCTGAGGAACTTGAACAAGTTCTCCAAAATTTTGAGAAAATTTGCACTAGTTCTTTTCGGAATTCAAAGAAACCTCAACAAGTTCATCCCCGGATTTCCAAAACCAAAACAAGGTGACGGCTTCGGCCACAACCAATCAGCGCCTCCTGGCGTAGGCTCCTTACCATCTAATCCTTTATCCTTCAAGGTATCCGCAATCCATTTCCAAAGTGGAATCGTCGGTGGATGTTTTCAAGTTTTCTCAGAGAAACAAAAACCCCCTCCTTCCAGAACTGACAACGCCCTTATTTCCCGCCAAAAACGCCCACGAAACCAGAACCGCCTTCAGCGCTCAAGGGGGGCAGTAATGACTTACAGTGTTAGTGAAGTTTTCCAACCGTGAGTGAGGGTCGAACCACGACTTCCTGTGTGAGAAATCAAGACACTATCCACTATACCAGTAAGCCCGTGTGTGTGTGTGTGTGTGTGTGTGTGTGTGTGTGTGTGTGTGTGTGTGTGTGTGTGTGTGTGTGTGTGTGTGTGTGTGTGTGTGTGTGTGTGTGTGTGCGCGCGCGTCTTGTGGTTTTCGTGGCTTTTCCTGTTTATGTTCAAGAATCTGTCTGTCAGTTACTCTGTCTGTGTATATTTGTCTGTATCTGCCTGTCAATTTGTATATGTGTGTGTATGAGTCTGCCTGTCTCTCTGTAAACATGTGACTATGTCTTTAACTGTATCTATATGTCTGTGTGTGACTGTCTGTCTGTCTGCGTCTATGTTTGTGTCTGCATCTGTGTGTGTATTTGTCTGCGTTTATGTTTGTCTGTATTTGTCTGTGACTGTCTGCGTCTGTCTGCCAGCCTTTGTGTATCTGTCTGTCTCCCTCTTCACGTACACACACGCACATAGGCGCACACACACATACACACACACACACACACACACACACACACACACGCTTTCACTCTCTCAATCCTAACCTCACCTTCACCCTCTCACTCTCGCTCTCACTCTCACTCTTACTGCCTTTCCTCATTGGGTGCTGCTTCTTTACGATGCCACGATTTCCTCGTGAGGCCAACGAAGTCGATTTGTGGGTTGCCCGCGCTTTGTGGAAAACGTGTTATGCGGGTGCGCTCTGTTAGGTATGTCACATTAAGAAAATAAAATAAAATAAAATAAAACAAAAAAATATATAAAATAAGAAATTATAATAAAACATAAAATTAAATCAAATTAAATTGGCAAAGTTAAATGAAATAAAATAAGAATAAAAAATATATTAAATCAAGAAAAAATTAATTTTGTATCGAGAGGTCATTAACACCAACGCCAGTCTAGGATCTGCCTCTAGGCAAAGAGTATCCGACGTAATCTAGATTAAAATCAACAAAGAGTGCCACCCCCTTTGTCATTCACTCATTCATTCATCCATTCATTTAATCATTGACTCATACATTCATCTTGCAATGTATGCATTATTTTACTTTCAGGTTGATTTAACATTATTCATTCCTTCACTCACTCATTCACCTCGCCATGAATAATTCTGTTATACATCACGAGCTCCAATCTGAAGTCTTCAATGTGACGACATCTAAGTGACGTCAACAACCTGACATCATCGACTATAGAATGTGTGTGTGTGCGTGCATACGTTCGAGCGCGTTAGCCGTGTATGCGCGCGCGAGCGTGTGTGTGCGTGTGTGCACGCATGTACTCGTTCGTATGGACACACATGCACACATGTACACACACGCACATACACAGATTCTAAACAACGAGTCAATACATATAAAACATACTTCAGGCCAAAACATTATCAACCTATTCGATGTAAATTCTCAAAAATTATTTATTGAAAATACGTTCCAGACTGCACTGCTTCTGACCCAGGTAGTGGGCGGGTGCCGGGGCTGCCCCTTCAACCACAAGCACCCGAGATAAAAGGGAAAACAAATGGGAGTAGTGGGGGAGGGGGGAGGGAGTAGGGGGGAGTGAGTGCCTTGACTGGTCACCTCCCTTATAAGGGGGAAGAAGCCTTTCTGTGTGTGTGTGTGTGTGTGTGTGTGTGTGTGTGTGTGTGTGTGTGTGTGTGTGTGTGTGTGTGTGTGTGTGTGTGTGTGTGTGTGTGTGTGTGTGTGTGTGTGTGTGTGTGTGTGTGTGTGTGTGTGTGTGTGTGTGTGTATTTAGACTAGGTTATGTTAGGTTAGACATGGCCATATTAGTTTAGACTAGGCTATGTTAGGTTTGACTAGACTATGTTAGGTTTGACTAGGCTATATTAGGTCAGACTAGGCTATGTTTGGTTAAACTAGGCTATGTTAGATTACACAAGATTATGTTAGGTTATACTAGGCTATGTTAGGTTAGGTTAGGTAAGGTTAGCTTAGGCTATGTCAGGTCGATCATACGGTAGTTAAGGTTAGGTTAGTAATGACCAATTCAACTTTGACTGGTCAAGACAGGTTTAGGCTTGTCTAGTCTAGTCTATACTGAGTAAAATCGCCTGGCGACATCTTCTTGGCAAGGTCATTCCCATCAGAGCATCTCCCTCTCTTTGTTTGGCTTAATTGAGCTCTTAATTTAGCTTAATTAGTCCCAGAGTTGGAGCGAAATTACCTCAGCCTTATGTGGTTCAGCGTCGCTCGTCTGCATATCTTTCTGTTTAGTCAGTTATCGCTTCTGCCCTTATAAGAAGTCAGCAAGAAGGACAAGAAATACAAATGAAAATGAACGTGGTTGCCAGGTATTTTTTTTTTTTTTTTTTTTTTTTTTTTTTTTTTTTTTTTGTAATGTTGATTTGTACCGGTTTCTTGATACGGGTAATAATAGCCACAACACATGTATGGGATATTGAATGTGTATATTATATATATATATATATATATATATATATATTATATATATATATATGTATGTATGTAGTTACTGGTTTAGGGACCAGATTTTTTTTTTTTTTTCTTTTTTTTATCTTTCTGTAACTCCACCTCTTGGACGTATTATTGTTCCCAAGGAAAGAGCCGCTGGTTATCGCCCACGAAATTTCGAAACTATAACAATATCAAGGGAAGATGGACAACAGGAGACCTTTTGGTCCATACCGAAAAAAAATTAGGAAAACTCGCCAGCCCATTTGCACGAAGTGGGAAGTGAGAAACCCCCTGGCAGGGCAAAACCCTGTCAGTTGCGGCAAGCTGCTGGTTTTTTTTTTTTTTTTTTGGCCGATGTTTCGGTCGCCTCCCCGCCTGGCCAGGGGTGTCGGGAGCCAACGCGACAAAGCCCACGACGGGTCCCGGTAATCGAACTCACGACTACCTGCTCGGGAGCTCGACACGGTATCTAGTGGGCTATCACGTGGCCCGAAGTAAAACGTAAATATATATATATATATATATATATATATATATATACATATATATATATATATATCTTTATTATATATATATATATATATACATATATATATATATATATATATATACATATATATAAAGTGTATATATATATATATATATATATACATATATATAAAGTGTGTGTATATATATATATATATATATATATATATATAAACAGTGTATACATATATATTTATATTTATATATATACATATATAAACAGTGTATATATATATATATATATATATATATATATATATATATATAGCCATAACATATTGTTTATTTTTGTTTTCCTAGCAAAATCTAAAAACTTTGAATTAGATTCCACTCCTTATTCTCCGGGAGACGCACATTCCACTGAAGTGACGCACACAGTTCGGTAATGCTCCAAGGGTGACGGGGGGTGGCTGAAGTCAGTTGACCCATCTTGACCTCTAACGAGACAGGAAGGAGAACATAAAAGAGTTATATGTTCAAGTGAATAGATAGATGAGGAATAGGTGAACAGGTGAGTAGGGATGCAGGTGAACAAATGAACAGGTGAATATATGTACAGGTGAACAGATGAACAATTGACTGGTGAATAGGCGTAATGGTGAACAGATGAACAGATGAGCAGGTGAATAGGTGAGCAGGTGAATAGGTGAGCAGGTGAACATGTAAGTCGATTCTCAGGGATCAGTAATGGAAGATATATAGTAAATAGTAAATATATAGTATATAGTAAATAGTAAGTATAAGTATATAGTAAATAATAATAATTTGACAGATAACTAATAATAAATGAAAATCAAGCAAATAATAAGCGCCTGAAACAATTTTCTTTTTTTGGTATTGGTTGTACCATCCAGCCTTACCAAGCCGGATTCAGGGCTGCACCGTTCCCAAAGGATAGGCCGATGGTCCTGCATTGGTACCCTCAAGGTTTCACACTCGCACATAACGCAAATACACTTGTAAATGGAGGACGATTATCCTGTGATCTTTCGTGTTAACATCCGGTTAATCGTGTATCACAAGAATGTGATGGATGAAGAGCATCCGGTGGAGGTGCATCACAGCGTTATGTGGATTAATGATGACATTGGATGATCTCGGATTTATTTCTATTTATTTATTTATTCCCTTTTGTTTGATTTATTTCCTTTTATCTATTTTTTTTTTATTTATCTTTTTGTAGTCGACACCGACCTTGTATGACCTTGCTGACAGACATCACAGGATATTTTTTTTTTTTTTTTTTTTTTTTTTTTTTACACTGACATTGCATGGCCTCCCGTTCCAGTCCCGCAGGTCATGACAAAACAAAAAACATGCACATCGTGATGAAGGTATTTTGCAGGCACGTCACAGTGATGTTAAGCTAGTTCTTGTGGTTCGAACCAATGCTATCCTATGCACTTCACGTTCACCGCCAGCTCAGACTACCAAAAACACGATTATTTATATCAAGACACCTCAGCCCTTGACGATAAGGAATAACAAGTCACATTCGTAGGATCGACGTTTAAGGAGATTTCAACGCAGATAAGAAACCAATCCACGACACATCGCTTAGCACCATGACAGACATTATCTGAAACTCGTTTCATTACACATCCGATGGCAACACATCACTAGAAAAAAATACACACAGACACACACACACACAACACCAAAGGACAACGTAGACGCAACTCCGCCGCTCTAAACACTTAATTTCCTGGTAGCGAGACCTCTTGAGGCTCCTCTACTGAGCACATCACCACCACAGAAACGGCTCATCAATTCGGCTCCTTCTTCTTTCCTCCTCACACTACACACCTGAGCCCCTTCTGGCTCTCGCTCCACTCGAGGCTCGTGGCTAGGACGAGCCACCTCCAGCGCACGTGGAAGAGGCGACAGACTTCGAAAAACGCGACCTTCCCCTTCGGAAGTCGAGAACGCACTGCTACGGCTGACGTCTTGGCCTCCTCTCTTCCTCAGCCTTTCCGCCTCCTCCTCCTCCTCCTCTTCCACCTCCTCCTCCTCCTCTTCCACCTCCCCCTCCTCCTTTTCTCTCCCACCTCCCGCTGCCCTTCCACCTGCTGACTTTACCCAGGCGACTGGGGCAAGGACACAACCCGACTTCGCAGACTCTTCGTTTCTTCTTCGCCTCTAGACAAGAACCGAAGTCGTTCTCGAAGTCGCTTCGGGAGAATCTCACTACCTCCGAAGATGCCCAGACCTCACGGTGCCTACCTCCCGTTTTCATATGAAGACCTCACGCCAGGATATGCTTAGCTATGACTATGACCACCTTTGCCCAATGTGTTTGAGTTTCTCCCAGGGCAATCAGAAATCACCTGTAACTCTTGGATGTGCACAGATGCAAAGTGTTCGAATCGCAAGCAGGTGGTATGATACTTTTCGTAAACATTCGATCGGTTCTTAATGACATACACGCGTTTTAGATTCTTTCGTTTCGTTATGTCAAAAATTTTCGCCCATGTACACAGATAATCGTAATTTAAACCCGATTAAAAGATTAACCCATTCGATCAATGCTTAACTGACAAACACGTTTGGCATTTTCTCTTAATGTCATAACACTAGTCATCTGTTCTAGATCCCACTAAGCAAATCTATGAAGCTAAATCCTCCTCCTCCTCCGCTACAATCACCTCCTCTTCCTCCTCCTCCTCTGCTACAATCACCTCCTCTTCCTCCTCCTCCTCCGCTACAATCACCTCCTCTTCCTCCTCCTCCTCATCTTCTCCCTCTCCCTTCCACCCTCTATTTCACTCCACTTCCTCCTTTCCATTCATTCATTCTTCCTCTTCCTCCTCGCCCACCACTCCTCCTATCTTCCTCTCGCCCTTCACTTCCTCCCCTTCGTTTCCCCTTCCTTTCTTAGGCGTCTTCCTCCTCCACCACCTCCTCCCTTCCTCTCCCCTCCCTCTCCCGCCTCTCCTTCTCCCTTCTCTCCTCTCCTCATCTCTTCCTCTTCGTCCTCTCCTCTCCTCTTCCCATCTCCTCTCCGTCCTCTCTTCTTTCCATCACTTCTCCCTCCTCCTCTCTCCTCTCCTCCCCAACCACTTTCTCCTCCCCCCCTCACCTCTTCTCTTCCTACCCCCCTATCTCCACCCTCTCCTCCTTCTCCTACCTCCAACATCTCCTCTTTCCATCGCTTCTCCCTCCTCCTCTCTCCTCCCCCAACCACTTCCTCCTCCCCCATACCCTCACCTCTTCTCTTCCTCCTCCCCTTATCTCCACCCTCTCCTCCTTCCCCTACCTCCACCCTCTCCTCTTCCTCCTCCCCCTACCTCCACCCTCTCCTCTTCCTCATCCCCATACCTCCACACCTCCTCTACCTCTTCCCCAACCTCCACCCTCTCCTCCTCCCCCTACATCCACTCTCTCCTCTTCTTCCTCCCCCTATCTCCACCCTCTCCTCTTCCTCCTCCCCCTATCTCCAACCTCTCCTCCTCCCCCTACACCCTCTCTCTCCCCTTCCTCCTCCTCCTCCTCCTCCCCCTACACCCTCCCCCGAACCATCGAACCCAATAAGGGTCTTCTGCAGCAGTATCGGCCCAGGAGGCGAGAGGCGCCTCAAGGTCTCTACTCCACACACTCTTTATCTAAACGAGACGAAGATCTTCACTTTATGAACCTCCCTCTCTCTCTCTCTCTCCCTCTCTTTCTTTCTCTCTTAACCGAAAACATACGCACGCTCCCATTCCCTCAATACGTGTTTCTATCTATTTATCTCTTCTCTCTCTCTCTCTCTCTCTATCCCTCTTCATCTTTCTCCATCTCTCTCTCTCTCTCTATCCCTCTTCATCTTTCTCCATCTCTCTCTCACTCTCTCTCCCTCTCTCCATCTGTTTCTATCCCACTTCATCTTTCTCCATCTCTCTCTCATCTCTCTCCATTTCTTTCTTTCTCTCTCCCCTTCGAACGTCGAACCTTAATCAACATTTTTTTTCGAACATTTCTTGATCGAACTTTGAAATGTTCATTGAGAGTCTTCTTCATCCCCTTCCTTCCTTGCCGGGTGATCCTCTTCCCTGAGCCTTTGCTTGTCGCCAGGTGATTTCATTCGTCTCCATAGCGCACTCTCCCCTTACTCCCTTAACTCGATAACAAACAGGTTAGAACCCATCTCGATTAAAGTTAATCTTCATCAACTCCCCATCACCTGTACAAGTTGGCATCTATCTGGGAATCATGGTTGTCGCCTGGCAATTTCAGTTATCTTCGTGCCATTCCCTTCGCCCCTGGCGCCAAATGCCACTTCCTGGCGACAATTGCCACTTCATGGCGGCAAGTGGCACATCCTGGCGCCGATTACCGCTTCCTGGCGCCAAGTGCCACTTCCTGGCGCCAAGTGCCGCTTCCTGGCGCCAAGTGCCACTTCCTGGCGCCAAATGTCACTTCCTGGCGCCAAGTGCCACTTCCTGGTGCCAAGTGCCACTTCCTGGAGCCGAGTGCCGCTTCCTGGCGCCAAGTGCCATTCCCTGATGTCAGGTGCCGCTTCCTGGCGCCAAGTGCCACTTCCTGGCGCCAAGTGCTACTTCCTGGCGCCAAGTGCCACTTCCTGACGCCCAGTGCCACTTCCTGAGAGCCACCGTAATTGTCAATTAACTCTATTTCTATTTTAATTTGCAATTGTATCTGTTTAATATTTATCCATTTATTTATTCCTTCACATATTTTATATATTTCTCTATTTTATCTATTTATTGCAAAGAGTGAATGGAAGCCAATGAATTTACGAGTGAGAGTTTGAGAACGAATGAAAGTGAGAGTGTGAGAATGTGAGAGAGTAAATGAAGTGAATGAACGAGTAAACGTATGCATGAGTGATGAATGAATATGCGTGTGTACATACATGTGTAAGTGCACATGTGTGTGTATGCATGTGCATGTACGCACGTGTGCGTATGCGTATGTTCATGCATATGGGTGTGTACGTACATTTGCGTGTGTACGCATGTATGCGCATGGATGTATACGCATGTGTGCGTATGCGTATGTACGTACATATGGGTGTGTACATACATATATGCGTGTGTACGCACATATGCGTGTCCACGTACATATGAGTGTGTACGCACATATTCGTGCATATGTACATATGTACGCACATATGTGCGTGTACGTACATATGCGTGTGTACGTAGCCTACATATGACTGTGTACGTTCACATGCATGTGTATTCACATGTGCATGCGCGCATGTTTCTGTATACGTGTGTACGTACATATGCGTGTGTACGTATATATGAGTGTGTATGCACATGTGATCGTAAGCGTATGTACGTACATATGCGTGTGTGCGTACAAATACGTGTGTACGTGCACATGCGTTTGTATGCGCATGTGTGTGCAGGTGTGCGTATGCGTGTGTACGAACATATACATGCGTACGAGCATATGCATGTGTACGCACATATGCGTGTGTACATACATATGCATGTGTACGCACATATGCGTGTGTACGCACATATGCATGTGTATGTGCACATATGCGTGTGTACGCACATATGCATGTGTATGTGCACATGTGTACACATGCGTGTGTGTGCGTGCGTTCGTTAGCCTTATCTACCAGAAGTAGATAACGTAGATAAGGCGACACGCAAGAAACGAAGGGGAGACGGACGGGGATAGAAGGGAAGCGAGCGAATTAAGGCTTCACGCTCGGAGATGTCAAGATAAAAAATGAATAAATAAATAAACAAAAAATATAGAATATTTACATCGAGTCGATTCCACCTTTCACCTTTCCCGGGATCGTCCCCGGGAGCAAAGATTTCCAATAATGAATCTCCTCTTAGTATCCATTACCAAATATCGATTTCTCATTACACTTTTTAATCCCCCCAAAGTATTTATTCGCTTCTTTCAATCTACATTCTACCTCCACCTCTACTCCTCCCTCTCCCGTCACATTCGCACCCAAATAAGATATAATCAGATATATAAATGAATAATTAAACAAGTAAATAAATGAATAAATTAATTAATAAATTAAAAAAGACGACGACGACGACGACGACAAAAGAAGAAGAAGAAGAAGAAGAAGAAGAAGAAGAAGAAGAAGAAGAAAGAAGAACAGAGAAAAAGGGAGAGAAAAGAGTGAGAGCAAGAGCGATAGAAAGAGTGAATGCAAGATTGAGAGCGAGAGAGAGAGTGAAAACGAGATCGATAGAAAGAGCAAATGAGAGAGAAAAACCGTGATCGATAGAAAGAGCAAATGCGAGAGAGAAAGAGAGATACAGAGATAGAGAGAGTAATAGAGTGATAGAAAGAGCAAATGCGAGAGAGCGATAGAGAAAGTGATAGAGAGAGCAAATGCGAGAGAAAGAAAGAGCAAATGCGAGAGAAAGAGCAAATGCGAGACAGCGAGAGAGAGAGAAAGAGCAAATGCGAGAGAGCAAGAGAGAGAGAGAGAGAGAGAGAGAGAGAGAGAGAGAGAGAGAGAGAGAGAGAGAGAGAGGGAGGGTGGGAGGGAGGGAGAGCAAGAGGGTGGGTAGGTGGGGGAGTGGGTGGGTGGGTTGGCAGGCCTGGCCGCTAACCTTCGAGGCATCACGCAGGAACGGATGACCGCCTCCTCCGACCTCCAGCGCTCTCCCTACAGCGGGGCATTTCTCATCCATCTCATCATCCTAAAGCTCATCATCCTCATGCTAAACCTCATCATCCTCATGCTAAACCTCATCATCCTCATCCTAAAATCTCATCCACATCCTAAACCTCATTATCGTCATCCTGAACCTCATCTTCCTCATCCTGAACCTCATCCCCCTCATCCTAAACCTCATCCTCATCCTAAACCTTATCATCCTAAAAATCCTCCTCAACTTAAACCTCATCATCCTCATCTTAAACCTCATCATCCTCATCCTAAGCGTCATCCTCATCATGCTAAATCTCATCCTCTTCATGCTAAATCTCATCCTCCTCATGCTAAACTTCATCCTCCTCATCCTAAACGTCATCTTTCTCATCATAAACCTCATCATCCCCATGCTAAATCTCATTATCCTTATGCTAAATCTCTTCATCCTCATGCTAAATCTCTTCATCCTCCTCATACTAAACCACATCATCCTCATCCTAAAACTCATTAATCTCAACCTAAAACTCGTCCTCATCCTAAACCTCATCATCCTCATGTTAAACCCATCTACCTAATCTCCATCTACTTCCTCGTAATTCTGATCTACCTCATCCTCCTTAACCACCTGTTCCTCATCTTCATCCCCATCCCTATTCCCCTTACCCATTCCCCAACCCCATTCCCTATTATTATCTATATTATTATAATTTTTATTTCATTTTATTTTATTCTTTTATCATTATTATATATTTTTTTGCATCCGAACTAGTTATAGACCAAAAGGTCTCCTGTCGGCACGCTCCGCCTTTGTAATCCTTTGTATTCCCCATTCTCATCCTCGTCCTCCACTACCTTTGACCTCGAGGACCAGCGAAAGGAAGGGAAGGTCGACCTCGAGGGACCTCCGCATTGACTCGAGAGATCGATCATCACGAAGAAACGATTAACCACTCCTGAGGGAGTTCGGAGGGAGTGTTTGACTCCTCAACTCCGCTCAGTGCCACGTAGAGTATCCTGCGGTGGAATCTGGAAGGATATCCACTAACGATGATGACGAGGAGGAGGAGGAGGGAGGAGATGGGATGATGGTAGTAATAGTGATGAGGAAGAGGAGTAGGAGGAGTAAGAGGAGGAAATGGAGGAGGAGGAAGAGGAGGAAGGAGGGAGGAGGAGGAGAGAAAAGGAGAGAGGAGATGGGAGGAGGAGAAGGATGGAGGAGATGGGATGATGGTAGTAATAGTGATGAGAAAGAGGAGTAGGAGGAGTAAGAGGAGGAAATGGAGGAGGAGGAAGAGGAGGAAGGAGGGAGGAGGAGGAGAGAAAAGGAGAGAGGAGATGGGAGGAGGAGAAGGATGGAGGAGATGGGATGATGGTAGTAATAGTGATGAGAAAGAGGAGGAGTAGGAGTAGGAGGAAGAGGAGGAAGAGGAGGAAGGAGGGAAGGAGGAAGAGGAGGAAGGAGGGAGGAGGGAGAGGAGGAAGGAGGGAAGAAGAGGAAGGAGGGAGGAGGAGTAGGAGGAGGGGGAGGGGGAGGAGGAGGAGGGGAGGGGGGGGAGGAGGAGGAGGGGAGGGGGGGAGGAGGAGGAGGAGGGAGGGAGGGAGGAGAAGGGAGGTTCTTGACCCTCGGGTCTTGAATTGGATACAGACACACGAAGACACAGTCACAGCCACATACACACACACACGCGCGCACACACACACACACGCACACACACACGCATGCACACACACACACACAACACAGACCTCTTCTTCACTGAGTAGGTATTCGAACCTGCAACAAGTTGTACATGCTAAGTACCCGCGGCAGCGCGGTCATTACGCCCAGGCGCGCAGCGACACAGATATCTAACGCACGCGCACACACACACACACACAGATTTATTAAAGTGGGATAAAAGAAAAACAAGAGGACATGAAAAGAAACTCAAAAAAGATAGTTATAGAAGAGATCTGAAAAAGAATAATTTCCCACACAGAGTACTGTAGATGATGTCTGGAACAAATTGGACGAGGCAACAGTGTGTGCAAAAACTATACAAGAATTTAAGAACAAACTTGATGCTGAAAGATACAAAACTGGTCACTACGAGCATAGCTCCCTTCCCGTGTAATCAACCAATCAATCAAATCAGCCATCCTGAGTCCACTGCTGAACAAAGGCCTCCTTCATAGCATTCCATGATTCACACGACCGTGTAATACAAGTAGGTAAATACGCACACGCACACACACACACCAAATACCTGCCTCCCTTTCATTTAAATTTTTTGTTTTTTACACAACGTACTATTTTTTCTTTACCAATAACATTTTCCAATATTTGTCCTCTTTGTTTTTTCTCCACCGATCGTCTTTGTTTATTTATGTTCATTCTATTTATTGTTACCATTATCCCTTTACGACAACACATACCCTACTACTCTTCTCCAGTTTGCGAACTCGTAACCCCCCACTGCTCATCCTTGGTGTACGAACACTTTCCCTTACACTCGACCTCGGTTTACGAACATTTCCCTCACACTCGACCTCGGTTTACGAACATCCCCCCACACACACACACTGATTACCCTTTCTTCACAAAAACCTTTCCCCTATTTGTCTTACGAACCTAAGACCAACAATTCATTCCTCTACTTCTATTCTATTCTATCTAAATACTAAGGGACTTCTTCCCTCTTATAAGGGGGTAGCCAGTCAAGGTATACACCCAACTCCCATTTGTCTCCCTCTCATCTTAGTCCTCCACTTACGAACACTAAATTCCAATAACTCGTCCCAACTCATTGTCCTCGAGTTACGAACATGATCCAAGCCATCTGTCCTCGGTTTACGAACAAGTCCTCGACTTACGAACACGTCCTCGTCCTCGTCCCAGTCCTCGTCTCCGGACTAACTCGCCCTCCAGCGACCACTACGAAAGCGACCAAAGCCTCAGGGACCCGTGACTTGCACACCTAACTTTTTTTTAATCTATTCATTTTTAAATATTTATCATTTACTTATCTACCAAATTATTTATTCTTGTTTTAATTATCTGTTTATTCTTCATTAATCTATTTACCTGATTTTTTTTTATTTCTTCAATATTATTTACCTATTTATCTATTATTTCATTAATTTTTCTCTTTATTACTTTTATCTATTTATCTACCTTTCTATTACTTATTTATTCATCTATGGATGTATGCTGTGATGGATGGAAGTGAGTGGGGGATAGGGGGGTTTAGGCAGTACAAATAAATGACATTTTAACGCAGTCCAAAAGGATTTCTCCCCGTCTTCTCTGTTTCTCCATGAAGGAACGGAGAGGGGTTGCCAATTAAATGAAGCGGCCTTGCTGTGGATGTGCTGTGTCTTGCTGCACTGCTTCTGAGCCAGAGCAGTGGGTGAGATGCAGGGATGACCCGTCATCCAGGAGGAGCCAAGAAAAGAGAGAGAGGGAGGGTTGGTAAATGGGAGTGGAGTATGTAGGTATGAAATGGGTGGGAGTGGAATTATGCCTTTTGACTTTGGCTACCTCCCTTGTAAGGGGGAAAAACCCTTGGTATATGTATGTATGTATATATGTATGTATGTATTAATTATTTTTCTTTCTCTGCCTCAGCACCTCGACTCCCACACTCCCTTCTTCCCACTCCTCCATTCTCACATTCACACTCACCCCCTCCACTCACTCACCTCCC
Source organism: Oratosquilla oratoria (assembly GCF_046742065.1). NCBI lineage: Eukaryota > Metazoa > Arthropoda > Malacostraca > Stomatopoda > Squillidae > Oratosquilla > Oratosquilla oratoria. Next base: position 6,306,256 of record NC_134791.1, on the reverse strand, counting down.
TTCAATACCCCCACTTCTCTCAACCCCAACTCCAATCTCCTACTCCCCTCCCTTCAACCCTCCATACTTCACTCCATATTGAACCCCACACTCCCCTCCACATTCAACTCCACACTCCATACTCCACATTCCCCTCCCATTCCCTCAGCACTCCATATTCCACATTCAAATCCACTCTTTCCACTCCCTCTACACTTCCCTCCCACTCCCTCCACACTCCATACTCCACACTCTCCTTCCACTCCCTCCACATTCCTCTCCACACTTCCTTCCCACTCCATCCACACTCCATACTCCACATTCAACTCCACGGCTCTGAAAGGCCGACACGTCTTCGTCTGGACAGACAGACCCACCAAAGCCACTAATTACCTTCTACGACCTCTCGTCGCGAGGCGAGGCGAAGCGAAGCGAAGCGAGCACCTCCTGCTCCCGGTGGTCCACGGAAGCGCTCAACCTCAAACAGACGACTCATTTCGCGTGTATACAAGTTCTCTCTATCGGAGAGCTCCCCGTAATTCGCAATTCTCAAGAAGTTGAGGAACTCGAGGGATTCTGAATACCAGAAGCTCTTCCTGGTATTACATTTCGAAAAGATATTTTCGTTTCGAATATTGGAGATTTTCCGAATTTCGGGAAGACTCTCCAATAGAGAGAATGACCTGTCTTGTGTTCATTCCAACATTGAGAACACTTTGTTAAAGAACAAAAGTTATTATGAACGTTCGATTAATTGCAAAAAAGAACATAGGCGATTTTATTCAGGACTGAAGAGCTCTACAGTCAAAGGATTGAAATGAATTTTCTACTTAAATCTTCATCAGCTGATTCGATTTGTAAATTTCGTATTTATTGCCGCCCGGTGATTCTATTCAAACTAATTAAGGAACCCCCTCCCCCTCTCTCCTCCTCCTCCTCCCTTTCCCCTATTCCTCTCCTCTCCAACTTCCACCTTCCTCTCTCCAACTCTCCTCCTCCCCCTCTCCCCCTTCCCCCTATTCCTCTACTCTCCCTTTTCCCTCTCCTCTCCAACACTCCTCCTCTCTATCCCATTCCTCTCCTTCTCCCTTTTCCCTCTCCTCTCCAACTCTCTTCCTCTCCCCTCTTTCCACCATTCCTCTCCAACTCTCCTCCCACTTTCCCAATTCGCTTCCCCTTTTCTCTCCCCTTCCCCCCTCCCCCATTCCTCTTCCCCCTCTCCCTAAACCCCACTCCTATCCCCCGTAGTTAAACAGTTAACACAGCATCGCTAAACCAAATATTAACCTAGATGTTCTTCTCAAAAGACAATTACCAAACTGGATTCAACCAACATAGCGAGATCCACAGGCTGTATCGTCACAAAGTGGACAGAGCGGCGGACCTGCATCGAGCCATCAAGAATTCACAATTTTCCCCCCATTCCCCCAATCTTCCTCTCTCCCCAAGAGAAACTCCCTTCAGATAATTCAATTCACCTCACGTAAAGCGAAATAAATTTATAACGTTAATCTCACTTTATCCTCCAATCAATCTTTGGGAAATTTAATCAAAATAATCCTATACAAAGCTCCGTATCTCTCGCACGTATCCTTCCAAACTACAGAAACGCTTGTAAACTACAGCACATAACACCAATAAATCTTTGTAACATTCCAGTATGTGCGTATGTGTGTGTGTGTGTGTGTGTGTGTGTGTGTGTGTGTGTGTATTTATGTGCGCATGTACGTATGTACATACAGTATGTATGTGCACATGTACGGAAGTATGTATGTACGTGCGCATGTACGGATGTATCTATAAATGTATGTACGTATTATATATACATATATATATATATATATATATATATATTTATATATATATATATATATATTTATATATATGTATATATATGTTTATATATATATATATTATATATATATATATATATATATATATATATACATATATTGCTGAGCCACTCGTCATCCTTTCTTTTCGTTTATATTCCAGTCATCGCTTGATTAGCCAAGCTTACACCCTCTGCTCACTCACCCGCTCACCCAACCTGCTCTCCAAACCCCTTACGTACTGGGTGGTCCTTCCTTCAGTTGCCGCAGGGTGATTTTAATCGTCTTCACCCTCCGAGTGCAAAGGGGACTAGAGACTATAAATAGATTATACGAGTATAGACTACATATACCTCTAATTATGTATAGATATATACATATGATACAGTATATATATATATATATATATATATATATATATATGTGTGTGTGTGTGTGTGTGTGTGTGGGTGTGTGTGTGAATGGGTCCCAGTGAATAGCGATGCATTTTCATTTACCACACGGCACTTTAATTCTATGCCATCAACATCGGGTGTTCCGTGGAGGCAACATGCAGAAATTGAAACGTGGTACGACCAAGGACTCGAACCTGGCTAGCGCGTAACAAGTGTTGTAGTGACTTAATCCATTGCGAATATATTTACCCACATATACTATATACACATACACTACATTATAGAACAACTCGATTAAGCACATTTCTTTGCCTAATGATATGTTTCCCTTTGATGATCCTCTTGGTGTCAACAGATTTCATTCATCGTCGCCGTGGCATTCACTTCCTTCGCTGGCGCCAAACGATTTTAGAACGCCTCTATGGGTCCCGAGTTCGAATCCCGTTTTCTTTTTCACATTATTTGTCATTGAATGTTTATTCGTTCATTTTTGTATTAATCATCTTTTTTGTTTTTTCGCTATTCTTTGACGTTTTTTGAAATATACAAAAAGCAAAAATATTGAATAATGCGTTTTATCTTCTTTATCGTCATATCAACTTATCTTCTTCATCTTTGGATTTGTTTTCTCATATGCCAGAAGCCTGGCCGTCACCCGTACTTCGCCCAAAGGGGGATAAGACCACCGCCTATATGTCCCCATACGTGTCATGAATTATTATGCTATGTACATTTAAATTACAGTATATGTAGCCTACTATGTATAATATCGAGTCTTATATGTATTGTACTTATTGTATGTATGATTGTATCCGAATAAAATTCAATTCAATTCAATTAAACCTATACGTTTTAGAACTATATAATTTTTTAAATCAGGATTCATAGGATGTACAGCTAATAATTTTTAAATATTCAAATTCTTAAAACACTGATAGAACATAAAACAGCTTATTTCTAAATTCATCAAATTTCAGGACTTGAAGACGAAGAAAAAATATTACTGATATATTTGGACAATGCCCCCTTCCATTAAATTCTCCTATTATGGAAACTTAACCATTAGTCATATCTAACTTAATTGCATTTTCCTTCTAATCTGCGTGAGTTAATCAAGAAAGGGTTTGCAATTTTACAAGTCATAATAAAATTAAATGTATACGTGGCGTCTCAGACTGAGCAGGAGGCTTTCATAGAAAACGTAGTCAATGTATAAAGTAACACAGAGAACGTCTAATGTTTAGGGGGTAACTACAACATTCACGACCAATGGCGTCCTTATACACAAGATTTTTTTTTTTTTTTGTAATTTCGGTACCTACACATTTCCCGTCACCTAAACATCAAATTAAAAAAGATGTTATACTTAGTAACTCTTAGGTGTAATATAGAAAAATACTAAGGTAAAATATTACAGCCATCTTCTCATATACACATATATATTCACATTTACATTCATATATTATATATACATCTTAACATAGGAGTATACATAATCATATTTTCTACATACTTTTCTAATTACTAATAAACTTTTATTCTATCTAGCTATTCACATATATTTCTATATATTTATCTATATAAAATTAGCTATCTAAATGGGGCGACAGGAAGAAGGGAGGCCATTGTCAATATAATATTAAACAATTTGGAGTAAATTAGAGGAGTTTTCTTGGTAGGAGTGTTTGAGTTTGAAGGAATTTTGAAGGCTGAATTAGATAACTGTACGCAGATTAAGAGATAAAGGACGAAGATGACGTCAATAATAATCAACGACGAGAGGAAATTATCAGAAAGACAATGAAAACAATGGTGAAATTTTTTACAAAGTATTACAAAGGAGGAGAGGAGCATGCCGACAAGAGACCTTTTGGTCCATAACTAGGTCGCATGCGAAAAAATATAATAAAAATATATATGTAAAAATAATAAACAAATAGAAGAGTAAATAAATAAATAAAATAATGATAGATAATAAACAAGATCAATAATAATAATTTATGATAAAAAATCAGATCCATAATAAAAAAAAAATAGATAATAAACTAGAAAATAAAATATGGCGAATTCAGTGTTAATGTATAACTGCGAGTTGCGAAATAACCACTAAACGATCAATATTATTGATGAAATATTGTGGCTTGCTACAAGTATTCATCATACATGTATCTTTAATAAACTATATATTACATAATACAAATTATTGAACAATATTATTTACTGTATAATCGTCGCTTAAGAGATCACCTACTTAAGGGGTTATCACACTGGGCTATTTTTCCTCCAACCTCCGACTTTATATAGAATTTGATATGCTGAAGGAAATCTATTTACCTCCAGCATATCAGATATCTTCCCGATAGCAAACCTGTTCCAACAGTCGGAGCAAAAATAGCTCAGTGTGATAATCCCTTAAGCAAGCGCTTCTATCCTGGTGGGCGACTTGGCGCTGCCCCCGTGCCTTATTTTGTTTGTTTAGCAAGTTAAGGCGATTTGGTCTATCGTCTTGTTTTTACTGAAGTAAAGTGTGGAGTTTTGATTAAGGTTTAGCGGTTTTGTTGCCTAGGAGTTCGAGTGGAGTCAGATCAAGTAGAGTGAGAGTGAGTGTGTGTGTGTGTGCGTGAGAGTGAGAGAGTGAGAGAGAGAGAGAGAGAGAGAGAGAGAGAGAGAGAGAGAGAGAGAGAGAGAGAGAGAGAGTGTGTGTGTGTGTAGTGAAGGGACAGACAAAAACATTAAAGAATAAAAAAAAACGAGTTTCTGTTGTAGTCTTTGCACCTAGGGGTCAATGACCGGACTAAGTAGTGTGCTTATACAATGACATTCGTAAATTCACTAACAGGTCACCCCGGTACTCTTTGCCCTTCCATACCAGACAGTACCTTCCCTTTTACTCCACAGAGTACCAGGCTATTCCAGTCAGCTCCAAGGCAACCCTAAAAAAAGGAACAAAGAAAGAGCCTATTTCAATAAGCCCCTTTTTCTTCCCAGTAAGCCCTCTTACCTTCATTCTAGCTGCCGCCAGGCAATTTTATTAAATGATAACAAAGGCGAAGCATACCGACAGGAGATCTTTTGGTCCCTATCTAGGTCGGATGCGAAAAGATATATAATAATGAAAAATAAATAAATAAAAACTATAATGTAAATAATAATCAATAAAATACACAAATAAATGCATAGGTATAGGTAAATGATAAACAGGTAAATAGTAATAAACTGACATGAAACTAATAACAAATGAGAATCTAGCAAATGATAATAATAAACAAACAGACAAGTGATGATAAAACACAAACAAATAATAAAAAATAAATAAAATAATTTGAAATAAATAACCTTCTTGGTACCCCCAGAGCCCCTCCTTGGGGGAGGCTAGCCTGTTTAGTCACCACGCTCGGCGTAGTCTTGACCAGCGCTTCGACCAATTCTGGTCAAGTAATTGACCAAGAACGATTTCTTCCCTTTCCCGTCTCCCTCCCGCCCACGACGCTTAGCCGGGGCACTTTATTATGTCCGGGAAAAGGAATGCGCAAGTGAATTCGTTTCTTCTCAAGAGCCGCCGGGTATCGAACCCGGGACATCACGATTGTGTATCTACCGTACGCAGTTTCTCCCGTATGCACGCACTCCCGTATGCATGCACTCCCGTATGCACGCACTCCCGTATGCACGCACTCCCGTATGCACGCACTCCCGTATGCAAGCACTCCCGTATGCAAGCACTCCGTACTCAAGCACTCCCGTATATGAGTACTCCCATACGCAAGCACTGCCATGTACAAGCAACCCCGTACGGAAGCACTCCCGTACGCAAGCACTCCCGTACGCAAGCACTCCCGTACGCAAGCACTCCCGTACGCAAGCACTCCCATACGCAAGCACTCCCATACGCAAGCACTCCCGTACGCAAGCACTCCCGTACGCAAGCACTCCCATACGCAAGCACTCCCGTACGCAAGCACTCCCGTACGCAAGCACTCCCGTACGCAAGCACTCCCGTACGCAAGCACTCCCGTGCGCAAGCACTCCCGTGCGCAAGCACTCACATACGCAAGCACTATCATGTATAAGCAACCCCGTACGGAAGCACTGTCGTACGCAAGCACTCTCGTATGCAAGTATTCCCGTATGCAAACACTCCTGTACGCAGACACTGCCGCAGGCAACCACTACCGTACGCAAGTGCTCGCGTATTCAAGCATTCCCGTAGGCTACCACTACCGTACGCAAGTGCTCGCGTATTCAAGCATTCCCTTAGGCTACCCCTACCGTACGCAAGTGCTCGCGTATTCAAGCAATTCCGTATGTAAAGACCCACATACGCAAGCGCTTCCGTAAACAAGCACCCCCATATACAAGAGCTCCGGTACGCAAGCGCTTCCGTAAACAAGCACCCCCATATACAAGAGCTCCGGTACGCAAGCGCTTCCGTAAACAAGCACCCCCATATACAAGAGCTCCGGTACGCAAGCACTCCCGTACGCAAGGACTCCTGTACGCAAGGACTCCCATATGTAAGCGCTACAGTATGCAAGTGCTCCCGTACTCAAGCACTCTTACGCAAGCAACCCCGTACGCAAGCATTCCCTCACGCAAGTACTCCCGTATACATGCGAGCACGCACGCAAGTATGGCCGTACGCAAGTACTTACGTACGCAGGCACTCCCGTGCACGAGCAACCCCGTACGCAAGCATTCCCATACCCAATAAATTGCGCTTGCAAGCACTCTCGTACGCAAGCACTCCTGTTGGCAGGTACTGCCGTACGCAAGCACTCCTGCTGCCAGGTACTGCCGTACGCAAGCACTACCGTACGCAAGTACTCCCTTACGCAAGCGCTCCCGTACGCAAGCACTCCCTTGCGCAAGCGCTCCCGTACGCAGGCACTCCCGTACGCAAGCACTCCCGCACGCAAGCACTCACGTACGCAAGCATTCCCGTACGTAAGCGCTCCAGTACGCAAGCATTCCCGCACGCAAGCACTTCCTTACGCAAACACCCCCGTACGCACTCATGTACTCATGTAAGTACTGTTAGTACCTTTCCACACGTGTATAGTTAACAAGGGAAGCCGTGTCCGAAGACGACAAAAGTGGGAATAAAAACACTAAACTGTTTTCGTACAAAACCAAGCCCGATCTTGTTTTAATAAAAATAAATAAATAAATAAATAAATAAATAAAAAATGGACTACGGAAATGTGTTCGATGTAGCTTGTTCCCATCAAAATGGCGGAATCTTGAAATATTTGATAAATTATTATTAGATTTATTGCCTCTTCGAACAACCATAACGCCGACATGGTCACTGCGCCTAGAGGACGACGAGGAAGACGAAGAAGACGAAGAGGACGAAGACAAAGACGAGGAAGACGAAGAAGACCAAGAGAAAGAAGAAGACGAAGAGGACGATGAGGATGACGAAGAAGACGAAGAGGAAGATGAAGACGAAGAGAACGAAGACGAAGATGAGGAAGACGAAGAAGACGATGAGGATGAAGATTAAAAAGACAAAGAGGACGAAGAGAAAGAGAAAGAAGATGAAGAAGAAGACGAATGGGAAAACGAAAAAGATAAATATGACGATGAATAACGAAGAGGAAGACAAAAAGAGAGAGAGAGAGAGAGAGAGAGAGAGAACAAAGAGGACTATGAAAACGAAGAAGACGAAGAAGATGATGACCAAGAAAGCCAAGAAGATAAAGAGGATGAGAAGGACGAAGAAGACAAAAATGAAACTGACCGAGGAAGTCTCCACCAAGGCATAATAAGCTTTTTTTTTTTTTTTTCTTTTTTTTTGCCGATGGCTGCGTCGCCCCTCCAATAACGGAATCCTGAGCAGCAAGAAACAGATGACGAGAGTAACCTCCCCGTTACTAGTTACTGGTTACTGGTGGGTGGTAACGACAGGTGTCGGTAGGTGTGGTTAACGGACCCCTCAGGTAATGGCGGTAATTGAAACCTAATACACACACACACACACACACACATACACACACACACGTACGCGCACACACACACACACATACACACACACGTACGCGCACACACACACACGACACATGTAATGCATACATAATATAAACATACGTACACACAAACACACACACATTTTTATATTTTAGATCATATTATATCACATGTATTATACACACACACATACTATAGTGGTCGAAATATACAGATTTTCTGTCCATTTTATCTTATTCTCCGTCAGTGGGTTAATAAGTTTCATACTATATACATATATATATATATATATATGTATATATGTATGTATAGATGTGTATATATATGTATATATATGTGTGTATATATGTATATATATGTATATATGTGTATATATTATATATATATATATATATATATATAATATATATATATATATATGTATATATATATATATATATATATATATATATATATATATACATATACAGACATACATTTCATAGATTACTAAGTACATCAAGTATATGACCAGATGCCATCGTTAACTTTTACGATCCTTTGAAACGCGCAGCTCGCAGCCCGCCGGACCTCGCCAGTCATCCATACCGGAAGATGTAATACGTCCGGGGGGAATCCATGAGGCTTGGGCTGGGATTTTTTTTTTTTTTCACTTATCTTTATTTCATTTCATTTATTTTTATTTTATTTCATTCATTTTTATTTTATCATATTTTATTTCATTTTATTTCATTTATTTTTATTTTATCTTATTTAATTTCATTTTATTTCATTTATTTTTATCTTATTTATCTTTTTTTTTTCTTATGCGGACAGAAGTACTGATGCCTTGTCCTCTTGGGCACAAGATATAAAAAATTTGATTTTTTTTTTTTAGATTTACATAAATATCTCGGTACACTAACTCAAGGCCATCAAACTCGCCTCGCAAAAAAAAAAAAAAAAAAAAAAAAAAAAACGAAAAAAAAAAAAAGTTCAATACGTTTCGAAGCCTTAATGGACTCGAATGCTTCGTTCCGCATTTCGAACTCGGGTTATTCGAAGCATCGACTTGTGCTTCGCGTTTCACAGATTCGATTTAGCAGCCCGGATGCACAGCATTCCCCCCCCATCCCATTTCCCCCAATTCCCCCCAAACCTTAATTAAATTCGTCACAAGTCAATGCATACTAACCCCCCTCTCCCCCAATTCCCCCCAAAACCCTCATTTTCAACATTCTCATCAGACACCCGAGTCCCCACCCTACAATGAATCCGTGAGGGTTACCCTCATCAGCTATCAAAACACGGCCTATCTTGACTTTTCATCACGACCCAAAAAACCCAAAACGTCCTTGGTAACGAGTCACCCCCTCACCCCCCATTCCCCCCAAACCCTCATTTTCAACATTCTCATCAGACACCCGAGTCCCCACCCTACAATGAATCCGTGAGGGTTACCCTCATCAGCTATCAAAACACGGCCTATCTTGACTTTTCATCACGACCCAAAAACCCCAAAACGTCCTTGGTGACGAGTCATCCCCCTCTCACCCCATCCCCCCCCCCAAAAAAAAAACCCCATTTTCAACTTTCTCATCAAACACCCGAGTCCCCACCCTCCAATGAATCCGTGGGGGTTAACCTTCTCCTGCTATCAAAACACTGCCTATCTTGACTTTTCATCACGACCCAAAACCCCCAACACGTCCATGGTAACGAGTCACCTCCCTCTCACCCCCTTCCCCCCCCCAAAAAAAAAAAAATCAACATTCTCATCAAACACCCGAGTCCCCACCCTCCAATGAATCCGTGGAGGTTAACCTTCTCCTGCTATCAAAACACTGCCTATCTTGACTTTTCATCACGACCCAAAACCCCCAACACGTCCTTGGTAACGAGTCACCTCCCTCTCACCCCATTCCCCCCCCCAAAAAAAAAATCAACATTCTCATCAAACACCCGAGTCCCCACCCTCCAATGAATTCGTGGGGGTTAACCTTCTCCTGCTATCAAAACACGGCCTATCTTGACTTTTCATCACGACCCAAAACCCCCAACACGTCCTTGGCGACGAGTCATTAAGATGAAAAACCTTTGAAATGTTGTGAATAAGTTTTTCTTTGTCAAGATTTCCTTTCTTGAGACATATTTCACGCTTGGGAGAGTTTCCCCCGCGTCCGGATCCACAGACGGATCCCAAGGAGAAGCAAGAAGTGGACAAGGTTGTCCTTGAAAAGAGAGGAGCCAAGGAAGCTTACATAAAGATACATATGCACACATAAAGATACATATGCACACATACACACACACACACATACATACACACGCGCACACACTTATGAGCTCTCCGACGGGAGGGTAATAACTGTCGATCACGAGTCCAACACGTGATCCAAGACCATGATGAATCTCACATACACACACACATATGAGCTCTCTTCCGGGAGGGTGATAGCTGTCGATCACGAGTCCAACACGTGATCCAAGATCATAGTGAATCACTCACTCACACACACACACACACAGTTAGTGACTAGTCTGAGATCATAACTGATCAGTTTTACGGATAAACTTCCTTTCATTCCTTTGTAAAAGCTTGTCTACCAGACAGGTCAGGAATAAACTCAGACTGAGATCTCTTTGTTTTCTATTCCCACTCACATCAACCTGTCACAATGTCTCAACAATATATACATACATGTACATACGTGTATGTGTGTGTGTGTGTGTGTGTGTGTGTGTGTGTGTGTGTGTGTGTGTGTGTGTGTGTGTTTAAATATATACGTATTGCGATCTATATTCATTCACAATTATACATTTTCATCCTTTTCGCCTGTTTGTATTAATTTCTTATTGACTTCATTTATCAGCTGGTTATTTCTTTATTGATTATAATTTTCATTTCTCCCTTATATTTCTATCATAAACGTTAATATCATTAATAACCAACCACACTCATTTCGACGTGGTCATAGAAACAGATCTTGATATAAAAACTAGACAAAATACGCATTGTAGTGATATTAGTTAAATGAATAACTATGCCCAACTAATACTACTATCGAGGTTTCTTCATCGTCTTTCCTAATCCTTCGGGCTATTCAATTCCTTCTCCCCCCTTCCCCCAATATCCCCCCTCCATCTCCCCCCACAATATCCCCCTTCCCCCCACCTTCACGGCCGCTCCGGCCTCACGATTTTAGGTTTCGACCTTTATCAAACTCTAAATTATGACTTGAGCAAATCGTCAATTGTATCACGATTTTCCGTGCACACGACAGGAGTCGCCTATCTGTGGCCCCGAGCCGCCACCTTTGCCCTGAGTGTTGGGGCGGCTGGGGTAAAGGGGGAGACAAGCGTAGTTCCTCCGAAGGACCTTGGAATAGTATTAATAAACGTCGTGTATTTGTAGAATATTTAACATTTTATGGATTGTATTTTGAATACAAAAAATAATTACAATTATATTACCCTGCTTTCCTCCATTTATTCAGACTTAGCTAATCTATCTATCTATTTGTTTTATTTTTTATTATCTATTTTCATTTCACTTATCTAATATGTATATCTACGTTTATCTATGTGCGTATTTATCTATTTTCTGCCGTTATCGAACTTGTATGTAGACGAACTTCAGTGACTTTTAAACTACTTCATAAGCATTGTCTTTACAAAAATGTGATTTTTTCTTCTAAATTATATACTTTATCATTTAACACATTTCTTCAATAAACTGCAGATTACAAGTTACTATGACCTAATAACACGTATATACAATAGAGGTCACCTATCCTTATCCATATGTTTTATACATTATTGCACGCATTGTATAAAATACATTATACCCAACGTTGTATTATTTCTCTGGGCGACTGCTTCCAATACACCTAACACAATACAACAAATATTTACAAAGGATTACAAAACCGGAGCATGCCGACAGGAGACCTTTTGGTCCATATCAAGGTAACTATTTAGTACCAAGTTAATTCGGCTATGGGTATTCCCCCTCCTCCCCCCTAGACAGCTTCCATAGACTAATTGGTCACCCACCCTCTTCCCACTCAAAAATAATAATAATAATAATAATAATGAAAATAAAATAAAATAAAATAAAATAAAAAACGCCGCGATATCACCGCCCCCACCCCCCACCCACCCTCCCTCGCCTAGTCGTGGCCTGAAGGTCCTTGCCAACTAGTTACTAGTATACCTTCCTGGTCATGGATAACTCCTCCTCTTACTCCACCTCCCTCCTCCTCACCTCCTCCCCCTTCACACCACCACCCCTTCCTCTTCATCTCTTCTTCGTTCTCCTCTTCCTCTCTCTCCTCACCTCACCTCCTCCTCTTCCTCGTTACCTCTTGCTCTTCCTCCTCACCTTCTTCTCTTCCTCGTTCTCCTCACCTCCTTTTCTTCCTCGTTACTTCCTCTTCCTCCTCCTCTTCTTCCTCCTCTTCCTCCTCGGCTTCTCATCTCATTCCTCCTAGTCCCAGCCTCGACCCCGGCAGGAGGCTCTTTGCTAAACCAAACCTTTGTCAGCATCACCTCCAACCTTCCCTTGCCTCTCACTATTACCAATAACGAGAACATCATCAATAACGTGCACATGAACAAAATGGTAGTAGTAATAGTAGTGGCAATAGTAGTAATAGTGGTGATAGTAGTAATAGTAGTGGTGATAGTAGTGATAGTAGTGGTGATAGTAGTAATAGTAGTGGTGATAGTAGTAATAGTAGTAGTAATAGTAGCAATAGTAGTAGTAATAGTAGCAATAGTAGTAGTAATAGCAATAGTAGTAATAGCAATAGTAATAGAATAGTTGTAGTAATAGCAATAGTATAAGAGGCAATAGCACTATAGTAGAGTAGTACTCAGCTTGGGTGTTGTTGAGCGGGCACCCACCCCACCCAAGGCGGAGAGGGGGAGGGGGAGGAGGAAGGGAAGGGTGAGGAGCAGAGGAGGAGGAAAGGGAGCGGGAAGGGGGAAAGTGAGAGGAGTGAGTGGGGGAGGGGGAAGGGGAGGGGGAGGAGAGGGAAGGGGGAAAGTGAGAGGAGGGGGAAGGGGGAAAGTGAGAGGAGGGGGAGGGGGGAAGGGTGAAAGTGAGAGGAGGGGGAGGGGGAGGGGGGAAGGGGAGGAGGAGGAGGGGAGGTGGGGAGGGAAGGAAAAGGAGGAGGAGGTAAGAAGGGGGAGGAGGAAGGGGAGGAGGAGGGATAGGAAGAGGAAGAGGAGGAGGAGGGGGAAGGGGAAGAGGAGGAGAGGGAAGGGGAAGAGGAGGAGAGGGAAGGGGAAGAGGAGGAGGGGGAAGGGGAAGAGGAGGAGGGGGAAGGGGAAGAGGAGGAGGGGAAGGGGAAGAGGAGGGGGAAGGGGAAGAGGAGGGGGAGGGGAAGAGGAGGAGGGGGAAGGGGAAGAGGAGGAGGGGGAAGGGGAAGAGGAGGAGGGGAAAGAGGAGAGGAGGAGGGGAAAGGGAAGAGGAGGAGGGGAAAGGGAAGAGGAGGAGGGGAAGGGGAAGAGGAGGAGGAGGAGGAGGGAGAAGGGTAAGAGGAGGAGGGGAAAGGGAAGAGGAGGAGGGGGAAGGGGAAGAGGAGGAGGGGGAAGGGGAAGAGGAGGAGGGGGAGGGAGAGGCGGAGGGGGAAGGGAAGGGGAGGGGGAAGAGGAGGAAGGGGAGGAGGAAGGGGAAGAGGGGGAGGAGGAAGGGGAAGAGGGGGAGGAGGAAGGGGAAGAGGAGGAGGGAGAGGGGAAGAGGAGGAGGGAGAGGGGAGGAGGAAGAGGGAGAGGCGGAGGGGGAAGAGGAGGGGAAGGGGGAAGGGGGAAGGGGAAGAGGGAGTGTAGCGCCCCCGGGCGAGATGGATGGCGGAGGGCGAAAATGGTTCTTCTTCTACGCTTCAGTGACCAAAACATCCCCAACAAGGAATCCTAAAATCACCAGTTAACCTAACCTGCTAACTTAACCCGATTCGTTAATGTTACCTGGTTAACATCGTCTCTACAGCTAATCCATCCTTACCGTCTAAAACCTGATCATTTAACTTAACTGGCTCATTTAGGTTAATTGGTTAAACGGTTAAGTTAATTAAATCAACCAAACATGATCCTCCTAGGCATAACACGACCACACACACACATGTACGCATACATACATGAACGCACATACGCACACATACGCACATGCAATGCCACCACCGCCCAGGTCAAGTGCACCAAAGCAAAGAATTGGTTGTCTTGCTTGGTCACACACGCACACACACACACACACACACATACATACATGCATGCATGCATACATACACACATGCATACACTCACACACATATACATACATGCATACACACAATGTATACATACACTCACACATACACATACATGCATACATACACACACATACATGCATATATACACACACATACATACACACACATACATACACACACATACATACACACATGCATACATACACACATGCATACATACACTCACACATACATACACATGTATAAACACATACATACACACATATATATACATACAGTTTCTCCACCACCATTCCAATTTCCCCCCACCCTTCCTTCCCCCCATCCTCTCACTTCCTCCCACACTCTTCTTCCCCCCCTCCTCCTACCCGGCCCGGTTCCACCACGCCCCCCCCCCACACCCCGGTCCTTCCCAATCCCTTTCACTCATCAATCCCCACTAAGGCCTCTTGCAGCAAGCGTTTGATATTTATTATAAAAAATATAAAATTGTCTACGATTAGAATTACTTGTAGAGATGCAAATAAAATAATATTCTATTCTACCAATAAAATATTTGCCATAAAAAATTGATAACATTGTCTACGATTATGATTATTCATAGAAATATAAATGAATTAATATTCTTTCATGACAATACATGTAAACAACAATGGCGGACACGAACTAAATCAAATATAAATACTTACTCACTC
>NC_134791.1:6278652-6283652 GCF_046742065.1 Oratosquilla oratoria | reverse complement strand
CGTTTTTTTTTTTTTATCCGCCTTCCCGTTTTCTTTCTGTTTTTTTTTCTTTTGTCTGAATTTGTATTTCTTCTGCCCCCTTTGTTTAATCTTCTTCTTTTTTATTATATTTTATTTCGTTTTTATTATTTATTTTTCTTCCCTGTTCTTTCTGAATTTTTCTTTCTTCTGTTTTATTACGCGTTTCAAGTTTTTCTTTTTCCGTTTTACTTTTTACTATTTTTTGTCTTCTTTGTTCTCTCTCTCTCTTCCTCTCTCTCTCTCTCTCTCTCTCTCTCTCTCTCTCTCTCTCTCTCTCTCTCTCTCTCTCTCTCTCTCTCTCTTTCTTCTTTTTATTTTTTGTTGGCTTTATCTATTTGTATTTTCATTTTCCCTTTCCATTTTTTAATTCAAATCCCCATTCAACCTTCAACTAACCATGCGCCACTTCGTCCTCAATAACCATCGCTTCTATCCGTAGCGACACCATCACATCTAACGGGATTTCCACTTTTCCATTTATCCCAGCTGTCACCAGGTGATTTTATTCACGTCCGAGGCACTCCCTTGGTACCATAGAAGTCAGGCTGTATCACCCCACGAAGGGATACCCCGGGGGTCCTGCAAAGGACCATAAAGGGTGAAATGATAATCCCGGTGTCACACTATCCGGCGACGCCGGACGCGGCCATATGACGGACAAGCTCAAGTCGCTTAATAAAATCACCAGGCGACAGCGGGAATTTTATATAAAGATCACCATCACCCCCTGGCAGAAACACACCTTTGGGATTTAATGACTCCTAAAGCGACCAGTTTCCGACCACCTTCGACCGAAAATCAAGCGATCGCTCGGCGACACAAAAACTATGCAAGGAATTGAAATAGAAAAAGTTAATGTGGTTGATGAGATGGAAATCTATGTACTGGGGACTATTCAGTGTGTGTTGTAATCTATCTGTCTATCGATCGATCTATTTATCTGTCTTATTACCGACTACCAGCGACTTCCAAAGACTAGCTGCAACTGGTCGGCGACCATCATCTGGTCGCCGGTGGTCGGAAACTGGTTGTAAGCTTGGTGTGACTGGGCCCTTAGGGAGACTTTGCTGTCGCCAAACAATTCGCCGGAGCGGCGCCGTCGTACAGTGTGACACCGGACCAACGATTCCCTCTCACGGGCTTTCGTGCCAATGCTTCTCCCTCCTGCTCTCACGTGTTTAATTCCTTTCACTCTCACGAATTCTCACACTGTCTGTCTGTCTATCTGCCTGTCTGTCTATCTCTGACTCCCTGGTTTGACTGTCTATTTCGCTACCTGTCTATTTGATTTCTCGATTGCTCGTATGTCTGTCTCCACCTATGTCTGTCCATTTGTGTGTGTGTGTGTGTGTATATGGATGTGTTTGTACATATATATATATATATATATATATATATATATATATATATTATATACAAACTGTAGTAATATGCAACAGTGAACAATGTTCTTTATTTCAGTATCGACAGTTTATGAACAACACGATCCCTGTTGAACAACAATGTGAATATAATATAACAAAATCGTTATCTATAACTCAATAAAACTAAACAAAAAGACAAATATTTTACAAGATTATGAGAGCCAAATGGTTCGTTTCAATAGTTTGAAGTCCTTTTCTTTTCGTTTGATGTCAGAATTTTTCACCTAGACTGAAAGTGAAAAGTGCTGAGCATCTCCTAATTGAAAGTCTTTTTTCGCTCATATATATATATATATATGTATATACATATATGTTTATATATATGTATATATATATATATATATATATATGTAGTGTGTGTATGTGTTTGTGTGATATATATATACATACGTATGTATTAAACATGGTGTAAATCACTAGCAGTGGGGTAACGAATATCAAAGTTGGAAGATCTTAAAAAAAAGAGCAAAATCGAAATGGATAGAGAGAGAGAGAGAGAGAGAGAGAGAGAGAGAGAGAGAGAGAGAGAGAGAGAGAGAGAGAGAGAGAGAGAGAGAGAGAGAGAGAGAGAGAGAGAGAGAAAATATCAAATATAAAAAAATAAATAAAAGTGTTCTGCGTCCAACTGCCGCGTTGGAAGAGTTGTGCCGTTGCGTAGTGTATGCGGTCAGACTCCACGTGACGTCACGACGCCTACGACGACAAAACCGAGCAGGTCAGCGTGGTCAGGTCGTAACGGCGACTCGACCACGGTGCGTTCCGAGATCGACCAGCTCGCCGTCAGCTTCGAAGAGTTCTCTATTTCTTTTTCTTTTGTTTGTTTCTTTAGTTGATTAAGTTGCCATTTCGTCACTTTCGCTATCTTGGTAACTCGTCCTGTGGTTTTTCCTTGAAGATTTGTATGTAATGAGAGTAATTCCCACTGGAAAAATGTCTTTCAAGAAATAAAATGAGGAAGATGTAAAGATAGGAAAAAGCAGAGGCACAATAAGAAGAAAAAGAAGAAGAAAAAAGGAACAGAGGAAGAAGAAGAAGAAGAAGAAGAAGAAGAAGAAGACGAGGAAGAGGAAGAAAAAGAAGAAGAAGACGAGGAAGACGAGGAAGAAGAAGAAGAAGAAGAAAACAAGAAAAAGAAGAAGAACAAGGAGAAAAAGAACGAGAAAAAACAGAAGAGGAAGCACAAGTAAACGACGAAGCAGCAGAAGTAGAAGAAAACAAAAAAAGAACCAGAACAAGAAAAAGAACCAAAAGAAGTAGAAGACGAAAAACCAGAAAGAGAAGAAGAAAAGAGAACCAGAAGAAGAAGAAGAAGAAGAAGAAGCAGAAGTAGACGACGGAACAGCTGCAGAAGAATAAAACAAAGAAAAACCAGAAGAAGAAGAAGAAGAAGAGGAAGAAGAAGAAGAAGAAGAAGAAGAAGAAGAAGAAGAAAAAGAAGAAGAAGAAGAAGAAGAAGAAGAAGAAGAAGAAGAAGACGAAGAAAACGAAGACGAAGAAGAGGAAGAAAAAGAAGAAGACGAAGAAGAAGAAGATGAAGAAGAAGAAGAAGAAGAAGAAGAAGAAGAAGAAGAAGAAGAAGAAGAAGAAGAAGAAGAAGAAGAAGAAGAAGAAGAAGAAGAAGAAGAAGAAGAAGAAGAAGAATCAGACGCCATCGCCGTGACGTCATGTCGCCTGCAAGAACGCGTCTCCCGAAGCCTCCATCGCGTCACCGCAAGCCAAGACTCAAATCTCGACAATTCACCAACTAAGAGACATATTCAGCCCCACAAAAGACATAATTTGCATACAAATAGACTTACACCATACTAACTTTTGCTGTAGACATTTTTCTTCTTCTTATGAAAGCGAATTTTGCTCTCGTAGTTGTTTGGTTCGGCCTTGAGGTTCCGCATGGAATGAATATGAGAAGTTATGGATCAGAAGCTGAAGAAGAAATGGCAAAGAGGAACCTGACACCAATTCCATTAAATTTTAAGTCAACGGATGGATTTCAGTGACCTCCTTTTGTTCTCTCTATGGCATGTTTATCGTCTATATCTATGTATATGTGAATGTGTATATCTATGGGTATGTGTATGTTTATATGTATATGTATGTATATGTATATATAAATGTATGTATATCTATAAGTACATGTATGTGTATATATATATATTTGTATGTGTAAATATATATATATATATATATACATATATATATGTGTATATATATATATATTTATATATATGTATATATATTTATATATATACATATATATATATTTATATATATATATATATATATATATACATATACTGTACATGTATATACAGATATATGTGTCAGATGCTTGTGTGTATCTGTGTGTGTGCGCGCAGTTGTGTGCAATTGTGTGTGTATGTGTGTGTGTGTGTGTGTGTGTGTGTGTGTGTGTGTGTGTGTGTGTGTGTGTGTGTGTGTGTGTGTGTGTGTGTGTGTGTGTGTGTGTGTGTGTGTGTGTGTGTGTGTGTGTGTGTGTGTGTGTGTGTGTGTGTGGCGTCTGCAGCAAGGACTCAGAATCCAAGAAGGTTCTAAACAAACAATAAAGAAATTACAAGCGCGAGAGAAGATTAAACCTCCACTTCCTCCTCATCCTCTTCTTCCTCTTCTTCTATTTTTTCTTCTTCTTTTCTTCTTCTTTTTTTTCTTCTACTTCTTCCTCTTCTTTTTCTAGATTCTTCGCAGTCCGATGAAGAAAAAGAAAAAAAAAAAGAAAAAGAAGAAGGGGAAGAGGAAGAAAAAAAAAGTAGAAGAAGAAAAAGAGGAAGAAAAAGTAAAAGAAAAATAATAATAATAGTAATAAAAAGAAGAAGAAGAAGAAGAAGAAGAAGAAGAAGAAGAAGAAGAAGA
Organism: Oratosquilla oratoria; assembly: GCF_046742065.1. Lineage (NCBI taxonomy): Eukaryota > Metazoa > Arthropoda > Malacostraca > Stomatopoda > Squillidae > Oratosquilla > Oratosquilla oratoria. Next base: position 6,279,339 of record NC_134791.1, on the reverse strand, counting down.
AGAAGAAGAAGAAGAAGAAGAAGAAGAAGAAGAAGAAGAAGAAGAAGAAGAAGAGGAAGAAAATGAAGAAAAAGAAGAAGAAGAAGAAGAAGAAGAAGAAGAAGAAGAAGAAGAAGAAGAAGAAGAAGAAGAAGAAGAAGAAGAAGAAGATGAAGAAGAAGAAGAGGAAGAAAAAGAAGAAGAAGAAAAAGTAGAAGAAGAGGAAAAAGAAGAAGAACAAGAACAAGAAGAAGAACAACAAGAACAAGAACAAGAACAAGAACAATAAGAAAAAGGAGAAGAAAAAGAAAAAGGGCAAAGAAGAAGAAGAAGAAAAAAGAAGAACAAGTACAAGAACGAGAATATAAAGAAAAAGAAGTAGAAGAACAACGACAAGAACAAGAACGAGAAGAGGAAGAGCAATAAGAAGAAGAAGAGAAGCAAAAGAAGAGAAAGAAAAATGCAGAAAAAGAAGAAGAAGAAAAAGAAGAAGAAGAAGAAGATAAAGAAGAGGAAGAAGAAGAAGAAGAAGAAGATAAAGAAGAAGAAGAAGAAGAAGAAGAAGATGAAGAAGAAGAAGAAGAAAAGAAGAAGAAAAGGAGAAGGAGAAGGAGAAGAAGAAGAAGAAGAAGAAGAAGAAGAAGAAGAAGAAGAAGAAGAAGAATTAGAAGAACAAGAAGAACAACACTAAGGAGGAGAGGAAGAGGA
>NC_134791.1:6268652-6271152 GCF_046742065.1 Oratosquilla oratoria | reverse complement strand
TTCTTTTTCTTTTTATTTCTTCTTTTTCTTATTTGCTTTCCTCTTCTTCTTATTATTGTAATTATTATTATTCTTTTTTATTATTCTTTTTCTTTTTCTTTTTGTTGTTTTGCTTTGTCTTATTATTGTCCTAATTCTTCTTTTCGTTCTTGTTCTCGTTCTTGTTCTTGTTCTCGTTCTTGTTCTCGTTCTTGTTTTTGTCCTTGTTCTCGTTCATCGTCTTATTCTTGTTCTCATTATTATTGTTCTCGTTGTTGTTCTTTTTTCGTTCTCATATTTGTTCTCGTTCTTGTTCTTGTTCTTGGCTTCTCTTACGTAACTATGTTCCCATTCCTTTTTGACGCAAATTCAAAAGTCTAAATCTCAGAAAAATAAAGATAATAATAATAATAATAATAATAATAATAATGATAATAATGATAATAATGATAATAATAATAATAATAATAATAATAATAATAATAATAATAATAATAATAATAATAATAATAATAATAATAATAATAATAATAATAATAATAGTAATAATAATAGTAATAATAATAATAATTATAGTAATAATAACTAATAGTAATAGTAATAATAATAGTAATAATAATAGTAATAATAATAGTAATAATAATGATGATGATAATAATAATAATAAAAATTATAATAATAATAATAATAATAATAATAATAATAATAATAATAATGATAATAATGATATAATAATAATAATAATAATAATAATAATAACTGTAATAATAATGATAATAATAAACAACTGTAATAATGATAATGATAATATAATAATGATAAGTAATAATAGTAATAATAATAATCATAATAATCATCATAATAATAATAATAATAATAATAATAATAATAATAATAATAATAATAATGATAATAATGATAATAACAATAACAATAACAACAAAAACAACAACAATAATAATAATAATAATGATAAGAAGAAGAAGAAGAAGAATAGTAATGATAATAATAATGATAAAATAATAGTAATAATAACAATAGTAATAACAATGATAAATCTCAGGTAAGATAATTATAAAAGAAGAAACATGGCCGCTTATGTCAGTCCCCACTTTGGGAACATCCACCAATATCTTCTTGAAGAAATCTCTCCACTGCTCTTAATGTTCAGAAGAACAGTTACGATCAAACATCTGCCACACTGTATATGATCGTAAAAGCGGCAACGCTGTATGTGGTCATAGACGTGGCAACACTGTCGAGGCCAGCTTCTGTTGTTATGGTAAATGAACGCCAAACTAAAGTATGTCACCGGCATAATATGTGACATCATCTATTCGTTTATTTGTTTATTAATTTATTAGTTTATTTGTTTATTTATTTATTTATTCGTTTATTTGTTCATCCGTTTGTTCGTTTGGCTTCTATGAAAGAGATTTTAGTTTGTTTTTATTTTATTTTATTTTATTTTATTTTATATTATTTTAACTTATTCTATATTTATTTGTCTCTCTTTTAATTTAGCTTATACTTTTTTATTGTTCATCTTATTTTATTTTGGAAGCTCGCTGTTCGAGCGGGTTAGCGTGTCGTTACTTGCGGCGAAGGTCGAGGGGATGGTAGTTCGAACCCTGCCACCGGCAAAATTGAACCAAGAGCATGGTTTATTAGATCCCACGCTACAAAGTCCTCTGTAAGGGGCACCGAACTAGCCTCCCGATAGGGGGGGGGGAGGGGGAAGAATGTTTGTGACGTTAAACCACATCATCATCATCATCATCATCATCATCATCATCATCATCATCATCATCATCATCATCATCATCATCATCATCATCATCATCATCATCATCATCATCATCATCATCATCATCATCATCATCATTTTGTTTTACTTCATTTTTTTTTTTTTTTTACTTTATTTTATTTTATTTCATTCTATTTAACTTTCTATCTTATTTTATTTTATCTATCACTGATTTAATTCTTTTAAGCATCTAAATATATTTTCACATATTCTTTTTTAAGTAAAAAAAACCGGTTATTTCTTTCACAATACGTAGTTTCCTTTAAGTTATGATGTACTTTTTAAGTGATACTTAAGAATTTGCTTAATAGATTTGTAATTTCTTTTAAGTTATAGTTTACTTTTTAAGTGATATACTTAATATTTTCTTTAGAATTGTACAAAAATTATAACTTCTTTAATTGAAATCTAACTTTTCAATTATACTAAAAAAAATAACGAAAAAATATAATAATACTTTAATTGTTTAATATATATATTTTCCAAAATTATAATTAGTAATGCATTAGATATTATGCAAAAGCATATTGATTTTTCTTTAACTAAAATGTACTTTAGTGATGTACACAAAGGTTATTGTAATAATACATTATTATAATGATATATTACAATGCTTGTTCTATTCTAAATTTTTAACTGTACTCAGATATTTATTGAATAGCATTCTAAGTGCTTCTTTGCATAAATGATAAATAAAAGATTAATAAAGTAGTA
>NC_134791.1:6243652-6256152 GCF_046742065.1 Oratosquilla oratoria | reverse complement strand
CTTCTCCTCCTCTTCCTCCTCCTCTTGCTCCTTCTCCTCCTCCTCTTCTTCTTCGTTCTCCTCTTCCTTCTACTCCTCCTTCTCCTCCTTCTCCTCCTCCTTCTCCTCCTTCTCCACCTCCTTCTCCTCCTCTTCCTCCTCCTCTTCCTCCTTCTCCTCACCTTCCTCGTTCTCCTTTTCCTTTTCCTCCTCCTGTTCTTCCTCTTCCTCTTCTTCATTCTCCTCCTCTTCCTCCTCCTGCTTCTTCTCCTCATCCTCATCCTTCTCCTCTTCCTTCTCCTCCTTCTCCTCCTCTTCCTATTTCTCCTTATCCTTCTCCTCCTTCTCCACCTATTCCTCCTCCTTCACTTCCATCCTCTCTTCCTTCTCATCCCTCATATCTCTCTCTCTCTCTCTCTCTCCTTCCCTCTCCCTTTCCCTCTCTTTCCTAACCAACCTTAAAAAAAAACAAAAAAAAAAACAAGTGTTCTTCTACTGATGTATTAGACCACAGTCTCCTATTATATAATGTTCCTACGACTATACGACCCTCTTACAAGCTTGTCGCATACACACACACACAATACCTGTATGTAATCACTGTATTGTGCGGCGTGAACCCGTGTGAGCCTAAGAATGGAAAAGGTGAGAACGCATTGTGGGTCGAAATGGAAAGGGGAGGAGGTGGGAAGGAAGCCGGCAAGGCAAGGACGTGGAACGACATGGAAAGGGGTTACCATGGATACGAATAGAATAACCTGTCGCCAATCGGTCCCGTTGGAAGATTGAACGAAAATCTCAGACACATCCATACATAATCATAGGAGCATACTGAACGGTTTCGTCGTTTCTCACAATCTTTCGTTCAGCGAGACAGGAAATCGGGGAGGAAATGTACTGACACGGATAACGGAAAATGCACCTTAATTTTGATAAACGGATAAATGAGGTAGAACGGTGATGAGGAGGGAGGAGGAAGGAGGAGGAGGGAGGAGGAGGGGGGAGGGGTAGGAGGTGGGAGGAGAAGGGAAGAGGAAGAGGAAGAGGAAGAGTAGGCGTTTGCGTCTTCGTTCGTACACCGGAGGCTGGGTCATGGGTCGGATCACGAGGTCACAAGGGAAAGTGGAGAGCTTCTGGGAGAGTCTGCGAAAGCTGTCGAAGTCTCTTCGGCGAGACTTCGGAGAAAGGAAGGTTTCCACTTCCTTTAAGGTTCTTCCCTCAGCTGAAAAGAATCGTCCGTAGGGGCTTCCTCGTTGGGTATTCATTTTCACATCTCGTTGAATATAACCAGCGTTTCTATACTAAAGCTGAATGGTTGGATTCCAACGATTTAGTTGGATTTCGTCTAAGGTTGGAGGATTTGGTTAGTGTATCCATAGCTTTAGGTGAATCACGTCCTCCAACCTTGGACGAAATCCAACTGAATCGTTGGAATCCAACCATTCCGTTGACTAGTATAATCAAAGTTTAAGCAGCAGATTCGCGTCTGGAGAGATGACAGAAGACTAAATAAAAAAAAACTTCGTTATTTAACTAAAAATAAGATAATAACAAGTTATTGAACAAAACACGCCATCTTAGGTTCAATAGAGGACAAAAGAATGTGACCCAGGAGATATGAAAACGATGCAAATGTGTTTTCTTGTTGTAATAACCGAGAAGTTAAACAATGTAATTAATTTTATGGTTATCGACTAAAACTGACTTGATTAGGCAGGGTCAGGTCAGGTCAGGTTAGGTTAGCTTAAGTAAAATTAGGTTAGGTTAGGTTAGAAAATGAAAGTACAAATTCTTACGATTTGCTAATTTTCCTAGCATACTTCATAGATAATACATGTGTACGTATTCTACGATTAGAGAATAATCTCAACTAAATGTGGACCAGTAAATAAAGAATAAATCAATGAATCAATAAAAAAAAATTCTTTTATATTTCTATTCTTTGTACCCAAGGAAAGAAGCGCTGGAGAGTTGATCAATTGCCCTCACGTACGCGGGGAATCTGCGGTGGGCGAAACAGAACGTGGTGAATTGGGCGAAACTGCGGCAGATTGCGGCTGCGGCAGGGTGCGGCTCCGGAAATGCGCCCCTGCGGCGAGATAGAGGCCACGGTGGGGGCGCGGCCGCAGCAGTGCGTCTTCAAGGAAGCGAGGCTGCGGTATGCGTGCGGCACGCCCTTGCGGCTGCGGCACGATCTCTTACACATGTCGTGGTGGTGGTGGTGGTGGTGGAGGTGGTGGTGATGGTACTGGTGGTGATGGTGGTGGTGGTGGTGGTAGTGATCGTGGTAGTGGTGGTGATGGTGGTAAGGATGGTGGTAGTGAGGGTCGTGGTGGTGGTAGTAGTGGTAGTGGTGGTGGTACTAGTGGTGGTGTTGGTGATGATAGGGATGGTGGTAGTGGTATTGGTGGTAGTGGTGATGGTGGTGGTCGTGGTGGTGGAGGTGGCGTTGCTAGTGGTAGTGATGGTGTTAGTGGTAGTGATGGTGGAGGTGGTGGTAGTGATGGTGGTAGTGGTAGTGTTGGTGGAGGTGGTGGTGGTCCTGGTGGTGGTCCTGGTGGTGGAAGAGGTGGTCGTGGTGGTAGAAGTGGTGGTAATAAATGTGGTAGTGGTGGTGGTGGTGGATGTGGTGGTCGTCGTCGTGGTCGTGGAAATGGAAATGGTGGAGGTGGTGGAGGTAGTGGAGGGGAGGTGGAGATTTTCACCATCAAATTCGTCCACATGATTATATAGTAACGAACCACAATGACTGTGTATGTGTGTGTGTGTGTGTGTGTGTGTGTGTGTGTGTGTGTGTGTGTGTGTGTGTGTGTGTGTGTGTGTGTGTGTGTGTGTGTGTGTGTGTGTGTGTGTGTGTGTGTGTGTGTGTGTGACTCACCATGGTCTTGGCTCACGTGTTGGACTCGTGGTCGACAGCTATTTCCCTCCCGGAAAAGAGCTCAGAGCCCATATATGACCTTACACGCACACACACATCCAGCTCCCCGCCCACGAGAGTTGGAGTAACGACTTGCAGCGCAGCAATACTGAAATTATTACATCCCTGGGCAGGATTCGAACCCGGACCGCCATAGTGACAGTCAGGGACTCTATCAACCGCGCCACCTAGTCGAGTGCAAATAGTGTGTGTATATATATATATATATGTGTGTGTGTGTGTGTGTGTGTGTGTGTGTGTGTGTGTGTGTGTGTGTGTGTGTGTGTGTGTGTGTGTGTGTGTGTGTGGGTGTGTGGGTGTGGGTGGGTGTGTGAGAGAGTGTGTGTGTGTGTGGGTATGTGTTTGTATGTGTGTATGTGTATGTGTATGCGTGTGCACGTGCGTGCGACACAAATCAAGGAGATCTCCTCGTTGAATGTGACTCCTTGGGCACTTCCCGCTGAGAAGACACAAAAGACACCATTGCTAATCTCCCTAATGAAGACACAGCCTTGAGGAGACGAAACAAAACTCCTAATTATTGACACAATACAGACATACATGCAAACAAGGCACAATACCGTGATTGTAACAAATATCTATTATGAATAGGTCCTCTATTGTATTGTATCCTACATATGTATATATATATATATATATAATATATATATATATATATATATACATATATATACATATATATATATACATATATATATGTATATATATATATGTATATATATATGTATATATATATACATATATATATATATATATATATGTTCCGCCATGGGATACGAACCCTGACTCGTTCGTCGATAATCACGATGCCAAGACGCTAGCAACCATGCTACATGGTGATGGTTCAAAAGGACTGTACAAGTCCCCGACCACGCTTCAATGTTCAATCTGTCTTAAACATACACACACATATATATATATATATATATATATATATATATATATATATAGAGAGAGAGAGAGAGAGAGAGACATTGGGACAAATTATGGGAAAGGTGGAGGGGGAAACACGGGTCCTTTATCTGATTATCGAGTTTATTCCTGACCGGTTTCGCTTACAATAGCTTCTTCTCTGAAGAAGCTATTGTAAGCGAAACCGGTCAGGAATAAACTCGATAATCAGATAAAGACACGTGTTTCCCCCTCCACCTTTCCCATAATATATATATATATATATATATATATACATATATATATATATATATATATATATATATATATATATACATATGTATGTATATATACATATATATATATATATATATATATATATATATATATGCACGTATATATACATATCCTCATAGGAAGAATTGCCTTTATAAGTTTTATGTGTTCAGTATCCTAAAAGAGTTTATTTATACCCCTACGGAACAGAGGCCCGCAGCATTGTTTTACGAAAAGGCTAGACGATTTCATTCAGCAAGAACAGCAATATATAAAATACATAATATTAAGCAATCCGGATTATTGCATAGTATTGCTGATCGTTTAGCTTTTACGTTTATATGATGTTATGACGTCATCGGCAGACAACGCTATCATGCATTCCGGATTATTGCATACTATTACAGATCGTTTAGATTGTGCGCCATATGATGTTATGACGTCATCAGCAGTCAATGGTATCCAATACAGTTTACTGCATGATATTGTTAATCGTTTAGGAGTTACGTCATTGAAACTATGACGTCATCAGCGGCTCGTTCAAGTATGACCTCCGAACAACGCTCGTTAGCGGGAACAATTCATTTCAAACACCGAAGGAGAAAGTGGACGCTGACAATTTGTGAATAAAATTGCCTGGCGGCAACTGGAATGATAAGAAAAGGAACACCTGGTTCGGAAGGTGTTATACTGGTGGTGGTGGTGGTGGTGGTGGCGATGGTGGTGGCGATGGTGGTGGTGGTAGTGTTGATGGTGGTGGTGGTGGTGGAGGTGGTGATGTTGTTGGTAGTTTTGGTAGTGGTGGTGATACTGTTGGTAGTGGTGGTAGTGGTGGTGGTGATGTTGTTGGTAGTGGTGGTGTTGGTGGTGGTGGTGGTGGTGGCGATGGTGGTGATGGTAGTGGTGGTGGTGATGATGGTGGTGTTAACGATGGTGGTGGTGGCAGTGTTGATGGTAGTGGTGGTGGAGGTGGTGATGGTGATGGTGGTGGTAGTGGTAGTTAGTGGTGGTGGAGGTGGTGATGTTGTTGGTAGTGGTGGTAGTGGTGGTGGTGATGTTGTTGGTAGTGGTGGTAGTGGTGGTAGTGGTGGTGGTGATGTTGGTAGTGGTGGTAGTGGTAGTGGTGATGTTGTTGATAGTGGCGGTGGTAGTGGTGGTGGTGGTAGTGGTGGTGGTGGTGTTAGTGAGAGAGGTGATGGTAGTGGTAGTTAGTGATGGTGGAGGTGGTGATAGTGGTGGTGGTGGTGGAGGTGGTGGTGGTGATAGTGGAGGTGGTGGTGGTGGAGGAATCCGCCTCAAGGGGAGCTGCCATCCGCCTCAGGGGAGCGGCCATCCGCTTCAGGGGAAGAAGAATCTGCCTCAGGGGAAGTGGAATCGGCCTCAGGGGAAGAGGAATCCGCCGCAGGGGAAGAAGAATCCTCCTCGGGGGAGCGGCCATCCGCTTCAGGGGAAGCGGAATCTGCCTTGGGAGAAGCGGACTCTGCCACAGGGGAGCTGGAATCTGCCACAGGGGAAGAGGAATCCGCCTCAGGGGAAGAGGAATCCGCCACAGGGAAAAAGGAATCGGTATTTCTAAAGTTTCGTCTAGCCCGCTCGCAAAGCAATTTATATATTTTTTCACCTCTATTACGGCAAATCCAACAACTTTTCTTTGTACCGTTTCTTGCGGAAATTGATATTAACGGATGAAAAAAATATAATTCCCGCGACCTTCCCGTTACACGCCATTTTGTTTCGCACAGCAATTTGTATATTTTATGCATCTATATTACGACAATTCCAACAACTTTTCTTTGTAACGTTTTCCCCTCAAATTAATATTAAGGGATGAAAAAAATTGAAAATTAAAATAATTTCCAGCAACCTCACGCCACCCGCGAGGTGTCATGGCTGTCCAGTCATGAAGTGCAAAATGTACGTCTGTTCCTAGACGCATTTTTAGGTTAGGCTAAGTTAGGTTATGTTGGTTAGGTTAGGTTAGGTTAGGTTAGATTAGGTTAGGTTAGGTTAGGTTAGATTAGGTTAGGTTAGGGAGGTTAGGTTAGATTAGGTTAGGTTAGGTTAGATTAGGTTAGGGTAGGGAGATTAGGTTAGGTTAGAACAGGGAGAAAAGCTTACGTCCCTGGACACATTTTTAGGTTAGGTTAGGTTAGATTAGGTAAGTTAGGTTAGGTTAGGTTAGGTTAGATTAGGTTAGGTTAGGTTAGGTTAGGTTAGGTTAGATTGGGTTAGGGAAGTTAGGCTAGGTTAAGTTAGGTTAGGTTGTGTTAGGTTAAGTTAGGTAAGGTAAGGTTAGGTTAGGTTAGGTTAGGTTAGGTTAGTTTAAATAGGGAGAAAAACTTACGTTTCTGAAACGAAAAAAATATTAGGTGATGCTATCAACAAAAATGGCGCTTCGTTGGCGTGTAGCGGGAAGGTTGCGGAATTTTTTTTTCTGTGTGTTTTTTTTTTTTTTATCCGTTAATATCAATTTCCGCAAGAAGCGTTACTATGAAAAGTTGTTGGATTTGTCATGATAGAGGTGCAAAAAATATTCAAAGTGCTGTGCGAGCGAGCGAGACGAAACTTCACAAGTTACGAGGAATCCGCCTCAGGGGAGCGGCCATCGTCCTCAGGGGAAGTGGAATCTCCCTCAAGGAGCGGAATCCGCCTCAGCGGAAGCGGAATCCGCTTCAGGGGAGCGGCCCTCCTCCTCAGGGCAAAAGAAATCCTCCTCAGGGCAAAAGAAATCCCCCTCAGTGGAAGCGGAATCCGCCTTAGGGGAAGCGGAATCCGCTTCAGGGGAGCGGAATCCGCTTCAGGGAAATGGCCATCCACCTCAAGAAGAGAGGAATTCCCCTCAGGGTAAGCGGAATCCGCCTCAGGGGAAGTGGAATCCGTTTCAGAGGAAGGGAAGTCCATTTCAGGGAAAAAAGAATCCGCCTCGGGGGAAGAGTAATCTACCTCAGGGGAAGAATCCGCCTCAGAGGAAGTGTAATCCACCTCAGGGGAGCGGCCATCCACCTCAGGAGGAGAGAAATCCACCTCAGGGGAAGCAGAATCCACCTCAAGGGAAGTGGTCCTCCTCCTCAGGTGAAGCGAAATCCTCCTCAGGTGAAGCGGAATCCTCCTCAGGGGAAATTAAATCCTCTTCAGGGGAGCGGTAATCCTCCTCAGGAGAAGAGACCCTCCTCCTCAGGGGAAGCGGGAGTCCTCCTCATCCTCCTCATCCTCATCCTCAGGGGAAGTGGTCCTCCTCCTCAGGTGAAGCGGAATCCTCCTCAGGGGAAACTAAATCCTCAGGGGAGCGGCAATCCTCCTCAGGGGAGGCGACCCTCCTCCTCAGGGGAAGCGGTCCTCCTCCTCTTCCTTCTCCTCCTCCTCCTCCTCCTCAGGGGAAGCGGCCATCCGCCTCAGGGGAATTGGTTCTCCTCCTCAAGGGAAGCGGAGTCCTCCTCCTCAGGGGAAGTGGAGTCCTCCTCCCCCTCCTCCTCCTCCTCCTCCTCCTCCTCCTCAGGGGAAGCCTGAGTCCTCCTCAGGGGCAATTCGGAGAGCAAACAGTGAGACGGCGGAGGTTGATGGTCAGGCTTGGCTGGGAGCCAACGACCGGAGCATAAAGCAATAAAACTCCATCTTTCCTCCATTCATCGTCATCCTCCTCCATTTCTCGCTTCCCTCCTCCGTTTATCGCTTTCTTCCTCCATCTCTGTCTTCTTCCTACAGTTTTCCTAATTTTCCTCCGTTTTCCTCGTCTTCCTCCATCTCTGTCCTCTTCCTCCATTTCCCTTTCTCTTCCTCCATCTTTCCTCCTCTTCCTCCATTTTTGTCCTCTTCCTCTATTTCCCTTTCTCTTCCTCCGTCTCTCTCTTCTTCCTCCATCTTTCCTCCTCTTCCTCCATTTTTGTCCTCTTCCTCCATTTCCCTTTCTCTTCCTCCATCTTTCCTCCTCTTCCTACATTTTTCTCCTTTTTCTCCGTTTTCCTCGTCTTCCTCCGTTTTTCGTCCTCTTCCTCCATTTATCGTCCTCTTCCTCCATCTACCTTTCTCTTTCTCCATCTTTCCTCCTCTTCCTCCATTTTTGTCCTCTCCCTCCATTTTCCTTTCTCTTCTTCCATCTTTCCTCCTCTTTCTCCATTTTTGTCCTCTTCCTCTATTTCCCTTTCTCTTCCTCCGTCTCTCTCTTCTTCCTCCATCTTTCCTCCTCTTCCTCCATTTTTGTCCTCTTCCTCCATTTCCCTTTCTCTTCATCCATCTTTCCTCCTCTTCCTACATTTTTCCTCCTTTTCCTCCATTTTCCTCGTCTTCCTCCGTTTTTCGTCCTCTTCCTCCATTTTCCTTTCTCTTCCTCTATCTTTCCTCCTCTTCCTCCATTTTTGTCCTCTTCCTCCATTTTCCTTTCTCTTCCTCCATCTTTCCTCCTCTTCCTCCATTTTTGTCCTCTTCCTCCATTTCCCTTTCTCTTCCTCCATCTTTCCTCCTCTTCCTCCATTTTTGTCCTCTTCCTCTATTTCCCTTTCTCTTCCTCCGTCCCTGTCTTCTTCCTCCATTTTTCCTCCTCTTCCTCCATTCCTCCTCCTCGTCCTCCATTTCACGTCATCTCCCTCCATTTCTCGACCTCTTCCTCCACTTAATCACCGTCTCCTCCCTTCGCCTCTCCACTCCCGTGCCAGGGGGATAAGAATAACGGCACCGCGTTCCCATAAAGGCGAATTAAAAATGAAAATAAAACGAAGGTACTGCGAATCCCCCTTTTCTGTGTATTTCTCTCCTGCAAGGACCCCAGGCAGGCTTTGAAACGGCTACCCCTCTCACAAGGTGGAAAAATATCACTGGTGTTTTGGTTGTTACCTTCTGCATTTGATTTTTTGCGAAAAGAAAATAATAATGATAAACAAATAAATTAATAAATAGACAAAATAAAAGAAGTAAATGAATAAATTAATGAATTGATAGATAATAAATAAATAAATGAATAAACAGATGATTAAAGTTAATAAATGAATAGATAAGTAAATTAATGAATAGATAAATGAATAAGGAAATACTAATAAATGAATAAAACATATAGAAAAAATATAAAACAAAAAATAAAAAATAAAAATAAAAATATATATAAAGAGAGGGAGAAAGGGTGGCTACTCCCTATGCTGTCATCATGCTACCAACATGCTGTCAGCATGCCGGACACATAACAGAAACATTCCCTCTAATCTTCGTTGCATCTGACTTGTCGCCAGCAATGTCGAGAACCAAGAGTTGAGAGCAAATAACAACGATAAGCGCAACAGTTCCTCTTCTTGGTGTCGGTCACGGTCAGTGACGACAATAACGATAATAACGACAATAACGACAGTAACGACTTTAACGACAATAACGATAATAACGACAATAACGACTATAACGACTTTAACGACAATAACGATAATAACGACAATAACTACTTTAACTACAGTAACGATGATAACGACCAAACTATAATAACGACATTAACTATTATAACGATTATAACAACAATAACGATAATAATGACTATAACAACTATAACGACAATAACGACTATAATGAATATAACTACTATAACGACAATAAAGATTATAACCCCAATAACGACTATAACGATGATAACGACAATAGCTATAATAACGATGATAACGTCAATAAGGACTATAACCACAATAGTGACTGTAACGACAATAACGTCTATAACGACAATACCGACTATAATGACAATAATTACTACAACTACTATAACGACAATAACTATTAAAACGATAACGACTACAACGACTTTAACGACGATAATTATAATAACGTTAATAACACCAATAACGACTATAACTACAATAACGACTATAACGACAATAACGACGATAGCTATAATAACGTTAATAACATCAATAACGACTATAACTACAATAACGACTATAACGACAATAACGACTATAATGACAAAGATAATAACGACAATAACGATAATAACGTGATTGATGTTAGTTGCGTAGACACTCGCCCCATCTGCGTTGTAGTCGCAAATCTAGACTACAATATCTGGACGACAGAGGAATGGATCGGCCAGGATTTGGAGTAGCTAAAATGTTCATCTTTGTACTCTTTGAGTACTTAGTGTACTATAGTACTCTTAGTACCTCATGCGTACTTGGTACGCTCTTTGCTCTTGTTTTTACCAAGCGGCCTTCTTCTTCTTCTTTTTTTTTTTTTGAATATGTAGATAAGAAGAAGAGGAGGAAGAAGAAAAAGAAGAAAAAGAAGAAGAGGAGGAGGAGGAGGAGGAGGAGGAGAGGGAGGGAGAAGAAAATGAAGAAAAAGAGGAAGAAGAAGAAGAAAAAATAGAAGGTGAAAAAGAATAAATACAAGAAGAAAAAGAAGAAGAAGAAATTGGATAATATCGACATGACATCGGTTGGCTTTCTGGAGTATGCTCAAAAGAAAGAGAGAGAGAGAGAGAGAGAGAGAGAGAGAGAGAGAGAGAGAGAGAGAGAGAGAGAGAGAGAGAGAGAGAGAGAGAGAGAGAGAGAGAGAAAGAGAGAGACAGAGAGAGACAGAGAGAGAGAGAGGGGGGAGGGAGAGAAAGAGAGAGAGACAGAGAGAGAGAAAGAGAGTGAGAAAGAGAGAGAGCGAGGGAGCGAGGGAGCGAGGGAGCGAGAGAGAGAGAGAGAGAGAGAGAGAGAGAGAGAGAGAGAGAGAGAGAGAGAGAGAGAGAGAGAGAGAGAGAGAGAGAGAGAGAGAAGAGCTGCCGAGTGACGTTGCAAAATTTCCGAATCACCCTAAGGCCCTCCATCCCACCCCTCTCCCTTCTCCCCCTCTTCCCCCTCCCCCTCCCTCTCTCTCCCCCCACCACAAAAAAAGAGCGAGACGAAAGCTGTATAAATGAATGAAAAGAAATTCTTTCAGATTCATTTGCATATAAATGAAAGCCATTGAGCTTCGTCGAGCTATATATATATATATATATATATATATATATATATATATATATATATATATATATATATATATACATATATATATATATATACATATACATATATATATATATACTGATTTATCATGTATTCAAGATTAACCTGTGCATACATACATTTACGTAAGAATACATACATACATACAGACATGAAAATATTAACACATATTTACAAATATACTTGTATGTATACATACACATAGGAGGAGATGGAAATGGAAAAGGAGGGGAAAAGGAGGAAGAGAAGGAGAGAGGGAGGAAAAGAGGAGGAGGATGAAGGAGGGGGAATAGTGACTGTCGGAGGGAGACGAAGAGGAGGAGGAGGAGGAGGAGGGGGAGGAGAGAGAAAGAGAAAGAAAAAGGCGGAGATGGAAGAGAGAGAGAAGGATGAAAGGGAGGAGAGGAAGAGGGAGGATAAGGAGATGGAAGGAAGATGGAGGAAGAGCTGGAGGGTAAGGAGAGGAAGGGGAAGTTGATGCGGTCAGTGGAGAAAGAGGAGGAGGAGGGGGAGGGGGAGGGGGGGGAGGGGGAGGGGGAGGGGGAGGGAGGAGTCACGACTACTGGAGAACTTCTCATACCTCGACGAAGTCGTCACCGAACTCAGCCGATGGCTAGTCGGGTGTTCAAAATTAAAGAGAGAGAGAGAATGAGAGAGAGAGAGAGAATGAGAGAGAGAGAGAGAGAGAGAGAGAGAGAGAGAGAGAGAGAGAGAGAGAGAGAGAGAGAGAGAGAGAGAGAGAGAGAGAGAGAGAGAGAGAGAGAGAATGAGAGAGAATGAGAGAGAGAATGAGAGAGAGAGAGAGAATGAGAGAGAGAGAGAGAGAGAATGAGAGAGAAAGCGAAAGAGAGAATGAGAGAGAATGAGAGAGAGAAAATGAGAGACAGAAAGAGAGAGAGAGTATTGTGCTTTGGCTAAAGAAAATAATCAAATTAATATTTTCGATTTGTTCTTCAGCTTTTTCGAGAAGAGCAAAGCGGAAGTAAAATGGCTGCCTTCTGCAACAGTTTGTGAGCAAATTGCCAATTACTTTGCCATCAATCACCCAACCTCCTGAGGATAGAATGCTTCCACCCAGGTGAATAAAATCGCCTGGCGGCAGCCAAAATAAAATCACTAAATATTAATAACACTTCTATATAGTTTTGGTGGTTGAGTCGTTTCTGTTTGTCGTCAGGCGATTTTATTCAGCTGAGTGAAAACAAGCGCTCCACAGATGTCAAAAAATGAGCCAAAGAATATTTTCGTTTGATTTTATCTTCTTTCATTTTAGCATATACTTTTTTGTTTTATTATATTTTTATCTTATTTTTTATCTTGTTATCCTTTATTTTTTTTTTACTTTAATTTTATTCTAATGTATTTTCTGTTCAATTGTATGTCATTCTATTTCATTTACTTTATTTTAATTTCGTTTTATATCCATTTTGTTTTCATATCATTTATCTTATTTTGTC
>NC_134791.1:6231152-6236152 GCF_046742065.1 Oratosquilla oratoria | reverse complement strand
CACCATTATTATTATTATTATTATTATTATCATCCTACTCCTCCTACTCCTACTCATCGTCCTTCTCCTCCTCCTCCTCCCCCTTCTCGTCCTCCTCCTCCTCCTCCTCCTACTCCTCGTCCTATTCCACCTCTTCCTCCTCCTCCTACTCATCCTCGTCCTCCTCCTACTCATCCTCGTCCATTTCCTCCTCCCCCTCCTCCTCCTCGTCCTGCTCCTCCTCCTCGTCCTACTCCTCCTCCTCCTCCTCCTCCTCCTCCTTGTCTTCCTCCTCCTATCCCTCCTACTCCTCCTACTCCTCCTCTTCCTGCTCCTCCTATTCCTCCTTTTCCTCCACCCCTCCTATTCCTCCTTCCCTCCTCTTCTTCCTTCTCTTCCTCACCTCTTCCTACTCCTCTTCCTCCTCGAAGTCATCGATCAAATGCAACAGAGATCGAAACCCTTTCGCTACCGAAGTGGAGAGGTGGGAGGAAGGTGGAAGGGAGGAGGAGGAGGGAGGGATGAGGAGGATATTAGAGGAGGGAAGAGGAGGAGGAGAAGGGAGGAGGAGAAGGATATTAGAAGAGGGAAGAGGGGGAGGAGGAGGAGGGAAGAAGAGGAGGAGGGAAGGGGAGAAGGAGGAAGGAAAGGAAAGGAGGAGGAAGAGGGGAAGGATGAGGACGGAAGAGGAGGAGGAGATGTAAGAGAGAGGAGGGAGGAGGAGATGGAGGAGGGATGAGGAAAGAGGAGAAGGAAAATATGGAGGAGGGAGGAGAGAGGAGGATGAAGAGATGGAGGAGGATATTAGAGAAAGAGGAGGAGGAGATGGAGGTGGGAAGAGAAGGAGGGAAAAGGAGGAGGGAGGAGGAGGAAGAGGAAATGGAGGAGGGAAGAGGAAATGGAGGAGGGAAGAGGATATTGGAGGAGGGAGGAAGGAGGAGGATGAAAGAGGAGGATATTGAAAGAGGAGGGAGGAGGAGGAAATGAAGGAGGGAGAAAAGAAGAGGAGGAGGGGGAGCAGGAGGAGGAGATGGAATAGGGACGAGGAGATGGAGGAGGGAAGAGGATATTGGAGGAGGGGATGGGGTAGGGAGGACAGAAGAGGAGAAGGAGGAGGAGGAGGAAATGGAGGAAGAGTAGGAGGAAGGAGGAGGGAAGAGTTGAGGTACCATTACAATACCAGAGATGAAATAAATAATAAATAAATAAATAAATAAATTAATTAATTAATTATAGATTGATTAACTCGTCAATGAGGAAGCATTAAACAAAAATATAAATAAAATAGACCAAAAAAATTGAAATAGATAAAGATAGATATAAATACAAGATAAAAAAAAATAATTAGTCACTAAAAGGTACAAGCAAATGGGAAAAACTTAAGTAATGTTTTTAGATAAATTATGATAATTATGAATAAAAGATAGATAAACAATTAAGTTACTTAATGATTGAGATGCTAAAATAGGCGCATTAAGCATAAAAATAAATTAACAAATTAATTTAATATCTTAGTGTCACATTAGTGTTCAACGCGTTTCTTAAAGCAGATACAGGTCGACCTTGAGGAAGGACGAATGGCCGAGGAGGACGACCCCGTCGAGGGCGAGACGAGGACGACCCAACGATCTCTTGCGGGTATGATTACAAAAAAAAAAAAAAAAAAAAAAAGTAATGACCTTTTTTTATTTATTCATTTATATATCCATTTATTTTCATTCCTGATTCTTGGGGTCTTCTAATTTTCATTTTCTCTCTCTTTTATCATTCTTTTAATTTCTTATTTTTTCTTTGTTTTTGTTTTCAATTTTCTCATTCTTTCTTCGTTTTCGTTTCTTCTTTCTCCTCCTGAGTTTTTATTCTTTTCTTTATTTTTCGTCCTTTTGTTCTTTCCTTCTAGTCCTTTTTCTCTTTTCTTTTCATACACACACACACAGGCACACATACACACTCAAATATATATACAGTATATATATATAAATATATATACATATATATATATACTATATATACATATATATATATATATATATTATATACATATATATATATATAATATATTATATAATATATATTATGTATATATATGAATATATATATATATTACATACATACATATACCAAGACTTTTTCCCCCTTCCAAGGGAGGTAGCCAAAAAGGGAAAGGCATAAAAACACTCCCACCCATTTCATCCCCAAATACACTCCACACCCCTCCCACCCTTCCTCTCATCTGAGCACCTCCTGGATGACGGGTCATCCCTGCACCCCGCCCACCGCCCTGGGTCAGAAGCAGTGTCGCAAGACACAGTACATCCACAGCAAGGCCGCTTCATTTAATCGGCGACCCCCCCCTCTCCGTCCCCCTTTGCATATAAGGAGAGGACGGGGAGAAATCCCTTCGGGCTGCGTCAAAATTTACTCACACATACTACCCCCCACCCCCCCCGCCCATTCCTCCTCATGCAGTCACAACATCATCCATATACAACCATTCTCCACTCACCTCTGTCTTCCGTCCTCTCCCTTCCTTCCTCAACAGACATTCCCCTCTTCCCCAAAGCCCCCTTCACCCCATCCATCCACCTCATCCTAGGACGTCCCCTCATGTTCACTCCCTCCACATCTGCCTTCCATACCTCTTTTACTAGTCTTTCTTCACTCATTCTTTCCATGTGTCCAAACCATCCTAATATTCTTTCATCAACCCTCTCTCCCAAATCCTTTTTCACCCCTGTTCTCCTCCTCACCTCCTCATTTCTCACTCTATCTAGCCTAGTAACCCCCGCCATACTTCTCAGACACCTCATCTCAAACACATTCAAACTCCTTCTCTCTTCTTCTCTTATGTTCCACGTTTCTGCCCCATACAGTGCTGTTGGCACAATCACTCCTTCATACAGTCTCCTCTTCGCATCCATTCCCAAATGTCTATTTCTCATTACACTCTTTAAACCACCAAGGCATTTACTCGCTTCTCTCAATCTACATTCTACCTCCACCTTCACTCCACCTTTTCCTGCTACACTTGCACCCAAGTATCTAAAACTATCCACTTCCTCCAGTCGCTCTCCCTTAATGTTCACTTCCAGTCTACTGCCACTTTCACCCCTTGTACATCTCATCACCTTACTTTTACCCACATTTATCTTAGCTTTCTTCTATCACATACTCTCCCAAACTCTGCCACCAGCTTCCTCAATCCCTCCTCTGACCCTGCCACAAGCGCAGTGTCGTCCGCAAACAACAGCTGGCTCACCTCCCACTTTTCTCCATTTTCTTTAACCATCTCCAATCCCTGACTCACTACCCTAGCATTCACCTCTCGCACCACCCCATCCATGTATAAGTTGAACAGCCAGGGCGACATAACGCATCCTTGACGAAGTCCCACCTTTACTTCAAACCACTCACTCTCTCCATTTCCAATCCTAACACATGCTCTACTACTCACATAAAAACTCTTGACAGCTCCCAAAAGCTTTCCTCCTATCCCATAAATCTGCATAACCTCCCACAGTGCCTTTCTGTCTACCCTATCATAAGCCTTTTCCAGATCCATAAAAGCCCAAAAAACATCCTTCCCCTTTCCTATAGCTTTCTCACATATCTGTCTTACCACAAAGATCTGATCTACACAACCTCTACCCGTCCTAAAACCACACTGTTCCTCACCAATTACTCCTTCTGTTCCTCTCCTAATCCTCTCAATTAAGATTCTCCCATAAGCCTTCCCTACTACACTCAACAGGCTAATCCCTCTGAAATTACTACATTCACACTTGTCCCCTTTTCCCTTGTAAAGAGGAACTATACAGGCACTACTCCAGTCCTCCGGTACTCTACCCTCTCTCCAGCAAACATTAAATAATCTCGCCAACCAGTCCACCATCACTGAACCTCCCTTTTTCAGACATTCTGCATGACATCCATCCAGACCAGGTGCCTTACCTGCTTTCATCATCTTTACAACTGCCTTCACCTCATCCTTCCTTATTTCTCCTCCATTCTCCTCACTCATCACTCTCATTTTCTTCGTATTTCCCACGTCTGGGGTATTGGCTGCTTGTTATTGTGGCAAAGTAACATGCAGTCGATACTTTAGGGTCTATATGGGGCGCCCCTACGGACCAGAGCCACACATCATTTTGTCTATGATAGAAGAAATTCTGTTCATAGAGAAATGATGACACTTTTTATACTACGACTGTCCCTCCGTTATGCTGTCCCCCAACCCCTTGTTGCTGTCCTGTACCATTTCTCTGAGTATTCTCTTTCTGATTGGGGGAATTCCCTGTGGTGGGGGAAAAGAATACTGCCACCAAGTTTTCCCACTTGGATCGTAAGAGGCGAGAAGAAAGGGACGGGGAGAGGGACTAGGCATCCTTCTCCCTGTAGCCCCAAGGGGCAACTTCCTAAATCGAAAAGAAAAGGCATAAAGGGTACTGGCGGGCCTCGGGCCAGCACCCTAAGGTTTGGGTCTTTTAATGTGCGTGGATGTGGTACAGATGAGAGTAAAAGGGAAGAGATAGGTAGTATGTTTGTGAGAAGAAAGGTTGGATGTGTTGACTTTGAGTGAAACTAAGTTGAAAGGGAAGGGTGAGTGTATGTTTGGGAGTGTAAGTGGGAGGTTATCAGGAGTGAAGAGAGGGCGAGGGAGGGAAGGGGTGGCTATTCTAGTAAGTGAGGAGATAGGTAAAGGGGTAGTGGAGTGGAAGGAGGTTTCCTCAAGGATAATGTGGATGAAGGTGAAACTGGGAAAGGAGATGTGGGTCTTTGTAAGTGCATATGGGCCGGGCAAGTGAGAAGAGCATGGAAGAAAGGGAGGCCTTTTGGATAGATTTAAATGAGTGCATAGAGGGTTTAGGAAGAAATGTCAATGTAATAGTACTGGGAGACCTTAATGCTAGAGTGGGAAATGGTCCAATCGATGGAGTGGTTGGGAAGTGTGGAGTTCCAGGAAAGAATCGTAGTGGAGAGTTGATGGTGGAAATGTGTCTAGAAAGAGAGTTGATGATAGC
>NC_134791.1:6211152-6221152 GCF_046742065.1 Oratosquilla oratoria | reverse complement strand
CCTCCTTCCTCCCTCCTCCTACACTTTCCCTTCTCCTACACCACCTCCTCCTCCTTCCTCTTCTTCCTCCTCCTCCTCCTCCTCCTCCTCCTCTTCCCGTTCTTATTCTATTTCGCCAGAGTGATCCGCACACTTGGATTTGCATAAGTTCACGGGGGTCGGAGCTAACGACCCGTCGTTGTCGTGGAGCTATCAGGCCTCCGAACAACGTGGTTAGGTCGACTTAATTGGCAGCCTCTCTCTTTCTCTCTTTATATGTATGTATATATATATATATATATATATATAAATATATATATATATATATATATATATATATATATATATATATATATATATATATATATATATCTGTGTGTGTGTGTGTGTGTGTGTGTGTGTGTGTGTGTGTGTGTGTGTGTGTGTGTGTGTGTGAAGGGGCAACGAAGGAGTCTTAGTCCGAGTTTATTCCGGACTAGTTTCGCAACGAGCTTTCATAAAAGAGTTTTCTCTTTCCTCTGAGAAAGATCACTGTGAAAATAGTCATATATAAATATATATATATATGCATATACCAAAGGCTTTTTCCCACTTACGGTATATATGTATATATAAGCATGCATACATACACATACATACAGTATATATATAAGAACACGCACACAAACACGCATACACATCCTCAATCGTACATAAAATTATAATTGTGTACAAAACGCTTGAAACAAAGCACATGCACGCTTGCGCACAAGCACACACACACACACACACACACACACACACACACACACACACACACACACACACACACACACACACACACACACACACACACACACATAAAAACACATAGACGCGTGCAAATATTTTCACATGAATTATCTATATTTTGCATTCAGAAACATGTGCCCTTGTCTTTGGCGATTAAAGTTCAAATGTTTTTCATTTTTTTCCCCCGTTGGCATAATGAAAAATAATTAGCAATCCTTCCATACCCGATGATAATTTTCCTATTATTATTACTACTACTATTGCTGCCGCCAGATGATTTTATTCATCACCATGGCAACGCCACGGTAATGAAGCGGTTAAAAAAGGTGTTGTGGTCTGCAAGGAAGGGAATAGAATTAAGTGTTTTATGGACTTAGAAAAACCGCATGACATGATTGAGATATTTTTTGTGAGAAGGAAGCTGTCAATGTCACGTGCTTTTGTCGCTATTATTAATAGTTTGTATTTCTATTTTGGCTGGCGACATGCGATTATATTAAACAAATTTAAACCTCCCTGCGTAGAAGGAATATATATATATATATATATATATATATATATATATATATATATATATATATATATATATATGTATGTATATATATGATTGGCAGAGCTGGGCGCGTTCCTTGGTGTCCTGACTGGTATGAATTTACTCAGGACAACGAGGAACGCACCGAGGAACGCGCCCAGCTCTGACGATTAGGTCAAGACATGTCAACATACACGGTAACAAGAAGTAATGGTTTTATACAATTTGCTAACCTTTGACATACATGCAAACAAGCATGTACACATCGACGCTTGCATACCAACGTATAACCACATATTATACGTTCATGATTTCGTGTACACATGCGAATGTACATACATATTTGGTTGTTTGATCTGTTCGGCCTCTTTATGGACCAAAAGGTCTTCTGTCTGCTGTACATTCAAATAGGGAAATTCCATCACATTACGGGAATATACTATGATCATATCAATCATCATCATCATCATTACTATTATCATAATTATCATTACCGTTATCATTGTTACAATTATCATTATCATTATTATCATTATCGTTGTTGTTGTTGTTATCATTATTATTGTTGTTATTATTATCATTATTATTATAATTATTACTATTATCATTATCATTATATTTATCATTTATCTTTATCTTATTCTACTTATCTTATTCTATTTATCTTTCTTTTGATTAATCTATCTTATTTACTTTTTTCATTCAAACGCAGACGAAGAAGTTCTGGCGGAGGAAGAGGCGTGTCTCCAAGTTTCCTGAAGAAGGGACAGACTCCCACGACCTCTGCACGCCAACAATCCCACTCCCTCCCCCAGTCCTCCCACACAAACTCGTCTCGGCAAGGAACCAAGACTGGGAAGGTAAATAGTGTAACGAATTATTCCCATTTCGCCAAATTATTTTTGGCCAAATTCCCGTTTCGCCAAATATTTTCGCCAAATTCCCATTTCGCCAAGTTATATTTTGCCAAATTTCTATTTCGCAAATCTTCCTAAACTAAAGTAAGATAAACTAGGATAAGCTAACCTGGCCTAACTTATCATAGCCTCACCTAGCCTAACGTAACTTAATCTAGCATAGCCTAACCTAAACTAACATAATCTAGACTAGTCTAACCTAACCTAACTTAATCTAGCCAAGTCAAAACCTAACCTAACCTAGCCTAACCTAACATAATCAAGCCTAGCCTAACCTAATCTTAGCCTAGCCCAACCTTACATAATCTAACTTAGCCTAACCTAATGTAATCTAACCTGGCCTACCCTAACCTAATCTAACCTAATCTAACCTAGTCTAACCTAACCTAGCCTAACTTAATCTAACCTAAATTACGTTCACCTATCACCTGAATAAAATCACCTGGCGGCTTCTGTTTTCTTACATTCATCGGACAATGTCTTCACCTTCGTCACAATTCATTCATTATCAATATCTATTTTCACACCAATCACAATAATCTACTCTTGTTCGTCACTTCATCATTGTCTATTATCATTATTTACATTATAATTACATTATAATCACACGAGAATATCATGAGCCTACGCCAGGAGGCGCTGAGTAGCTGCGGTCGAAGTCGTCACCTCTGCCCTATGTGCTTGGACTATTGGGAATCGGAGAGGAGTGCGGGATTCGAACCCACAACTATGTGAATACGAGGCCAGCGTGCTTCCGATTACGCCACCTCTACGAGGCATCTGCTATATCGAGAAATGGTTCTCTCTTTTATTGGGAATTTCTTTTATTCGGAAATCTCTCCTTTATTCGGAATGAAATCGTTTTAAAAGAGTTTTATAAGGATGTGCTGGAATATTGGAAAGTATTTTTGTTGTGATTTCTAGATTTTGGAAAAAAATTCTGAATATTGGGACTTTTTTCTTAGAGATTCCCAATACAGAGAACTATCTGTATCAAGACGTTCCTCCTAATTACGAAAAGCAATTTGTTTGTTTGTTTGTTTGATTGTTTGGGGGCTGTCGTCAGGTGATTTTATTCAGCCAAGGGTAACAACCCACGGTCAAAGACAAGAACCCTAACCAGCCAAAAAATAAAAATAAATAAATAAATAAATAAATAGAAAATAAAAATAAATGAAAACAAATAAATTAATTGATTAGATTAGATTATTAAATCCTGAGTTCTAATCCCAAAACAACAAAAATTTTCCGACCTGCATCCTGGCAGCATTTGATATAATGTTCTGAGCGAAAACCGAGATTATCTTGCAGATGCTCCCCATCCGTCTCCTGCAAGCTAAAGACCTCTAAGAGCATTTGGTATAATCTCTGTACCAAAACCGGAATTATCTCGAAGCTTCTGTCATCCATCTTACCCAGACTTAGTTATGTGACAAAAGTTAACCCAGACAGTTGTCATTTAAGCTATAAAATCCATAATTACAGCCTCTATTATCTGTAATCATGAAATTTTCCCAGTAATATCAACAATTTACGTTTTTTCTTTCTCTTCTTTTTCGGCCATAACCTTGACTTCCCTGCTTGAATTCCACAGTGACATCTTTATCTCCTCTCTTTCCTTTCAAGCAAATTTCGTCCTTAAAAAAGACTTAAGATAACGATTTATTTATATTTATGTAATGTCTATTCTAAAAACACCCTTAAGATAATTATCTATCTAGTTAATATTTTCATCTCTTAAGGTTAAAGTAGCAGCCGAAGAAGAAGCGAAGAAGAATCGAAGAAACATAAACGATATGACGTCATACCTGGTGGGTGACCGTTGAGGTTAAACACAGGAAGAAGACTTCTGTTTCTTTTGCGTCTCCGTAGTCGACAGAGGCCGATGTAGCAGATTGCGAACCAGAGGACGCAGATGAAGACAATGATGCTCACGCAGACGGTCCAGATGAGCGTGTTGGTCACAATCATCTTGTCAGTTTTTTTTTTTTTTTCTCCGATTCCCCTAAAAGGGTTTTAAAAATTTTCAACGTCTCACACAAATCATATACAATGCAGTACTTCTGCACAGAGGTTTGGTTAGGTGTGTCAGAAGTGGATTAAAATATGATATTTGGAATTTTCATTTTTTTTTTTTTCAGGAGCTTTCAGAAGTCTTCCCTCCTTCTTCGTCAGATTCCAAACGCTTATTTCTTCCGATGAGTATCCGGGAAGGTGCTAAGGAATTAAGAGTCCGGGAGGGAGGGGCGGAGTGGGAAGGGGAGGGGGGCTTATTACCACTAAACTTGCACCGACATAACTGTTCCCGGTAATTGCATCATCCGGAAGATGAAGATTCTGGGGATTGCGTCAGAGCATCCGGGAGAACGTTGTTAATGGCCATGGTGTACCGGAACATTGTTACTTTCACGGAGCGCCGGAAGGAGGAAAAGTTCCGGGAGGTTGCCCAAAAGTTCCGGGGAGATCCTCCGGAGGCTATGGGAGAACAGTGAGAACAGAACTCTGTTCTAACTTTGCACGAAGAACAGTCAAAATGTTCTTCTACTCAGTCACCTCTTCAGCAATGAGGGTCTTATTGGAATCTGTTCTTAGAGGAACCAATAATGTTCCAAATGAACAGGAAGAACAATTCCGTTCTTCAGCGATAAGTTCCGAAAATATCAGAAAAATAATGTAATAAAAAATAAATAATAAAAATTGTAATTAAGTCAGTGTCAACAGAATACCATAATACTGAGGATTGCTTCCTTGGTCTCCTATTCTTCACGAGATCGATATTTTCCGACTACGAAGTCCAAACCGACACACGACGACAAAAAAACGACCTTATGCTCAGAGAAAATAAGGTCGATATTTCCGAAAGAAAAAAATCACAAAATAAAAAAAGAAATAAAAAATCCTCGTGGATCAATCAACGGTCGCCTTCCCTATGTTCTTCGTGTTAACGATGCGGTCGACGTCCGAACCTTCGATTTTTTTTTTCAAACTTTTTTGATTTCG
This sequence comes from Oratosquilla oratoria, assembly GCF_046742065.1. Classification (NCBI taxonomy): domain Eukaryota; kingdom Metazoa; phylum Arthropoda; class Malacostraca; order Stomatopoda; family Squillidae; genus Oratosquilla; species Oratosquilla oratoria. Next base: position 6,215,953 of record NC_134791.1, on the reverse strand, counting down.
GACAAAGTGGATCTGCCCCACAGCGACAGATGAGTGGGTGGATGATAGTGGTTACACTGGTGCTCAACCACTTTCCCCGGGGCTCCGGTGGACGGGACGAGACTTCGAGTAGGATCCAGAGATGTAGATCCCAGAAGGTTCTCAAAGGTTCTGGAAGGTCCTGGAAGGATTTGGAAGATACCGTGAGATCTCTGAAGCTTCCACAAGGCCCAGGAAAGTCCCAGAAGTTCCTGGAAGGTCTCGGAAGGCCCTGCAAGGTACCGTGAAGTCCCTGAAGTTATCAGAAGGTCTAGAAATGTCCCAGACGTTCCCGGAAGGTTACGGAAATTTTCGTAAGTTTCCGGAAGGTCTTTGAAGATTCCGGATGGTCCTGGAGGGATTTAAAAGGCACCGTGATGTCCGTCAAGCTTCTGGAAGATCCAGGAAGGTCCCGGAAATTACCGGAAGGTCCCGTAAGTTCCCGGAAGGTTCCGGTATCAAAAATAACAACGTGAGGATCTCACGCCGGGAGGCGCTCAGCTGCAGCCAGGGAGGTCGTCCCCCTTTGCCCTAAGTACCCGGACATCCGGAAGATCCAGAAGCCACCGGAAACTACCTGAACACTTGCAAAGACTTCAGCTTCAGGACCTCGTCATTCCCTGAAGTCGCTCCCAATGCGTTCTTCTGAAGCCGGCCGCTGACGAAGTAACCTTCATGCTGCCCCAAGGTCGACCTTTCCTTCGCCCTTATTATCGGCCTTGTCCTTGCCCTTAGTAATCCTTGCCCTGTCCTTGCCCTTAGTAATCCTTGGCCCTCTCCTTCGTCTTCCTCGTCCTTTTCCAGTGAGTCGCACTCGAAGTCAGGTCCTCCGGTCTCTGAGATCGAGGAGACCTTCTTCGGGAGCGTCCGTGGACAAATTCCTCAGGGCTGGAGGAAGAAGACCCAGGTCAGTTCCTGGTGGGGGAGGAACCCCCAGGGCGCTGCGTGGCGACGACCTGAAGAAGGAAATAAAAGAGATTAACCTTTGAACTGGGGAGAGAGAGAGAGAGAGAGAGAGAGAGAGAGAGAGAGAGAGAGAGAGAGAGAGAGAGAGAGAGAGAGAGAGAGAGAGAGAGAGAGAGAGAGATAGAGAGAGATTTATGCTTAATCCTAGTTTTTGCCAGGTGATATTATTCAGGGAAAGAGGGAGAGGGGAGGAGGGAGGGGGAGGGGGAAGGGAGTGCAAGGAGGAGGATGGGGGAGTAAGGTGGGAAGAGGATGGGAAGGTGGGAGAGGGGGCTGGAGGGGAGGAGTGGAAGAGGAAAGGGAGCGGGAGGGGGAGGGGAGTGCAAGTAGGAGGATGGGGAGGAGTAAGGGGGAAAGAGGATAGGGAGGTGGGAGAGGAAGGCTTGAGGGGAGGGGGAGGGAGAGGAGAAGGAGGAGGGGAGGGGAGTGCAAGGAGGATGGAGGAGGAGTAAGGTGGGAAGAGGATAGGGAGGTGGAAGATGAGGGCTAGAGAGGAGGAGGGAGGGGGAAGAGAATGAGGAGGTGGGAGAGGGAGATGGTTGGGAGGAGGAATGGGAGGGAGAGGGAGGGGAAGATGGAGGGGGAGGTGAGAAGAGAATGGGGAGATAAGAGAGAGGGGAGAGAGAGGGGAAAGAGAGGGGAGAAGGAGGGGAGGGGAGAGGGAGGGGGAGGAATAAGGAAAGAGGAAGGGGGAGAAGGAGGGGAGAAGGATGGGGAGAGAGGGGGAGAACAATCTGTACGTCACTATCAAGCCTTTGATGATGGAGTGTAATATTTTGTGTATTTTATTATGGCTTCCGCCAGGGGATTCTATTCAGCTGAAGAAATCCTACAGGCGAAGGGTCTATTGATACACACACACACACACACACACACACACACACACACACACACACACACACACACACACACACACACACACACACACACACATACACACACACTATCCATGGGGAAAATTAATGTTCAAAAACAAACATGAAAATATGTAAAAGACGAAATATAATTATTTTTTCCGAATAATACTCAATTTAGAAACACAAATAGACATACGTACACATACACACACACACACACACACACACACACACACACACACACACACACACACACACACACACACACACACACACACACACACACACACACACACACAATATATATATATATATATATATATATATATATATATATATATATATATATATATATATATATATATATATATATATAGTCATACAATTGCATTTATTACGTATTGTATATTATTTTCTCCTGACTGGTTTGTTATTAAAACCCAATATTTATGAACATGAGACGAGACCGCAACATACTCTCACGATCCATTGACGGCTTTGCGGCGACATGACGTCACGTCGCTTTCGTGACGTCACGTCGTCGTCGACATCGATCCACCAATGAGAGACGAGCAAAAGAGGGAGAGAGGAAGGGAGTTGCCATGAAGATAATTAAAATCGCCTGGCGGCTGGAAGATTCTCCTCCTTCTTCTCTTCTTTCTCCTCCTCTTCCTCTTCCTCCTCTTCCTCTTCCTCCTAACCCTTCCTCCTCTTCTCCCTCTTCCTCCTCCTCCTCCTCTTCCTCTTCCCATTTCCTTTCTTTTTATCCCTCCTCCTTCTCCTCTTCTCCTTGTATTCCTCCCCTTCCTCCTCCTCCTCTTCTCGTTTCCCTCCTCTTCCTCTTCCTACTCCTCTCCCTCCTCCTCCTCCTCCTCCTCCTCCTCCTCCTCATCCCTTTTCATACCCTCTACTCCTCTCCTTCCCTCTGCCCCATTCTTCTTCCTCCTCCTCCTCTTCTTCCTTCTCCTCTTCCTCCTCCTCCTCTTCCCCCTCTTCCTCCTACTCCTCCTTCCCTCTTCCTCCTCTTCCTCCTCCTCCTCTTCCCCCTCTTCCTCCTCCTCCTCTTCCTCCTCCTCCTCTTCATCTCAACCTGGGTTCGGCTGCACCGAGGCGGGGCGGGAGCTGAACCTACTGCACGTTCGTTTGAGGCCCATCTGGGGTCGGGGTCCTGGAAAGCCCCCTCAGGCGGGGTCCGCGTGGGCTGGAAACGGCGGGAAGCCCTGGAACGCCTGATTGGGCTTCAATGGGCTGGAACGCTTAATCGGGCTGAGGAGAGAGAGAGATAAAGAGAGAAAGAGATGAAGAGATGAAGAGAGGAAGAGAGGAAGAGAGGTGTAAAGAGACGGAGAGAGAAGTAATGGAAGAGAGAAAAAGAGAAAAAAGAGAAGAGAGCAAAAGAGCAGGAGAGAATGAGAGTAAGAGATGCAAGGAAGAGAGGGAGAGAGCAAGAAAGCAAAAGAAGAAAAGAGGAGGAAGAGAGAGAGAGGGAGAGGAAAAGAGCAAGAGAGAAGGAGAGCAAGAGACCAAGAGAAGAGAGGAAGAGACGAAGAGATGGAGAGAGGAAAAGACGGAGAGAGGAAGAGAGGAAGACAGGAAGAGAGGAAGAGAGCAAGACTATAACCCAACTCGCCTCAGGTCAGCTTAGTTCAGGTCAGGTCATGGCATACAGGTCAAGAAGACAGATGAACAAAAAATTATAATAAATAAATGAATAAATAAATATATAAAAAATACATCTACAGGTCAGGTCAGGTTAGGTCATATATTGCAGGTCAAGGAGACAGATGAACAAAAAAATAATAAATAAAAAAGATCCACAGGTCAGTTCAGGTCATGCTTTACAGGTAAAGAGACAGAAAATTAACCCAAACACACACACACACATACACACACACACACACACACACACACACACACACACACACACACACACACACACACACACACACACACACACACACTTCTGAAGAAGTTCTACGCGAACGAAACATTAGTGTGTTTAGGGTTCCGAGCCTTCCCCTGTGTTTATGTTCTCCATCATCCAAATAATTGGTCTAAAATACTTATCAATATATATATATATATATATATATATATATATATATAAGACATCTACAGGTCGGGTCAGGTCAGGTCAGGTCAGGTCAGGTCATGCTTTACAGGTCAAGGAGACCGGAAATGAACCCAAACAAACAAGCAAGCAAGCAAACGACCTCATCAGAGGAACACTCCTACTACATCCGGGACCAGAATCGAAATTTCTTAACAAATTGGCTCGTCAAGCCTTCCGGAACGAGACCCTACGAGCACAAGTTACCTTCTCGAACACCTTCCGGGCCAGGTGCTCCTCTTCCTCCACTTCCGGCTGCCGCCAGGCGATTTTATTCACCTCCACGGCACCCCGCCCGTGAGACTGGAGGAGGCTGCAAGGGACCATAAGGCCTACACTAGGTAGTCCCATGTCCCTTACCACCTGCCATCCCCTCAAACATGTGGAGATGTTTGTTATGGGAGCCTGTAGTGTGTACGTATATTTATCTATGTACATGTATATTTATCTATATATATGTGTATCTATCTGTGTATATTTATATATGAATATTTATCTATGTATATGTATATTTATCTATGTATATGCATATTTATGTATATGTATATCTGTGTATATTCATATATGAATATTTATCTATGCATATGTATATTTATCTATGTATATGCATATTTATCTGTGTATATTCATTATGTATATGTATATTTCTCCATGTATATTTATTTAAGAACGTATGAAGCCTAGCAAGTTTCCGCTTGGGGGTTGAAAAAGCGCTTTGAGCAACGCAGTCTTATTTTTGCATTGGTTGGAGACGTACACCCACTCTTTCGTGTATAGATTTTGTTTTAAATTATACTTCTATTGGTGTGTGAACTCTTTTATTGGACACCCTGGACTTATGGAAACCTGT
>NC_134791.1:6203652-6206152 GCF_046742065.1 Oratosquilla oratoria | reverse complement strand
CCCGGGTTCTTCATACACACACCCCAAACAAATCTCACCACATTCCCAAAACTCTTCGTTCACGGCAATTAGAAACCCCTGTTCCCGTGCGAAGTTTTTTGAAAACCGTGGCAATATTTGATATCGCGGGCGTGCCAGCTGGCAAACGGCAGCTGGCGCCAGAGGCTGTCTTGCCCCTCACCTGCTCGTCTCCGGAGCCAATCGGGGCGAGGAAGCGGTACCAGGAAGAGCAACAACGTCGTTAAAATAAAACAATTCATAATAGTGACGTATACATTATCTGCCATTCTAATACATGTAATGACGCCATAATTATATTATAGATGATGTGTAAGTGATAGCAGAAGCAACTGGAGTGGTAGTAGTAATAGTAACAGTACTAATAGTAGTGACAGTAGTAATAGTAGTGGTAATAATGATACCAGTAATAGTAATATTAGTAATAGTGATGGCAGTGATACCAATAGTAGTAGTGATAATAACAGAAAACGTAGTAGTAGTTGTAGTGGTGGTGGTGGTGGTAGTAGTAGTAGTAGTAGTAGTAGTAGTAGTAGTAGTAGTAGTAGTAGTAGTAGTAGTAGTAGTAGTAGTAGTAGTAGTAGTAGTAGTAGTAGTAGTAGTAGCAGTAGCATCAGTAGCAGTACTATTAGTAGCAGTAGTACTTATAACACACACCCTGCTCATCATCTGTGACGTAAGACCTTCCGCTTGCAAGAGAAACGAAGCGAAGCCAAGAGAGGCGAAAAGAAACAAATCTTCGTTTGAATCACTCGTCATCAATACGAACAACGCCGTTATTAACCAGGTTAATGACAGCCAATAACCCTCCCGCCCCCCCTCCTCCTCCTCATGCCAATAACAACAACGCTGGATCCTCCGGCGTCAACAACGCGAACTCCGCCTCCGCCTTCGCCGGTTCCGCTTCGTCAGTAGATCGGGAAGACCTTCAGCACCGACTACCGGAACACCTCCTCACCTTCTTCAAGAAGGTCCTACTTCTACAGGAAGGTCCTACTTCTACGGGAAGGTCCTTCTTCTACGGTAAGATACTCCTTCATCAGGAAGGTTTTCCTTCTTTAGGAAAGTCCTCTTTATACAAGAAGATCTTCCTTTTACAGGAAGGTCCTACTTCTACCGGAAGGTACTCCTTCATCAGGAAGGTATTCTTCCAGGGAATTTTTCTCCTTCAGTAAGGTCTTCCTTCTTTAGGAAGGTCTTCCTTCTTTAGGAGGGGGGTCTTCCTCCTACAGGAAGGTCCTCCTTCTTCAGAAAGGTCCTCCTTCTAAAGGAAGGTCCTCCTTCTAAAGGAAGGTCCTTCTTCTTCAAGAAGGTCCTTACAACCTATGTACCCCATATTTAAGTACAGAACACATATATTGTAGTACACTTAGTGATTCAGAGACCCGAGTTCGATCCTGGTCCCAAGAGCAAGTATAGTTGTTCATATGACATCACTGTATACCAGTGGTCCATGTTATTATGCAATTCTGTTAATCAATTCCGGGGGTCACTTCAGACACTGAATAAAATCAACCAACTACTACTTGTTATCGGTCCGCGTACGCATACACACATGTACACACACGAACACATACATACACACATACACACACGCATACATATACACACATACACACATATACATACACACACACACACACACACGTAGATAGAGTTCTTGTTATGAACTATATTTCATCGATGTTTCTATCCTTCTGGAAAGAGAGAGAGAGAGAGAGAGAGAGAGAGAGAGAGAGAGAGAGAGAGAGAGAGAGAGAGAGAGAGAGAGAGAGAGAGAGAGAGAGAGAGAGAGAGAGAGAGAGAGAGAGAGAGAGAGACGACGCATCATGTCGACAGCAGCCAACCCGTGACGTGATATTAGCCCTCCTCTTTGTCACAACCATCCATCATTCCACACAATATCCTCCTCCTCCTCTTCTTCCTCCTCCTCTTCCTTCTCTTCCTCCTCCTCCTCTTCCTTCTCTTCCTCCTCCTTCTCCTCTTCCTCCTCTTCCTCTTCTTCTTCCTCCTCTTCCTCCTCTTCATCCCCCTCCTCTTCCTCTTCCCCCTGCTCCTTTTCCTCCTCCTCTTCCTCTTCCTCTTCTTCCTCCTCCTCTTCCTGCTCTTCCTCCTCTACCCCCTGCTCCTCTTCCTCCTCCTCCTTCTCCTCTTCCTCTTCCTCCTCCTCCTCCTCCTCCCGAGTACCACATCCAACGTCACACTTCAAGTCCCCAAGGGCTTCCAAGGTTCTTCTTTCCTGAAGTGGTTGGTTACTTCTTCACTTTTGCTCTCCTTCCGTTGGCAGAGCTACTTGCGGAGAAGGCCGAGGTGATGGCGGTTCGAACCCTGCCACCGGCGAGTTGAACCAAGGGCATGGTTCATTTAATTCTACGCTACAAAGTCCTCCGTTAGGGGCACCGTCATCCCCATCTTTATGGATAGGGATGACAGGCGGTAATGGACATGGAACTGCCTAGTGTAGGCCTTATGGTCTCTTGCA
>NC_134791.1:6081152-6178652 GCF_046742065.1 Oratosquilla oratoria | reverse complement strand
ACATTCACGCATGCATACATAATACATTCACACGCACACACATGCATTTTTTTGCTTAAACTAGAGTGTGGTTCTCTTCCTGCACATCATATCGGGAAGGGTAATACCTGTCGATCACAAGTCCAACACGTGATCCATGACCGTGGTGGCTCACGCGTTTTGTCTCGTGTCGTGTCCAAGGTTGTGGGAATAGGCGCCAATGAAGCCACCACAGCCACCTCACAGCCGCCGCCACCGCGAGTCAGAAACGAGAGAGCAAATGTATCACGTGATCAAGCCACTACGGTCCTGGATCACGTGCTGGACTCGTGATCGAGAGTTGCTACTTATCGAATGAGAGCTAAGATCTCTGCTTTCTTTAGACGTGTCGTTCCAGTACGAGGCTGTCCACAGGGATAGAAGCGCTGGTAAATTACAGTCCATTGCTCGGCTCTATTTGCTGAGAATACCAATCGCCCTTGAGTAATTTCTAGATTTATTTCTATTTCTTCTTCTTCCGAATGATGAATATTTTAGTTTCTCGTAACTCAACAAAGTATATATACAGTGACCAGTCTAATAAATAAGAATAAGAATAAGAATAAGAATAAGAATAAGAATAAGAATAAGAATAAGAATAAGAATAAGAATAAGAATAAGAATAGATTTATTTGGTAATAAATCAAATACAAGAAATACAGATAATTAAAAAAAAACATAGTTTGAAATTACAACTACAATTGCCGAGGACAACACTGCTTTATTCTGAAAATGAACTGAAAGTATAAGAAGAGAAAATATGATTAGATAAAATAAAGTAAGATGTAATAAAATCACACAAATTGTACGTGTCTATCATTACCCCCCAACAACATGCCCTCCTCACCGAGTTGACCAAGGGTACTTGCAGGAAAAGTTAGACATCTCGGTGACACTTGGCAACTCGGTCACCAATCGGACTGAACAAATGAGCGACATTTGACAATTCACTTACATGTAGAATTTTTTATAACATCTCTCAAATCGACCACCATCGTTTGGAAAAGTTGACCACTTGGGCGACATATGACAACTCGCTTAGTCGGGGGAAAGTTGAAGACTTTGATGACATTTGGCACCGGACGCCTGAGCGACATCTGGCAACTCGCCCACCTCCGTGGAAAAGTTGTTCCCGGTGTAGTGGGTCCGCGGAAAGGACCTTGGGCAGCGGCTGTACCGGCGTTGGAAGGTGAGGACGAAGTGAGATCGCAGAGCATTATCCTACCCAAGACCATGGCCACCCAGATAAGCTACTTCTCGCCCGGCCCGGCCAAACTTCCGGACGCTGTAAGTACAAATGTGCTCAAAAGTAAAGAAAAATATCGTTATCCTTTTTTTACCGTGTAGGAGTTTTTTCTTCACATGTTGATTAAAATCACCTGGCGGCAGATAGAATAAATGTTATTAGTACAAAGTTCAGTTATGAACAAATCTGTTCTTACTTTCTCATCATATGGGGAGTTTTCCATGTGTTGAATAAAATCGCCTGCCGGCAACTTAAACAAATATAAATCACACATACAAGTGAAACTGTTTAAGAACATAAGCTAAGAATGAAGGAGTGTACAAGAGACCATAAGGCCTATACTACGCAGTTCCATGAATGAAATCTAGATTTACAAAGGAAGGTCCACGAAAGTTAATTAGTCTTAAACCACAAAAGCCATTTATGACCCTCAATTTATTTATCTATTTATTATTTCTTTATTATTTATTACTTATTATTTGTTTGTTTATTTGTTTATTTTTATTATTTTATTTATTTATTTATTTATTTATTTATTTATTTATCTATTTATTTATTTATTTATTTATTTACTTATTTGTTTATTTATTTATTTATTTTAGTACGATGATTACAATAAGAGGACAAGTGTCATTCAGTACAGATGGGGTCCAAGTACACATGATCTTAATTAATTAATTAATCTATTAATTTTAGTTGACCAGCACTTTTATTCCAATTAAATGATTAATTGTTATTGTTATTACGGACTTAAGTGTACCAGCGCCTCTTGCCTAATCAATTGTTCATGTCGTTGTTGTTGTTCTTCATATGGACTGTGCTTCACCAGCGATTCTTTCACAATTGATTAATCAATTAAAATATTCATTTATTCCTTAATTATTCACTTATTGATTAATTAGTTTTGTAGTCATTATATTTATCAATTTATCAATCAACAAGTGAATAATTAATGAATAGATAAATAGGTTAATTGATTAACCTATTTATTTATTCATTAATTATTCACTTATTGATTAATTAGTTCTGTAGTTAATTCTATTAATCTATTTATTCATTTATTTATCAATTGATTTGTTTATTTAAGATCCTGGGATTAATTTTGATGCTGATTTAGAACAAACTTAGTGTGGTTAATTCCTGTGCTAGTCAGCTGAATGGCATCGTCTAGAGTTAACCAGAATAAACTAAACATTTAATGATGGTTAAGGTAACTCTATTGTTAACTAAAGGACAGAAGCGTTAGTGAAATGTGGCTAAAATACAATACATTACATTACAATACAATGCAACTGAAGGACAAAAGCGTTGGCGAAATATGGCTACAATACAATGCAATACAATACGACCAGAGTGTAGAACCGCTGGTGAAATGTAGCTACAATGCAATGTAAATCAATATAATACAGTACAATACAACTGAAGGAGAGCAGAGTTAGTGAAATGTGGCTACAATGAAATACAATATAATACAATACAACTAAATGACAGAAGCGTTGGTGGAGTGTGGGTATAATGCAACGCAATACAATATAATACAATACAATTGAAGGTTGGTGAATTGTCAGGGGTAATACAATACAATGCATTACAATACAATAAACTGAAGAATAACGTTGGTGAACTGCCAAGGGTAATACAATACAATACAATACAATACAAGGATATATGTGATGGTAAAATACAGCCCATACAATACAATACAATACAAAAACAATACAAACTTAATAGATTAGATTGTCAAAGTAAAAAAATGATCTCTAAGTTATGAAAGGGAGTTACCTTTGAGATTTTAAACCAATTTGTTAACTTTGTTAGTTTGTACTAAAAGAGTGACACATCAGTACGAAATGGGTTAAAAGTTAATCTTCTTCAAGTGGTTTAACTTAACCATTACAGGTTTACGGCCGCGTTGTCAGTTACTCCTTAACACGGTTAAGTGGTTGAATTAGCGCCCTGTTTGTTAAATACATCGTGGAGTGGTTACTAGAATCTATTTTATTGTATGTTACTGTATAAAATTAATTGTATTTATCTAATTGTATTTATATTGCAAACACCTAAACAGTAAACAAACAACAAAATCAAAACAGACAAAACAAACAACAGTAACAATACAAACTACGAAAAACAACAAAATAAACAACTAAAACAAAAAAGAAATTACAAAAATGGCAGAGAAGACAATGACAAAAATGCATAAAGTGTCAAAATTGTAAAAAATGCATAAAATGACAAAACCTCCAAATATGACAAAAATGACAAATGCCAAAGATGCCAAAAGTGTCAAAGATGCCAAGGATGCCAAGGATGCCAAGGATGACAAAGATGACAAAGATGCCAAACATCCCAAGGATGCCAAGGATGCCAAAGATGCCAAGGATGACAAAGATTCCAAAGATGCCAAGGATGCCAAGTATGACAAAGATGCCAAGGGTGCCAAGGGTACCAAAGATGCCAAGGATGCCAAAAATGAAAAGATGCCAAGGATGCCAAAGATGCCAAGGATGCCAAGTGATGACAAGGATGACAAGGATTACAAAGATGACAAAGATGACAAGGATGCCAAGGATGACAAAGATGACAAAGATGACAAGGATGACAAAGATGACAAAGATGACAAAGATGACAAAGATGCCAAGGATGACAGAGATGACAGATGACAGAGATGACAGATGTCAAAGATGACAGATGTCAAAGATGACAGAGATGACAAATGACAGATGCCGAAGATGACAGATGCCAAAGATGACAGATGCCAAAGATGACAGATGCCAAAGATGACAGATGACAGAGATGACAGATGACATAGATGACAGGTGCCAAAGATGACAGATGCCAAATATAACATGTGCCAAAGATGACAGATGCCAAAGATGACAAGCACCAAATATGACAGGTGCCAAAAATGACAGATGCCGAAGATGACAGATGCCAAAGATGACAGATGCCAAAGATGACAGATGACAGAGATGACAGATGCCAAAAATGACATAGATGACAGGTGCCAAAGATGACAGATGCCAAATATGACAGGTGCCAAAGATGACAAGCGCCAAATATGACAGGTGATAAATATGACAGGTGCCAAATATGACAGGTGCCAAAGATGACAGATGCCAAAGATGCCAAAGATGAAAAAGGACAAAAAAATGACAAAAATTACAACAACAAAAAATACAAACTACCAACAAACACACACCTTCCATTTGCAAACCAATATATTTTTGCTAGATCTTCGTCCTAGGCGACCCAATAATCTAACCCAATCCACTTCCTTCTAAGAATGCACACCAAACCTCTTATCAGCTGATAACAGCAAAAGCCTCTTAACTGATAGCAAGCAGTCATGGGGTCAGTAACGCAAGCAATCAAGCAATCAAGCACTCCCCAAGCAAGCAAAGCCTTCCGCATGGAAACAAGCACATCTGTGCACGGCCTGGCCAGTGACCAACCGCCTGGGACGACCCACGCTTTGATCACGTGATCAGACCTCATCCCACTGTGAACTCTAAGCCTACAGACTCCTCTCACCTTCCTCCCTCCTCCTTCCCTCCCTCACTCCTTCCTTCCTTCCCTCCTCCCCTCCTTCCTACCTTCCTACTTCCTTCCCTCCCTCCCTTCCTTCCCTCCTCCCTCCCTTCCTTCCCTCCTCCCTCCCTCTCTCACTTCCTCCCTCCCTCCTCCCTCCCTCCCTCACTCCCTCACTCCCTCACTCCCTCACTCCCTCCCTCCCTCACTCCCTCACTCCCTCCCTCCCTCCCTCCCTCCCTCCCTCCCTCCCTCCCTCCTTCCTTCCTTCCTTCCTTCCTTCCTTCCTTCCTTCCTTCCTTCCTCCCTCCCTCCCCCTTCCTCCTTTCCTTCCTCCTTTCCTCCTCCCTTCCCTCCCCCCTCCCTCCCTTCTCCCAACGACCTCCCTCACTCTCTCTCACTCTCTCCCGACCCCACGCCACCTTTCCCCACCCTTCTCCTCCCCCCATACTCCTCTCCTCCCCCTACCCCTCTCCTCCTCCCGCCCCTCCTCAGAGCATAAGTACCAACCTTTTTGTTCCTCCACATATTCCCTTGGGAATCCCCTGTACGAAAATATATAAGTAGATAAATATAAAAGATAAATGAATACGTAAATGAAAAATTTGATAAATTGATTATAACTGTACTCGTAACAATAATGATAATGATGATCATGATGATCACGATTATCATGATCACGATTATCATGATGATCATGGTGATCATTGTGGTGAGGATGGTGATCATGGTGTTGATCATGATCATGGTGGTGATGATTATGGTGGTGATGATGGTGATGATGGTGGTGGTGATGGTGGTGATGGTGGTGGTGATGGTGATGGTGATCATGATGATGATGATGATGATGGTAGTGGTGGTGGTGATGATGGTGATGATGGTGGTGATGATTATGGTGGTGATGGTGGTGGCGGTGGTGGTGATGGTGATGATGGAGATGGTGGTGATTATGATGGTGATGGTGGTGATGATGGTGATGATGGTGTTGGTGGTGATGGTGTTGGTGGTAATGATGGTGGTGGTGATAGTGGTGGTGGTGATGATGGTGATGGTGATGGTGATGATTATGGTGATGGTGATGGTGGTGATGATGGTGATGGTGGGGATGGTGACGATGGTGACGATGGTGGTGATGGTGATGGTGATTATGGTGGTGATAATGGTAATGGTGATGGCGATTATGGTGATGGTGAAAATGAGTGATAAAAATTATAGTAATGGCAAAATAGCAATATTGATAATAATAGTAATGTTATTGATAATAGTAATACTATTGATAAAAGTAATTGTAGTAATAAAAGTAGTGATAATGATAGTAATTAATAATAATAATAGCAGTAATAATAATGAAAATTAATAGTAGTAATAAGTCATAATAGTAATGGTTATAATGATAATGTTTAATGTCAATGTTAATGTTATTTGACTATGATAATAATAATAATAATAATGATAGATTTGTAGTGTAAAAATAGATAAGTAAGCAAAAAATAAGAGAAAATAGACCAAATAATACTAAATCGATATAATTTTGATACGAAATATGTACGTGTAGACTGCAGAAGGATCTTCGAATACACAATTAATCTCAATAGACTGAATTCAGTGAACTTATCAAATATCCTTATCTGGCGGCAGATAAGAGCACTTGTATTGTACAATAGTCATTCTTTTCTCAGGTCCCTGTGTATGTATGTATGTATGTATGTATACCCTGAAAAGTGTACATGTACACCAAGGAATGGGTATACATACATACATTCCTCTGAAGAAGCATAGAGCGAAACCGGTCAGGAATAAACACATACATACACACATGCATGCATACATGCATGCGTGCATGCATACATACATGCATGCATGAATACATACATATATACATGCATATATGCATACTGTTCCCTTCGCTGCCATCTAACACTTAGTAAATTTTATTCTTCTGTAGGCCCCATGCCTAGTCCTTCACTCAAAGCTTGAGGGGTGAATTAAATGAGGTTGATTTTTCTTATCTTCTTTTTCTAAAGATCTACACCCAGGGACTCCCGCTCGAGATCCCTATACAATACGTCAAGCCACCTTCGTTCTGACGTCACTATTTCATTCATCCAATATCCTTTTACTTCTCAAACAAGTGCCACTCCTTAAGGGCGTGACTTTACCTCCATGCGCCAATAATTTTTCTCCACCTTTTTCTCCAATCAGAGAGGCTGTTATACTGTTTCAAGCGATATTATTTACGTAAGCATTATGTCGCAACGGAAATGGCTTATACGTTTACAATTTTTTCCACATCAGCATTGTTTACAAATACAAGGCGCGAGCGGGCGCGTGTATGACTAAGCCATTTCTGTCGGCCGTTGTTTTTAAACCTTTAGTCGTAAAATTTGCATTCGTCTCCACCTACCCCTCTATCTACCCAATTGTCTACCTCTATCTACCGGCCTCTCACAATACATAGATGCATACATACATACACTCAAGTAAATAGTTAAGATTAATCCAACGCTGCTTAAGAATCCCCAGGGAGGTGAATAAAATCACTTGACACTAAGGGGCACGTGGCACCGTTGGCATTGAGTGGCACTTGACATCGTTGACCTTGAGTGCCACTTTACACCGTGTACTTTGAATGACACATGGCACCGTTGACTTTGAGTGGCACTTGGCACCGTTGACCTTGAGTGGCACTTGGCACAGCTGACCTTGAATGACACGTGGAACCATTGACCTTGAATGGCACGTGGCACCGTTGACCTTGAATGACACGTGGAACCGTTGACCTTTAATGGCATGTGGCACCGTTGACCTTGAATGACACGTGGAACCGTTGACCATGAGTGTCACTTGGCACCGTTGACCTTGAGTGGCACTTGGCACCGTTGACCTTGAGTGGCACTTGGCACAGCTGACCTTGAGTGGCACTTGGCACAGCTGACCTTGAGTGGCACTTGGCACCGCTGACCTTGAGTGGCACTTGGCACCGTTGACCTTGAGTGGCACTTGGCACCGTTGACCTTGAGTGGCACTTGGCACCGTTGACCTTGAGTGGCACTTGGCACCGTTGACCTTGAGTGGCACTTGGCACCGTTGACCTTGAGTGGCACTTGGCACCGTTGACCTTGAGTGGCACTTGGCACCGTTGACCTTGAGTGGCACTTGGCACCGTTGACCTTGAGTGGCACTTGGCACCGTTGACCTTGAGTGGCACTTGGCACCGTTGACCTTGAGTGGCACTTGGCACCGTTGACCTTGAATGACACTTGGCACCGTTGACCTTGAATGACACTTGGCACCGTTGACCTCGAGTGCCACTCGGCACCTTTGACCTTAAATGACCTTAGCACCGTTGACCTCGAGTGCCACTCGGCACCTTTGACCTTAAATTACCTTAGCACCGTTGGCCTTTAATGGCACCTGACACTTTTGACCTTGAATGTCACTTGTTTCCTGCAGGTGCTGAAGGACCTGCAGAAGGAGCTGGTGCGCCACGGGGACTGCAACATCAGCGTCCTGGAGCTCTCCCACAGGTCCAAGGAGTTCAATGACATCATCGAAAGGGCCAAGGCGACTGCCAAGCGCATCCTGTAAGTACCATAAAGAAGTGTGTGTGTGTGTGTGTGTGTGTGTGTGTGTGTGTGTGTGTGTGTGTGTGTGTGTGTGTGTGTGTGTGTGTGTGCGTGTGTGTGTGTGTGTGCGCGTGTGTGTGTGTGTGCGCGCGCGCGCGCTTTTCTGTGTGTCTGCGTGTGTCTGAGGGTGTGTGTCAGAGAGTGTGTGTGTGTTTCTCTGTGTGTGTGTGTGTGTGTGTGTGTGTGTGTGTGTGTGTGTGTGTGTGTGTGTGTGTGTGTGTGTGTGTGTGGAAGAGTGTGTTCATGTCTAAGTGTATATGTCTGTGTCTAATTGTGTCTGAGTAAGTTTGTGTCTGTGTATGAGTGTGCATGTGTATACATGAAACTTCCCTCACACCTTTTCTTAAAACCTGTGTTTAAAACTATGCATAAAACTGCTATTAAACTTGTACCTAGCCACCAGTACATAAAACCAGTATTCAAGACCAGTACCTTAGACCAGTACTAAAAACAAGTAATTAAAACCAGTACTTAAAAACAGTACTTAAAACTAATCCCATTTCGATACCCCCACCGCATCTTTGCGCAGGAATGTTCCCGATAACTACAAGATCATGTTCATGCACGGCGGAGGCACTGGGCAGTTCGCAGCCGTGGCCATGAACCTTCTGGGCAGAACGGGAGAGGCCGACTACGTCGTCACAGGTGAGTAGTTATGGTCATTAGTAGTTGTTAATAGTAGTTATTGTTAGTAGTAGTAGTTGTTGGTAGTAGTTGTTGTTATTAGTTGTTGCTGTTAGTTGTTGTTGTTAGTAGTATTTGTTAGTAATAGTTGTCAGTAATAATTGTTAGTAGTAGTTGTTCTTAGTAGTAGTTGGTAGTAGTAGTTGTTGGTAGTAGCTGTCGTCGTTAGTAGTTGTCGTTCCCCAGACTGGCCGAGCAGTCCCGTCACTCTGAGGAACGCCATAGCTAGAGCTGAGTTTTCCCACAAATCCCATATAAAGTACATGTTGTGTTGTCGGCGTGGGTAATTGTCAGAGCTGGGCGCGTTCCTCTGTGCGTTCCTATATGCACAGAATATATGAATAAAAGAATGGATGAATATACGAATGAACGAGTAGATGAATACATTAACAAGTAACCACAACAACAACAAAAACTGAAAAAAACTGAAAAATTAAAATTTGAACCTCGACTTCGATCGTCATCCTCACCATTTTCTTCACACCCGAACCTCCCACGTTCTCACCAACTTAGATGTCTTATCATACTTCACCAGGATCCTGGTCGCAGAAATCGGCCAAGGAGGCCTCAAAGTACGGCAAGGTCAACTACGTCCTTCCTTCGGCGGACCAATTCTCCGGGATCCCGAGTGTGGACACTTGGAAGCTGTCCCCACGGGCTTCCTACGTGTACTACTGCTCCAATGAGACTGTGGAGGGTAAGTCTACCCCAGAGGTTCTCAGCCTCCAGGTCCTCCTTCTTTTCGACCTCCAGGTCTTTTCCTTCTTCTCGACCTCCTCCTTCAGGTCTCTTCTCTTCCTCCTTCTCGACCTCCAGGTCTCCCTCCTTCTCGACCTCCAGGTCTTCCTCCTTCTCGACCTCCAGGTCTCTTCCTCCTTCTCGACCTCCAGGTCTCTTCGTCCTTCTCGACCTCCAGGTCTCTTCCTCCTTCTCGACATCCAGGTCTCTTCCTTCTTCTCGACCTCCAGATCTCTTCCTCCTTCTTCTCGACCTCCAGGTCTCTTCCTCCTTTTTCTCGACCTCCAGGTCTCTTCCTCCTTCTTCTCGACCTCCAGGTCTCTTCCTCCTTCTTCTCGACCTCCAGGTCTCTTCCTCCTTCTTCTCGACCTCCAGGTCTCTTCCTCCTTCTTCTCGACCTCCAGGTCTCTTCCTCCTTCTTCTCGACCTCCAGGTCCCTTCCTCCTCCTTCCCGACCTCCAGGTCTCTTCCTCCTTCTTCTCGACCCCCAGGTCTCTTCCTCCTCCTTCCCGACCCCCAGGTCTCTTCCTCCTCCTTCTCGACCTCCAGGACTCTTCCTCCTCCTTCTCGACCTCCAGGACTCTTCCTCCTTCTTCTCGACCCCCAGGTCTCTTCCTCCTTCTTCTCGACCCCCAGGTCTCTTCCTCCTTCTTCTCGACCCCCAGGTCTCTTCCTCCTTCTTCTCGACCCCCAGGTCTCTTCCTCCTTCTTCTCGACCTCCAGGTCTCTTCCTCCTTCTTCTCGACCTCCAGGTCTCTTCCTCCTTCTTCTCGACCTCCAGGTCTCTTCCTCCTTCTTCTCGACCTCCAGGTCTCTTCCTCCTTCTTCTCGACCTCCAGGTCTCTTCCTCCTTCTTGACCTCCAGGTCTCTTCCTCCTTCTTCTCGACCTCCAGGTCTCTTCCTCCTCCTTCTCGACCTCCAGGTCTCTTCCTCCTCCTTCTCGACCTCCAGGTCTCTTCCTCCTCCTTCTCGACCTCCAGGTCTCTTCCTCCTCCTTCTCGACCTCCAGGTCTCTTCCTCCTTCTTCTCGACCTCCAGGTCTCTTCCTCCTTCTTCTCGACCTCCAGGTCTCTTCCTCCTTCTTCTCGACCTCCAGGTCTCTTCCTCCTTCTTCTCGACCTCCAGGTCTCTTCCTCCTTCTTCTCGACCTCCAGGTCTCTTCCTCCTCTCTTCTCGACCTCCAGGTCTCTCCCTCCTTCTTCTCGACCTCCAGGTCTCTCCCTCCTTCTTCTCGACCTCCAGGTCTCTCCCTCCTTCTTCTCGACCTCCAGGTCTCTCCCTCCTTCTTCTCGACCTCCAGGTCTCTCCCTCCTTCTTCTCGACCTCCAGGTCTCTCTCCCTCCTTCTTCTCGACCTCCAGGTCTCTCCCTCCTTCTTCTCGACCTCCAGGTCTCTCCCTCCTTCTTCTCGACCTCCAGGTCTCTCCCTCCTTCTTCTCGACCTCCAGGTCTCTCCCTCCTTCTTCTCGACCTCCAGGTCTCTCCCTCCTTCTTCTCGACCTCCAGGTCTCTCCCTCCTTCTTCTCGACCTCCAGGTCTCTCCCTCCTTCTTCTCGACCTCCAGGTCTCTCCCTCCTTCTTCTCGACCTCCAGGTCTCTCCCTCCTTCTTCTCGACCTCCAGGTCTCTCCCTCCTTCTTCTCGACCTCCAGGTCTCTCCCTCCTTCTTCTCGACCTCCAGGTCTCTCCCTCCTTCTTCTCGACCTCCAGGTCTCTCCCTCCTTCTTCTCGACCTCCAGGTCTCTCCCTCCTTCTTCTCGACCTCCAGGTCTCTCCCTCCTTCTTCTCGACCTCCAGGTCTCTCCCTCCTTCTTCTCGACCTCCACGTCACTACCTCCTTCTTCACGACCACCAGGTCTCTCCCTCCTTCTTCTCGACCTCCAGGTCTCTTCCTCCTTCTTCTCGACCTCCAGGTCTCTTCCTCCTTCTTCTCGACCTCCAGGTCTCTTCCTCCTTCTTCTCGACCTCCAGGTCTCTTCCTCCTTCTTCTCGACCTCCAGGTCTCTTCCTCCTTCTTCTCGACCTCCAGGTCTCTTCCTCCTTCTTCTCGACCTCCAGGTCTCTTCCTCCTTCTTCTCGACCTCCAGGTCTCTTCCTCCTTCTTCTCGACCTCCAGGTCTCTTCCTCCTTCTTCTCGACCTCCAGGTCTCTTCCTCCTTCTTCTCGACCTCCAGGTCTCTTCCTCCTTCTTCTCGACCTCCAGGTCTCTTCCTCCTTCTTCTCGACCTCCAGGTCTCTTCCTCCTTCTTCTCGACCTCCAGGTCTCTTCCTCCTTCTTCTCGACCTCCAGGTCTCTTCCTCCTTCTTCTCGACCTCCAGGTCTCTTCCTCCTTCTTCTCGACCTCCAGGTCTCTTCCTCCTTCTTCTCGACCTCCAGGTCTCTTCCTCCTTCTTCTCGACCTCCAGGTCTCTTCCTCCTTCTTCTCGACCTCCAGGTCTCTTCCTCCTTCTTCTCGACCTCCAGGTCTCTTCCTCCTTCTTCTCGACCTCCAGGTCTCTTCCTCCTTCTTCTCGACCTCCAGGTCTCTTCCTCCTTCTTCTCGACCTCCTTCTTCTCGACCTCCAGGTCTCTTCCTCCTTCTTCTCGACCTCCAGGTCTCTTCCTCCTTCTTGTCGACCTCCAGGTCTCTTCCTCCTTCTCGACCTCCAGGTCTCTTCCTCCTTCTCGACCTCCAGGTCTCTTCCTCCTTCTTCTCGACCTCCAGGTCTCTTCCTCCTTCTTCTCGACCTCTAGTCTCTTCCTCCTTCTTCTCGACCTCTAGTCTCTTCCTCCTCCTTCTCGACCTCTAGTCTCTTCCTCCTCCTTCTCGACCTCTAGTCTCTTCCTCCTCCTTCTCGACCTCCAGGTCTCTTCCTCCTCCTTCTCGACCTCCAGGTCTCTTCCTCCTCCTTCTCGACCTCCAGGTCTCTTCCTCCTTCTTCTCGACCTCCAGGTCTCTTCCTCCTCCTTCTCGACCTCCAGGTCTCTTCCTCCTCCTTCTCGACCTCCAGGTCTCTTCCTCCTCCTTCTCGACCTCCAGGTCTCTTCCTCCTTCTTCTCGACCTCCAGGTCTCTTCCTCCTTCTTCTCGACCTCCAGGTCTCTTCCTCCTTCTTCTCGACCTCCAGGTCTCTTCCTCCTTCTTCTCGACCTCCAGGTCTCTTCCTCCTTCTTCTCGACCTCCAGGTCTCTTCCTCCTTCTTCTCGACCTCCAGGTCTCGACCTCCAGGTCTCTTCCTCCTTCTTCTCGACCTCCAGGTCTCTTCCTCCTCCTTCTCGACCTCCAGGTCTCTTCCTCCTTCTTCTCGACCTCCAGGTCTCTTCCTCCTTCTTCTCGACCTCCAGGTCTCTTCCTCCTTCTTCTCGACCTCCAGGTCTCTTCCTCCTTCTTCTCGACCTCCAGGTCTCTTCCTCCTCCTTCTCGACCTCCAGGTCTCTTCCTCCTCCTTCTCGACCTCCAGGTCTCTTCCTCCTCCTTCTCGACCTCCAGGTCTCTTCCTCCTCCTTCTCGACCTCCAGGTCTCTTCCTCCTCCTTCTCGACCTCCAGGTCTCTTCCTCCTCCTTCTCGACCTCCAGGTCTCTTCCTCCTCCTTCTCGACCTCCAGGTCTCTTCCTCCTTCTCGACCTCCAGGTCTCTTCCTCCTCCTCCTCCTTCTCGACCTCCAGGTCTCTTCCTCCTCCTCCTCCTTCTCGACCTCCAGGTCTCTTCCTCCTCCTCCTCCTTCTCGACCTCCAGGTCTCTTCCTCCTCCTCCTCCTTCTCGACCTCCAGGTCTCTTCCTCCTCCTCCTCCTTCTCGACCTCCAGGTCTCTTCCTCCTCCTCCTCCTTCTCGACCTCCAGGTCTCTTCCTCCTCCTTCTCGACCTCCAGGTCTCTTCCTCCTCCTCCTCCTTCTCGACCTCCAGGTCTCTTCCTCCTCCTCCTTCTCGACCTCCAGGTCTCTTCCTCCTCCTCCTTCTCGACCTCCAGGTCTCTTCCTCCTCCTCCTTCTCGACCTCCAGGTCTCTTCCTCCTCCTCCTCCTTCTCGACCTCCAGGTCTCTTCCTCCTCCTCCTCCTTCTCGACCTCCAGGTCTCTTCCTCCTCCTCCTCCTTCTCGACCTCCAGGTCTCTTCCTCCTCCTCCTCCTTCTCGACCTCCAGGTCTCTTCCTCCTCCTCCTCCTTCTCGACCTCCAGGTCTCTTCCTCCTCCTCCTCCTTCTCGACCTCCAGGTCTCTTCCTCCTCCTCCAGGTCTCCTCCTCCTCCTCCTCCTCCTCCTTCTCGACCTCCTCCTCCTCCTCCTCCTCCTCCTTCTCGACCTCCTCCTCCTCCTCCTCATCCTCCTCCTTCTCGACCTCCAGGTCTCCTCCTCCTCCTCCTCCTCCTTCTCGACCTTCTCCTCCTCCTCCTCCTCCTCCTTCTCGACCTCCAGGTCTCTTCCTCCTCCTCCTCCTTCTCGACCTCCAGGTCTCTTCCTCCTCCTCCTCCTTCTCCTCGACCTCCAGGTCTCCTCCTCCTCGTCCTCCAGGTCTCTTCCTCCTCCTCCTCGTACTCCAGGTCTCGTCCTCCTCCTCCTCCTTCTCGACCTCCAGGTCTCCTCCTCCTCCTTCTCGACCTCCAGGTCTCCTCCTCCTCCTTCTCGACCTCCAGGTCTCCTCCTCCTCCTTCTCGACCTCCAGGTCTCCTCCTCCTCCTTCTCGACCTCCAGGTCTCCTCCTCCTCCTTCTCGACCTCCAGGTCTCCTCCTCCTCCTTCACGACCTCCAGGTCTCTTCCTCCTCCTCCTCCTTCTCGACCTCCAGGTCTCCTCCCCCTCCTTCTCGACCTCCAGGTCTCCTCCTCCTCCTTCTCGACCTCCAGGTCTCCTCCTCCTCCTCCTCCTCCTCCACGACCCTTCCTCCTCCTCCTCCTCGACCTCCAGGTCTCTTCCTCCTCCTCCTTCTCGACCTCCAGGTCTCTTCCTCCTCCTCCTCCTTCTCGACCTCCAGGTCTCTTCCTCCTCCTCCTCCTTCTCGACCTCCAGGTCTCTTCCTCCTCCTCCTCCTTCTCGACCTCCAGGTCTCTTCCTCCTCCTCCTCCTCCTTCTCGACCTCCAGGTCTCTTCCTCCTCCTCCTCCTTCACGACCTCCAGGTCTCTTCCTCCTCCTCCTTCTCGACCTCCAGGTCTCTTCCTCCTGCTCCACCTCCAGGTCTCTTCCTCCTTCTCGACCTCCAGGTCTCTTGCTCCTCCTACTCCACCTCCAGGTCTAATCCTCCTCCTACTCCACCACCAGGTCGCTTCATCCACCTACTCGACCTCCAGGTCTCCTCCTCCTTCTCGACCTCCAGGTCTCTTCCTCCTCCTTCTCGACCTCCAGGTCTCTTCCTCCTCCTTCTCGACCTCCAGGTCTCTTCCTCCTTCTCGACCTCCAGGTCTCTTCCTCCTCCTCCTTCTCGACCTCCAGGTCTCTTCCTCCTTCTCGACCTCCAGGTCTCTTCCTCCTCCTCCTCCTTCTCGACCTCCAGGTCTCTTCCTCCTCCTCCTTCTCGACCTCCAGGTCTCTTCCTCCTCCTCCTTCTCGACCTCCAGGTCTCTTCCTCCTCCTCCTCCTTCTCGACCTCCAGGTCTCTTCCTCCTCCTCCTCCCGTCCTCCCGTCCTCCAGACGCCAGCACCCTTCTCCACTCGCGTACCTGGCTCCTTGATTTCTGTTTGATTTGATTTGGTTTTATTTTGTTCTGTTCTATTTACTTGTTCATTTACTTCTCAATCTATTTATTCATTTTTTCATTTATTTGTATGGTTGTTTATTGGTGTACTTACAGTACATTTATTTATCAATTCATTGTTGAGTTAATTATTTCTTTATTTATCTATTTATCTTTAACTGTATTTGCTTATATATCCATATTCATATATTTCTATTTCTCTATTTATTTGTTTACTTATGTATCTATATTTTATTTATTTATTTATTCATTTACCTATTTATTTGTTTATCTATTTATTTTTTACTTCACTTGCTAATCAATTAATTCATTAAATATGTTTCGTTCCAGGCGTCGAATTCCAGGATGTGCCCGAGCTGCCTTACCCGGACGTGCCTTTGGTCTGCGACATGTCCTCCAATATCGCCTCCCGACACTTCGACGTCTCCAAGGTAAACTCGGGCTCAGTGTCTGTGTTTGTGTGTATCTGTCTGTGTCTGTGTCTGTGTGTCTGTACCCGTGTTTGTCTGTGCCAGTGTTTGTGCCTTTCTGTCTGTAACTGCATCTCTGTCTGTAACTGCATCTGTGTGTCTGTGCCTGTGTATGTCTGTGCCTGTATGTCTCTGTGCATGTATCTGTATATGCCTCTGTCGGTGTATTCTTTCTGTGTCTATATGTATGTCTGCAACTCTGCTTATCTGCATGTCTGTATGTATGTCTGTCAGTCTGTATACTAGTCTGCCTGTCTGTCTACCTGTTTGTCTGTCTATATGCATACATGTCTCTGTATGCATGTCTGAATCTCTGCTTGTCTGTCTGCCTGTTTGTCTGTATGCATGTCTGCTTGTCTGCCTGTATGTCTGTGTGTCTTTATGCATGCATCTCTACTTGCCTGCCTGTCTGTATGTCTGTGTATGTCTGTCTGGCTGGCTGGCTGGCTTTTCTTTTTCTTCCAACTCTCTCTTTACAAAATTTGACATTTATTGATCTGTCTAACTATCTATCTATCTATCTATCTCTCAATTCATTCATTCGTTCGTCTACTTATTCACTCGCTCGCTCACTCATCCACTCACTCATCCACTCATTCACTCACTCATCCATTCATTCACTCACTCATCCACCCACCCACTCACTCGTCCACTCATTCAATCACTCGTCCACTCATTCAATCACTCGTCCACTCATTCAATCACTCGTCCACTCATCCACCCACCCACCCACTCACTCATCCACTCATCCACCCACCCACTCACTCACCCACCCACTCACTCACCCACTCACCCACTCACTCACCCACTCACTCACCCACTCACTCACCCACTCACCCACTCACTCACCCACTCACTCACTCACCCACTCACCCACTCACTCACCCACTCACTCACCCACTCACTCACTCACTCACCCACTCACCCACCCTCACTCACCCACCCACACTCACCCACCCACCCTCACTCACCCACCCACTCACTCCCACTTCCCTCGCCAGTTCGGGCTGATCTACGCCGGGGCTCAGAAGAACATCGGGAGTTCGGGCGTGACCTTGGTCATCATCCGCGATGACCTGATCGGCCACCAGCTGCCCATCTGCCCCATCGTCCTCGACTATAGCGTCACGGCCAAGAACAACTCTCTGTACAACACGCCCCCGACCTACTCGTAAGTGTCGTATTATACATCCTCCTAAGGGTTGTATTATACATCCTCGTTTAGTGTTGTATTATGTAATATCGTAATTGTTGTATTATACATCTTCGTAAGTGTTGTATTATACATTCTCGTAAGTGTTGTGTTATACATCCTAGTAAGTGTTGTATTATACATTCTCGTAAGTGTTGTATTATACATTCCATATGGTGTACCGACTTAAATTCTGTGTGGTTATTAGTTTACTTGTGTATTTATTTGTTTATTTATTCATCTCTTCATTTATTTTTGTTTGTTAATTTTTTTATATATTCATATGTCTATTTAATTATTGTTTTTCTCTATTTTATTCATTTATTTATATTTATTTATTTCCTGTTTTATCCATTTACTTATTTATTTATTAATTTATTTATTTGTTTATTTATTTTATTTTAGGATCTACGTGGTTGGCGAGGTGTTGAAGTGGGTGGAGAAAGAGGGAGGAGTGGAGGAGATGGAACGGCGGGCGGTGGAGAAGAGCTCTCTCATCTACAACATTGTCGACAGCTCCAACAACTTCTACGTTAGTGGGGTCTCGCCCGGCGCCAGGTGAGCCTCGAGGGTCCACAAGCCGTTTTTCTTAACTAGTCGAAAATGCTCTCTATACATGTTGACGAAGAGTTTGTTTCCTTTTTATAAAAAAAAATTGTAGACTCACTTTGTGGCAACAACTCCTGTCAGAGGAAATGTTGGCATATACGTGATTCTCGCTTTTCTCAGACCCGATGAAATACTGTGCATTTTTTTTTTTTTTTTATCATTATTACTTATTTAGGGGAGAAGGTGAGGGGTAAGGTAGAATGTTCATTTTAATAAGTATATATATATAATATATATATATATATATATGTGTGTGTGTGTGTGTGTGTGTGTGTGTGTGTGTGTGTGTGTGTGTGTATTTGCAAGGGTTCCAACATGAGATAACTGAGTAAATCAATAAATTTATTAGCAGACAGTTACACAAATACATAAATAATTAAATGGATGAATTATATAAATGAAATGAGCAAAATGAATGAAAAGAATGAAATGCATGAAATACATGAAATGCATGGAACGAATGAAATGAATGGAACGAATGGAACGAATGGAACGAATGGAACGAATGAAATGAATGAAATGAATGAAATGAATGAAATGAATGAAATGAATGAAATGCGCCCCCTGGTGAACTGTCCTCCCATCCTGTTGCAGGTCGAGGATGAACGCGACCTTCCGAGTGGGAGGCCGCGAGGGCAACGACGACCTCGAGAAGAAGTTCCTCAGCATGGCCGCCGAAGAAGGACTCCTCTCCCTCAAAGGACACAGGTAGGAGGAGGACGAGGAGGAGGAGGAGGAGGGTGAGAAGGAATAAAGTTGGAGGAGAAGGAAGAGAGGAGGAGGAGAAGATGAGAAGGTAGAAGGAGAGGAAATATAGGAGGAGGAGAAGGAAGTGAGGAGGAGGAGAAGGAAGTGAGGAGGAGGAGAAGGAAGTGAGGAGGAGGAGAAGGAAGTAAGGAGGAGGAGAAGGAAGTGAGGAGGAGGAGAAGGAAGTGAGGAGGAGAAGGAAAGAGAGGGAGGAGGGGGAGGGGAAGATGAGGAGAAGGAGGAGGAGAAGGAGGAGGAGGAGGAGGAGGAGGAGGAGAGGGAAGGTCCTTGTATGCCAAGACATCGTCGCACAAGGTGCCGGTCTATGTGACAACCTAGAGCAAATTATTATCATTATTATTTTATCTTATTTTATTTTTATTTTGACTTTTATTTTTATTTCTATTTTTTTGTATTTTATTGTATTTTATTGTATTGTATTCTATTCTATTCTATCTTATTTTATTCTATTTTATTGTATTTTTATTCTTATTATTATTATTATTATTATTATTATTATTTTAAGTTTAAGGTAAGGGATACAGGCAGGTTTAAGGGAGAAGAAATATAAAAGGAAAGACAGGATGTGAGAGACAAGTGACATCACCCGTTGTTGTTGTTGTTGTTGTTGTTGTTGTTGTTGTTGCTGTTGTTTTATTGTCAAAAAGAGAGCTTTCATGTCTTTCGCTCTCTTTTTTAAGATCTTGGTGGTTTCAGACTTGTATATGTATACCATAAAAGGGCCGGGAGGCGGGGGTATCACATGCCCCCGAGCCATTTGCCCACCCGGGTCACATGAATGCACCCACATGAAGTTAGAGACGCGTGACAAAGTAGAGGAAGTTATATGCACTGGGCGGTAAAGGGAAAAAATGCACGTCTTCTTTGTTTATTTTTATTTATTTATTTATTTATTTATTTGTGTACACACTTATTTAGTTGTTTAGTTTTATTTAATTATTTATTTATTTCTAGGTACTTATTTTTTATCTATTTCTCTATATATTTATTTATCTATTTATCTGCTTTTTTCACAGGTCTGTGGGTGGAATTCGTGTTTCATTGTACAACGCGATCACTGTAAATGATGCAACACGCCTGGCCAACTTCATGAAGAAGTTCATGAAGGACCACGCCAACACATTGTAGGTGCTCAACTGCAGGGTCCAAACTTCGGAATCCGAATATCGGAACCCAAGACTCAGAATCCGAACATCGGAACCCAAGACTCGGAATCCGAACATTGGAACCCAAGACTCGGAATCCGAACATCGGAATCCAAGACTCGGAATCCGAACATCGGAATCCAAGACTCGGAATCCGAACATCGGAACCCAAGACTCGAAATCCGAACATCGGAATCTAAGACTCGGAATCCAAACATCCGAGTCCAAGACTCGGAATCCAAACATCGGAATCCAAGACTCGGAATCCGAACATCGAAACCCAAGACTCGGACTCCGAACATCGAAATCCAAGACTCGGAATCCGAATATCGAAACCCAAGACACAGAATCCGAACATCGAAACCCAAGACACAGAATCCGAACATTGGTATCCGAGCTTCGGGATCGAATCCTCGATATCCGAACTTCGGGGTCTAAACTTCGAGAGCTAACAGTCAAGGTCTCACCCTTAGGGTCTCATCCTCAAGGTCTCGCCCTCAGGGTCTCACCCTTAGGGTCTCATCCTTGGGGTCTCATCCTTAGGGTCTCACCTTTCAGGGTCTCATCCTTGGGGTCTCATCCTTAGGGTCTCGCCCTCAGGATCTCATCCTTGGGGTCTCGCCCTCAGGATCTCATCCTTGGGGTCTCGCCCTCAGGATCTCATCCTTGGGGTCTCGCCCTCAGGATCTCATCCTTGGGGTCTCGCCCTCAGGATCTCATCCTTGGGGTCTCATCCTTAGGGTCCTTCCATTAGGGTCTCGCCCTCAGGATCTCATCCTTGGGATCTCATCCTTGGGGTCTTATCCTTGGGGTCTTATCCTTGGGGTCTCATCCTTGGGGTCTCATCCTTGGGGTCTCATCCTTGGGGTCTCATCCTTGGGGTCTCATCCTTGGGGTCTCATCCTTGGGATCTCATCCTTGGGATCTCATCCTTGGGGTCTCATCCTTGGGGTCTCATCCTTGGGATCTCATCCTTGGGGCCTCATCCTTGGGGTCCTTCCATTAGGGTCTCGCCCTCAGGATCTCATCCTTGGGGTCTCATCCTTAGGGTCCTTCCATTAGGTCCTCACCCTTAGGAGCTCACCCTTTGGGTGCACTCGTCTCCATAAAGACTACAAATCAACTCCAACAAGTGTCTTTCTCTTTTGTTCCCAATTGTTATGTATTTGATGATTACATTCGACCAAAAACGATATTATGTCATGTTTATATATATATATATATATATATATATATATATATATATATATATATATATATATATATATATATATATATATATGCGTCTACGTGGTATTTTGATACACTTTAAGGAACCGATTTATTTGTTAAAGTTTGTGGCTTTGAAAGTGAAATATATTTTGCAATACAAAAGAGGAGTTTTACTACGACCAAATCATTGTACAAACTCGCTTCAGTCTAACTAAATCAACACAGAAATTTGAGAAAAAAAATATTTCGACATTTTGTCCACTAGGGTAGAAACCCTGATGAAATGTAGGACTCGATCATAGTGACACATCCTAAGCACTCCACTAAAAGATAATACACTAATAAAAATTATAAAATAAAATACAATAAAAATGAAACACTTGAAAGCAAACCAACAGATTTTTTTTTTTTTTTTAATAAATTTTGCAAAATAATTAAACCTCTCCAAGGACACCACAAAGGTTAACCCCAACCAGGGCCGTATCCTTAATGCAAAGAATAAATCTCCAATCGGAATCTGCTGGTCTTCCTCGGTCAAGAGGCGGCGGACCAGCTGTCGGTTCCCAACGCTTCCCGCGGTGGGCGTGCGGGCGCGAAGGCGTGCGGGCGGACCTCTCTTTGCAGACCTCATGAGGGTCAGAAAGTAATCACGGTCACGTGACCTTTACGTAACAGATGTAAGGTCACACAGTAATTAATTAAGTTTATGTTTTGTGTGTGCGTGTGTCTACGTCTGTGTTTTTGTGTGTTTGTGTTTGTGTGTGTATGTGTGTCTGTGTGCCTACGTCTGTGTTTGTGTGCGTTTATGTGTGTGCATATATATTTACCTAATTTACCTATATGTAGTATACAGGAAAGGAACAACGCTCGTGGGGCCCAGTTTCTTACTATCCAATGATTACACCAAACTTCCTATGTGTGTATACGTATGTGTATGTTCGTATGGTATGTGCGTGCATGGGCGTCGTGTCTGTACATGTATGGGCTCACATATGGTGTCATCAGAATGGGAACATTGAACACACACACACACACACACACACACACACACACACACACACACACACACACACACACACATATATATATATATATACATATATATACATATATATACATATATATATATGTTGGTACATTGTGACAAGTTGATGAAGGTGGAAAAAGAAGTCACGGGTCTAGTTCCGAGTTACTGATTTTATTCCTGACCGGTTTCGCTCTATGCTCTGAAGAAGCATAGAGCGAAACCGGTCAGGAATAAACTCAGAAACTCG
The DNA here is from genome assembly GCF_046742065.1 of Oratosquilla oratoria. Classification (NCBI taxonomy): domain Eukaryota; kingdom Metazoa; phylum Arthropoda; class Malacostraca; order Stomatopoda; family Squillidae; genus Oratosquilla; species Oratosquilla oratoria. The sequence goes on along the minus strand of NC_134791.1, from coordinate 6,156,474 downwards.
GAACCAGACCCGTGACTTCTTTTTCCATATATATATATATATATATATATATATATATATATATATATATATATATATATATAATATATTTACATATATTTGTATATGTATATACATAAATATATTTATATAATGAATATATATATATGTGTGTGTGTGTATATATGTATTTATGTATAATTTTGTATATATATATATGTATATATATATATCTATATATATATTGTATATATATATTATATATATATATATACATATATATATACATATATTATATATATATATATACATATATATATATATATATATATATATATATATAATATCCTATAATTTTGTAAAACTTGGACAGCTTACTGACTCAGGGCTTTTTGGTATTCCCCTCCACTCTTAAACATTATTCAAATTTACATTACGTCGTTACGACTGTTCAGCGTTTCACCTTTACTTCCCCGCTCTCTGCCCCCCTCCCCCATCCCCCATCCCCCCTTCCCCGGCACTCTCATTACGGACTGTGATCCTCATACTTTCAAATAATAAGTCGAGTTAATGCGTGCGTTTGTTTGTGTGCGTTTGCACGTTTATTGTATATATATACCAGATCCACTTCAGAGTGACATGCTGAAGGTTTGAGGTCTCCGGTTAAGCTTGAGTAAGACGCGTGGCGCCAAGAATGTGTCGGAAACTTGTCTCCTCTTCTTCCTCCTCCTCCTCTTCCTCTTCCTCCTCTTCCTCACCTCCATTTTCCTCCTCGACGTTCCTCTCCACCCACCAAGCCTCATACATCAGGCTCCCCGTACTCCTCCTCTTCCTCCTCCTCCTCCTCTTCTTGGAGCCATGTATGTCCTCCTCCAAGCACAACCTCCATTCGGTTCCTGAGCGTCTGTCAGACTCCTCGACATCAACCTCCCTGTCTTCTCGATATCCGGCGTCTTCGAAGTCAGAACGGTTCTTGAAGACTTTCCCCGAAGTTCCTCACCAACGCAAAGGGCTTCTAGTGGCAGCCGTCCTCTCCTCGATTGATGAGATCGGCAGAAGTCATGAGATCGTCCACAGAAGCCAGGAGGAACCACTGAAGAGCAAACCACCCGGAAAGCTCCTCTGGTTCGTCAACAAGAAGGAATACGACCCAGAACGGAAGTTTGGCAACATCGGAACCGATGCCAAAATCGACTGCAACGCCGATGACATCACCGTAAAGGAGAACAACCAAACGAAGAGAGGAACTACCGGAGGAGATACGGGAACTGTAGGAGGTAAGCACGAATTCAACGAAAGACAGGAGAATGACACCCTCCGTGAAGGAGCTAACGGAGCTGGAGCAGAAGATGGATTGGTCCCCAGAAAGGGGACTGGAGACGACGTTTTGATGGCTAGAGACTTCAGGCAGAACTCTTCCACCAGTTCTGAAACTACCCAAAGGACACTCCCTCTCCGTGATGATCAGTACAGGGTCGTCCTTGATAGAGACAGGACAGAACTCTCCCATTTCGTTGACTTCCCTCTTCCCGAGACTTCAGGTCTTCATGGGGGCGCTAGCAGGAAGAAGAGGAGTCTGCTCCCGAAGACGTTGCCTACGAACTACGAAGAAACTTATGCAGTGCTCGAATCGATCCTCGTGAACCATCTGGGAGGCACAGAGGTCCTCGTCTTTCACGACAACGACCCAACGAGTGTCACACTTCTCAGCAAACTCCTGCACATTGTCGAGTTCTCACTGCCTCTGATGGTCTTCGATGTTACCGAACTGGACTTCGAGTCTGACTATGTTCAGAACTGGCTTGGATCCTTCAACGACCCAAGTCACGTTCACATCGTTCTCTTTAACGACCCCGAAGTCGTGGAAACCTTCTCCTTGAAGCTACCTGTGCGCGTGTGGACTCCAGACTACCTGATCCTTTTCAACGTCAACCTCGACAACAACGCGAGATTCCTCCTCGAAGAAGAAGCTTTCGGGTACAGTCCCTTCGTGGTTCTGATGCAACACAACCCCAGAAGACAAACCTTCAGGTTTTCCATCAACACCCTTGAGAGCTTCCGGCCAGGGAACAAGATCGTCACGACGGGGTATTACTACCCGGGCGTCAAGATCGAAACTCTGTTCTTCGACATCGGGAAGAACGCGTACCGTGTCTCGACGCGACCTCTGCCTCCCACCGCCGAGTTCGGAGCTTCCGAAGTCGCTCCGGAAGACGCGCCTTCGGGAGTGAGGACCAACCCCTTAGACCAGATCTTCCCGGATCGTTTCCACAACTTCTACAACCGCCGCTTCCACCTCGCGAGCTGGGAGGATGACTTCCCTTACATGATCCCCGGCAAGACGCTGGAGCACGCGAAGGGAATCTCGAACTGGGCACTTCGGGAGATCGGCAAGCGTCTCAACTTCACCTTCCAGGTGTACCACCTGCCCGTGGACGGGCTCTGGGGGGACTTCTTCAACGGATCCTGGCGAGGGATGATTGGGGAGGTCGCCCGCCGCGAGAAGTAAGTGTGCCCAGCATCATTGGGAGATGATGATATGCCGGATATCAAGTTCTTCTAGGTATTTGGTTATTACTCTTGTAAAAGAAAAAATATATGGATGTTTTCACACACATACACACACACACACACACACACACACACACACACACACACACATATATATATATATATATATTATATATATACATATATATGTATATATTATATATATATATATATATATATATATAACACTGATGGCGCAATCAGTTAAGTCACTATCACTTGTCACGTGCTAGCGGAGGTTCAAGTCCTTGGCTGTACCACGTTTCAATTTCTGCATGTATGCCTCCTCGAGTTTCTCGATGTTGATGGCTTAGAATTAAAGTGAATTGTGGTTGATAAATGTATATATATATATATATATATATATATATATATATATATATATATAAATATAAATATATATATATATACATACATACATACGTAGCGACAAGTTTATTTATTTTTATCCATTTTTCCCCCATCTTGCAATTGTCCATTGCCCATCAACCTTATACGTCTATCTTATGAGGCGCTGTTGACTAACCTGCGACTCTCGGCCCACCAACTCGCTCCCCACGGCTCCCGTTGTTTTCTCCGTTTCAGGGACTTGTGCATCAACGTCATTGCCATCAAGTACGACATCAACGAAGCTGTGGACTACAGCGTCGCCTATTTCACAGACGCTTTCGCCTTCGTCCTCCCGATTCCAGACCCGCCACCGCGTTGGCACGCCATCTCGTTCCCGTTCACGTAAGCTTTGTGGAAATGGATTCTTCGAGTTTGTTTTTAAGAAGCCGCGTTTCAAAAATCTCTCGTTTTATGAAATAAGATAATTGAGGAATTTTGTCTGTAGAGTGGTCAAGGTTATTTTACCAGCTCATTGGTTACTTTTTAGTTTTTTCTAAAGATGAATGAATGAGAAAACAGGTTTGCTTGTTCCTCACTTTGTAAATATGAAATTAGGACCGAAGGCTGCTGAAGGCCAAATACCCTGTGTGGCAGTGACCGGAGCAACTGGTGGCTTGTTAAAAAATAATAATAAATAAATAAATAGATAAATGAATAAATAAATATAGATATATATGTATATAACAGATAAATAAGATATATATGTATATATGTGTATACACACACACACACACATATATATATATATATATATATATATACATATATATATGTATATATATATATATATGTATATATATGTATATATATATATATATACACACACACACACACATATATATATATATATATATATATATATATATATATATATATATATATAGATATATATATATACTTTGAGGAGGTTGAGACATGAGCCTAGATTTTTTTAAATAAAAAATATATATTCATTCGCGTATTTATTTACTTATTACATATTTAGTTATTCGTTCATTTCTGTTTACTTGATTATTCATCTACTTATTTATTTTTATCTATTGATCTATTAATTTATTTATTTATCCATTTACTCATTTATTTATTCTTTTTATTGATCCACTTCTTTATCTATTCATGTATTTAATTATCTATTCATTACTTATTTAGTATACTATATTTCTTGTAATGCCGCTGTTCCCCGTGTGCTCCTAGATGGCACGTGTGGTTGACGCTGCTCCTGATGTTACTCGTTCTGCCCTTCTTGTTCGTGGCTTTCGTCAAGGTAAGTAGCTCGTGTCCTGTGGTAGAGCTTAAAGATGCTTATATATATATATATATATATATATATATATATATATATATATATATATATATATATATATATATATATATATATATGCATATACATATATATATATATATATATACACATATATATATATGTATATATATATATATATATATATATATATATGTATGTATGTATGCATGTATGTATGTATCTGCGTGTGTGTGTGTATGTGTGTGTATGTATGCGTGCGTGTGTGTGTCTGTGTGTACATACATGTATACATGCATGTATGCATGCGTGCATGTATGTATGTGTGTACGTATGTATGTACGCATGTATATATGTATGTATGTACGTATGTATGTACACATGTATATATGTACTGTACAGTATATACACACGCACGCACACAGGCGCACACACACACACTCGTTTCTTTGTTGAATTGTTTCTATTTGTTAATTCTTAATTTAAAATGGAGTCAAACTTTATATCCAGTATCTGTGTATCGACTCCTTCGGTATATGCATTCGGTACTTTAAAGAATTGGTGACACCCCTATGGACCAGAATTACGTAGCATTTATTTTTACAACTGGAGACTATCTTCTATTATCCACTCGACAAATGAAGAAATGAATAGATGAATAAATTAATGAAAAACAATTAATAAATAGATAAATTAATAACAGATTAAATCAAATAATTTATTAATTGATTAATTGATACAAAATAAATAAACAAATTTTTAACAAATAAATAGATAAATAGATAAGTAAATGAATAAATAAATGAATAAATAAATTGATAAATACATTAATGAATAGGCACATCGATCAATCAATCAATCAAAATAAATTAATGGATATATTGAAAAAATTAATAAACAAAAAAATATTAAAAAGAACAAATGAAATAAAATAAAATAAAATAAAACAAAATAAAATAAGAATAAAATAAAATCAAACAAAATTAAATCAAACAAAGTAAAATGAAATAAAATAAAAAATAAAATAAGATAAAATAAAAATGCTGACCACTTAGCCGAAGGAGGACTCTTGAGGTTCCTCCTCCTCCTCCTCTTCCTCCTCCTCTTCCTCCTTGTACTCCTCTTCGTCCTTCGCAGGCTCAAGGTTCAGGTGATCATTGGGACGTTGGCACAGCTTTCCTTCGCTTGGTTCAAGTGCTACTCAGACAAGCTGACACTCTGAGCGACCCGTCCTCCCCCATCAGGTCAGTTTCAGTCTTCTTCATCTTCGAGTATTTTGAAACACACACACACACACACACACACACACACACACACACACACACACACACACACACACACACACACACACACTTTCAACGAACGGACGGCTTGAAGAACGTTCTGAAGAAAAGTGCCGATTGTGGATCCCAACGCAAAGAGAAGTACCTTTTTGTATTTGCAGGGTGGGGGGAAATTGCTCGTGGGGCAGTAGGTAAGTAGGAAAAGAGGAGAAGGGGAGGGATTGCTGGGGAAATGGAAGGAAATGAGGATGTGGAGGACTTGGCCCAGGCAGACGGGCGTAAGGTCAACATGAAACGACCACCGGACCAGCTCAGTGATGACGAAATGGCAAATAAAAATGTAAAGATTAGAAGTATAGAGAGGAGCAATACAGTAGAAAGTGACGAGAATATGTTCCAGGGATTTAAAGAGGGTGGGGGGACACAACCCCCCCCCCCCGACTGATAAGACTAGAGGAGAGAGTTGATAAGGTGATCGAGGACTTGGAACGTAAGTTAGGTAATGTAGACTCCATTTTCCAGAGAATTGAAAGGTTGGAACAACTAGAGAAGGCTAACAGAAACTTAACTGAAGAAGTAGAGGACCTAAAAAGACAGTTAAGAAATGTAAAGGAGGAGAATGAGAAATTGAAGAAGAATAGTAATGAAAACAGTGAGAAAATAGCTACAGAAGCTAAAAATTGGAGAATAACTCAAGAAGGGAATAAGGTTTCATTCACTGACATAGTCAAACAGCAATTGAAAGAACATAATGAAGACTCAGTTATTAAAGTGATGAGACAGATGGAGAATATAGTAAGAGAATTAGCTGACAAAAAGAAATGTATAATTATATTAGGAATGGAAGAGAAACATAACCCAGATAGAACCGCAAGAATCAAGGAGGAAAATGAAAGAGTAAGCAGTTTATTAAAATTAGTCCAGGAAGATGAACCAGAAATTATAAAGGAAATTGAGGAAAAATTCAGACTCGGAAAATATAGTACAGATAAGACCAGACCAATTAAGATTAAATTCAGGTCACAAACAACGGCAGAGAAAATTCTATCCAAGACAGGGAAACTAGCAACAAATGATCAATATAAAAAGGTATGGATAAAAAGAGAAATGAATAAGGAGGAAAGAGAGGCAGAAAAGCAGAAAAGAATTGAAGCTAAGGCAAAAAACGAGGAAAGAACGGAGTCAGAGAAAGAGAGATTCTATTGGAGAGTAGTGAACATGAAAATAAAGCAGTTCGACATACTAAAGAAAAACATAAGGGAAACAGAGAACACAATGGAAGTGGCAGAAAACTAAGAGTGTCTTACACAAATATAGATGGATTGATAACAGGATTGAATGAACTGAATGATTATTTGAAAGAAAAAGAACCGGACATAATGGGAATTGTAGAAACAAAATTAAAAGGCCCACTACCACCCAACAGTGTAGGACATGATACATACAATTATTGGATTAGAAACAGAGAGAAAAAACAAGGGGGTGGAGTTATGTTCCTGACTAAGAAGGATATAAACGTGAAAGGTGTCATATATGGAAGGAATACAGTAGAGATGATTATGATAGAAGTGGAAGACCGAGATAAGAAGAGCAGAAAATTTGTGATCAATTATGTGCCTCCGAAAACAGCCTCATGGGAGGAGAGTGAACATAAAAGTATGTTAGAGGACACAAAGAGAGCATTAACTAAAATAATGGAAGACGGAGGAAGAATAGTTATGATGGGCGACTTTAATTGCAAAGAAATCTGCTGGGAAGAAATGACAGTAAAGAGTGGTGATGACTCATGGGGAAATGCTCTACTTGAGATGATTACTGACCATTCAATGACACAATGGATACAAGAGAACACTAGGTATAGAAATGAAGAAGAACCATCGAGGCTAGACTTAATAATTACATCTGAACCTAGAATAGTGGACAAGATTGAATATAAAACACCAATAGGTAAAAGGGACCACATATTGATTGAACTGGAACTTAATGAAGAAAAATATATGAAAAGAAATGAACAATATAGAAAAGGAAGAATGATGTATGAAAAAACAAACTTTGATAAAATAAGAGAATTCTTCCAACAAGAAAACTGGGAAGAAATATACAAAGAAGAAACATCAGTGGAAGAGAAATGGAATATTTTGACAAAAATTTACAAAAAAGGAGTGGAAAAGTATGTCCCAAGACAAAAACAAGAAAAAGAATATGTAAAATGCTGGTACAACAAAAGTTGTAGGGAGTTAAAAGACAAAAGAGACAACGCCTGGACCAGATGGAAAAAAGACAGAAGACCTGAAAAATGGAAAATATATACTGGTTATAGAAATGAATATGTACAAAAGTGCAGAGAGGAAAAAAGAAAATATGAAAAAGATGTTATAGAAAAGTGTAAAGATCAACCAAAACTATTCTACAGATTTGTAAACAATAAACTGAAAAACAAACAAGACTTGGAGAAATTAAGACAAGGAGGAGTTGAATACACTGAGGAAATGGAAATGGCAGAAATTATGAACAAACATTTTAAATCAGTGTTTACAAGGGAAAATATACAACCTGAAGAGATTGAGTGGAAGGAAAAAGTCCCCCCTATGGAAGAAATAGAAGTAACAAAGAATGAAATATTGACACACTTGGGTAATTTTGATGTCAGAAAATCGCATGGGCCAGATGAAATAGCAAACTGGATTCTGAAAGAATGCAGGAATGAACTGGCAGACAAAATACATAGCATAATAAGCAGTTCCTTAAAAGAAGGAAAAGTTCCAGAAGATTGGAAAAAAGCAAATATAGTACCTATATATAAAGGAGGAAATAAAGAAGAACCTACCAACTATAGACCAGTCTCTCTAACAAGTACAATAGCAAAAATATGTGAAAGAATTATCAAAAGTAGATGGGTAAAATACTTGGAAAAAAAACAACGTACTAAATCCAAGGCAATTTGGATTCAGACAAGGACGATCATGCGTCACCAATTTAATATGTTTCTATTCAAGGCTAATAGATATAATACAAGAAAGAGATGGGTGGGCTGATTGTGCATTTCTAGACCTAAAAAAAGCTTTTGACAAAGTACCACATAAGAAGTTGCTTAAGAAATTAGAATATGAAGGAGGAATACAAGGTAAATTGCTAAATTGGATGGAAGACTTTTTGCAAGAAAGAAAAATGAGAGTAGTGATAAGAGATCAGCACTCAAAATGGAATGAAGTAATAAGCGGTGTCCCGCAGGGAACAGTTCTGGCCCCAATAATGTTTGCTATATATATTAATGATATGGATGAAGGAATTGAAAGCTATATGAGCTTCTTTGCAGATGATGCAAAACTACTGAAAAGAGTGAAAACTGAAGAAGATTGTGAATCACTACAGAGAGATCTAAATAAAGTACAAGAATGGAGTAGGAAGTGGGAGATGGAGTTCAATACAAAAAAGTGTAGTATAATGGAATTTGGAAAAAGCAAAAACAGAATAACAGGATCATATAATTTGGGAGAAGAAGGAATAAAAAGAGTAGAAAATGAGAAGGACCTGGGAGTCATTGTTATGAATAATATGTCACCTGAGAAACATATAAATAAGATTTTTGGAGAAACTTATAATTTAATAAGAACAATCAAAGTGGCATTTACATACCTGGATGAAGAAATGGTGAGGAAAATCCTAATCACCCTGATAAGACCAAGATTGGAATATGCAGCAACGATATGGTCACCAAGTACAAAAAAATGTATAAAAAAACTTGAAAGAATACAAAGAGCAATTACAAAACTGGCACCAACACTCTCAAAACTATCATATGAAGAGAGACTAGAAAAACTTAAACTACAGACACTAGAGCAAAGAAGAGAGAGAGGAGATTTGATAGCTATTTACAGAATCATGAAAGGCATAGAAATTACTGATAGAGAGAATCTGATAAAATGGGATGACAGAAATACAAGAGGACACGGAAAGAAAATAAAAAAAGACAACTATAGAAGAGATTTGAAAAAGAACAGCTTTCCTCACAGAGCAATAGACAGTTGAAACAAGTTAGATGAGAAAGTGGTGTGTGCAAAAACAATACATGAATTTAAAAATAGTTTAGATAAAATGAGATATGAAGACGGGACCCCACGAGCATAGCTCCCCTTCCCGTAAAATACAACTAGGTAAATACAACTAGGTAAATACACACACACACACACAAACTGGACGAAAAAATAGTGTGCGCAAAAGCCATTCATGAATTTAAGAACAAACTATACTGCGAGATACAAAGGCGGGACATTACGAGCGTAGCTTCCCTTCCCGTAAAATACAGCTAGGTATATATATATATATATATATATATATATATATATATATATATATATATATATAATATATATATATATATATATACATATCTATATATATATATATATATATATATATATATACATATCTATATATATATATATATATATATATATATATATATATATATATATATGAGTGGAAGGGTGGTGAGTTAAACACAAAGAACAGTTGGAGTTTTATTCACTGACGTTTCGTCCTTACCAGGACATTCTCAAAGTACATGTTCTCTGTGTTTAGCTCACCACCCTTCCACTCATTTGTCTTACATACTTCAATATATGTATATATATATATGTGTATTTATATATATGTATATATATATATGTATATATATATATATATATATTTTTTTTTTTTTTTTTTTTTTTTTTTTTTTTTTTTAACAGGCTCTTTATAGGGGTGTGGTGGCTCGGGGCCATGATCGTGTCCATCTCGTACATGGGAAACCTCATCGCCTTCATCACCGTCCCGGCGAAATCAGAGAGAATTTTCACCCTCTTGGGCTTGGCCGAATCTTCTCTCACGTGAGTCCAAGTCTTACTCTCATTCGCAGTCGTGAAATCAAATGAAATTTAATTGGCTCTGGAGTCATGCTGTTTCTATGTACTTGGATACTCCATTCCTAGTTTAGATATCTGTTTGTTGTTTTAATTTCACTGTTTCTAATTTTTTCAATTATATCCTTCAATCCTGATCGTTGGGGGTATTGTTTTCTTTAATTTGTTTACTTATTCATATATTTATCAATTTAACTGTTATCTATTTATTTATTTATTTATGCATTTCTCAAGTAGTCTATATGATAATTGAATATAATTTTAATTGATGTATTTATTTACTTATCATTTTACTATTTTGAGGTAAAAACATCCTCGGGTGATTTGGTTATCTTAAAACAAATAAATAAATAAATAAGTAAATAAATAAATATATGAATAAATAAATAAATAAATAAATAAATAAATAAATATATAAATAAATAGATAAATAAATAAATAAAGAATAAATATTCTTGTCACCATCACCATACACCCGCTCGGCTGTCTATCTCCATAACTTTGACATACATTTCTAACACGTTTTATTACTTCAAAGTACTCAAAAAACATTATCGGTTACCCGGAAGCTGTGAGTCTCGTGGCGGGATGGACCATGAGCAATTTACTGATGAACTCAAAAAACGTAATTATAATATTTGTCAAATATAACGCTAAGTACACCAAGTACACTTAAAAAACAAAACAAAAAAAGTACAAATTTAGGTGAAGTAAATGGGCAAGAATTTGACCGAATTGGATTACCAAGAGCTGTTAATTAACGACTGAAATAAACTTAGTAACCATGTGGTGAGCGTTGAAACAATTGTTTGGTTTAATAGAAAACGAGATAAATTTGTGGACAGGAATGACAAGGGATATGAAACTGCAGTCCCCTCCATTCTTATGACTGCCACACTGAGCATTCTGCAAACCTTTCAGGCCCAAGATGCTGGACTATGGGAACTTCGTCCCTGGGGCTCTCAAGACATCCCAGGACAAGACCCACCAGGCCATTGGACAACGTCTGATCCTCACGCAGACTTACGAGGAATCATTCCATGAGGTACGTTCAAGTTCTTTTGAACAACACGATAACATACATGGAGTTCAAAAGTCGGTAAAATTCCAGAATCACGCAAGCACGGATATTTTACATGAAACTAATTATGTTATCCCATAGCTCCTAACCTCACCTAATCTAATGTAACCTAACATAACCATTCCATAGAAAAAAATAGACCTTTCAAATTAAAAATGGAAGAAGAGAAAATGTGGGTGTGTGATACTGGAACAGGACCCAAAAGTCTTTATATCATGATTTTTAGATCCACAGCTGCCCTGAAGCTGCCCACAAACACTAGTTCACTCCATATGTCACTAATTGAAGAAATTTCATGTTGTTCTATGGATGGGGTGAGTGTAGGGTAGTCTAGTATAAAATGTGTGTTTTCTGTGTGATTGTTGCATCTGGGACACTTACTCTTTTACAAACCCAGTTCATATCTTCAAGAAATCTCCCCAAAACATATGTGCCCGCCCCACCAAACTAAAACAAAAACAATATAAATAGCTAAATAATAAAACAAAATAAATACATAAATAAACAATTGTGATATATTACTTCCTTAAGCTACAAAAACCCAAAATAGTGAGAAAAAAAAATTGACAACACTGAAAGATTAGTATTCCCATCAACAAACACATCAAAGAGCCTTTTCCACCATAAAAAGGGGTAGCCAAGTCAAAGCACACACACCCCATATCTGTATTAAGTATTCCTACCTCAATGCACAGGTGAACACAAGTATCACAGCTTTTGTCGAGGGCAACGAATACCTGCAGTATTTGGTCATCAAATATCGTGTGGCTAACTCGTACTACCTGCCCGAAGTTCTTTACCCCATCCACATTGCCTTCATCTATCCAAAGAAGACTCCATGGAAGCATAAGTTTGATCCTTATCTGCAAAGCCTAGTCGAGTCGGGACTGTTCCGTTACTGGAAGCAGGTGAGCACAGCAAGTTTATCTATTTTTATTTGTTTATCTATGTACTGTACGGTGTCTTGCTACATTGCTACTGACCCAGGGCTGTGGGTGAGATGCAGGGATGACCTGTCATCCAGGAGGAGCCAAGATAAGAAGGAGGGAGGGGGGTGAATGGGAGTGGAGTATGTGGGGATGGAATAGGTGGGAGTGGATTTTATGCCTTTGTTTTTTGGCTTGCGACACTGCTTCTGACCCAGGGCAGTAGACAAGGTGCAGGGATGACCCGTCATCCAGGAGGTGCTAAGATAAGAGGGAGGGTGGAGGGGTGTGGAGTGTATTCAGGGATGGAATGGGTGGGAATGATTTTATGCCTTTTCCTTTTTGGCTACCTCCCTTGTAAGGGGGAAAAAGCCTTGGTATATGTATGTATGTTTTTTGGCTATCTCCTTTGTAAGGGGAAAAAAGCTGTTGGTATATGTATGTATTTATTATAATACAGCAGAAGAGTGTTGGTAAGAGAGTTCTATGCAGGTGGTTTTCGATGTAAGCAATAGATGCAGTCCTCGAGAAACCACATAATGTGATGTTCTTGTAATGTTATTTTAACTTTCCCATAAGAACCTTTCTTTCATAGGAGTATGGGTAAAGACTGTTGCACCTTTATTCTGGGTGATCAGACAGACATCCACAGAAATTTGTTATTCACAACAATATTATTCCTCTAACACCTGTGAATAACATTGTCACCTGCCTCTCTCCTTTCAGTAAATTTCAGCTTATGTTTTTGTGGAGTTTGGCTGAAGACCTGCACGGGACATATAACATTTAGATACGTACATATACCAAAGGCTTTTCCCCCTTACAAAGGAGATAGCCAAAAAACAAAAGCATAAAATCCACTCCCACCCATTCCATCCCCACACACTCCAAACCCATCCACCCCCACCCTTCATCTTTTCTTGGCTCTTCCTGGATGATGGGTCATTCCTGCATCTCACCCACTGCCCTGGGTCAGAAGCAGTGTCGTAAGACATAGTACATCCACAGCAAGGACATTTATTTAGCATGGTTAAAAAAAAAAGTAAGTACAAAATGTAAAAAAAAAATAGATAAATAAATAAAAATAATAAAGATAAAAAAGAAAAAAAACACCGGGAGCAATGAGAGAAGAGTGGAGATGTACAATTACTTACTATGTCCAGGCAGTACTAAGTGGCAGGAAGAATGTTCATTAAATAGCTGGCTCAAATGAGTTTGGCATGAAACAACTGTGCCATACTGCATGTTCTAGTAAAAACAATTCATCTGTGAAATTTATATACAAAGAATTGGGACTTGTAGATATTCGAGTAGAATACAACTGGAGTTTCTTGATTGTGTATGTATGATTTTGCATATTGGGGAGACATCTAATGGAGTGCAATGTCTTATTATTCACCCAAAAAACATTAGCATTAAGATCCAAACAAGCTTTCAAGTTAACAAGTTTTTGAACCACTTGCAGATTTTCTTGACTGAGTTAAGGAAGAAATATGGAGTCAAGATCGAAGCTAAAAAGAAACAAGTTCCACGAGCACTGAGTCTCATTGACATGCAGGTAAGGTTTTCTCTAAATGATTGTTCACTTTGGCAGTGAGTTACAAGGATGAATCATGCAAATAATAGACCTTTCAGTCCATAATGAGGCCTAATATAAAGTACATAATTTTGCACAGATTTTATACAAACAAAATTTAAAAAATTGAACTGTCACTGGTCTCTCGCATCACATTTGGAGGCTGCAGGTCTTCTGTAAGAGGGACCTTGGCCAGTAGATTGATTGATTGATCTCACATCACATCACAAAAACACAACCTAAAATCAACCCAGCAATGAAGTATGAAATTTGGTAGTCTATTAAGGAGTGTTTGTTTTGTGATCTGTGTGTTTATGTACTTATGTATGAGGGTGTTTTGCGTCACTGGGGGGATGTGGGTTGTAGATATTCAAGTATAATACTACTGGGGTTTCTTGTAGCTTATGATTGGCTATTTTTGAGGTGAGGGGTGGATTTGAGGATTCTTGTATAGAACTAAGTACCTATAATTCTCATGTGCTGCTCTATGTGGAAGATTTTGGTATCTAAGTGTATATGTGCAACAGGCATTGTTTTAGTACATTGAGTTACTGTTCTTGATTTAACTGTAAGATAGGGCAGGGGCAAGCTCATTTGATTACAGGGTCACAAGTTTCAGACTGATTTAGAATTTAATGTATAGCTTACTTATTTGCAAATATAGTTTAAGAATCACAGCCATTTTTTTGTTCACTGTAGCATTTGAAATTTAGGATGTATTAGTGAATGCATACCTAGTATGCCCTCTTGCTTGGACTTTGCAAATTGAAAAGAGAAATTAGAAATTGCTCCTATGCCATCCTTAGCCTCATATTATTGTGTAATGCATTTCTTTGTTACAGGGTGCTTTCTTCATCTATGGAATGGGTTTAGCTGTGTCTGCTATAGTGATTGTCTCTGAACTGTTATTCAGACTGGCCAAAAACTAGAAACTTTGGTAAGCAGCATAGCAGTGTTAACATATTGATCTCAGAATAGCTTTCCATTGGCTGGCTTCTACTCATAGGAGACAGTTACAGACTCAGTACAGGAATTAAATATTCTTTAACAAGTTGAAGGAATTACACACTAAGTCTGCATTTACACCAAGCGAGTCCAGGCCAATTCTCACCAAATGCTATGAATTTGAATAGCTAGGGGAAGACTTTGTAGCATTCTAGACATCCCTAAGAACACTTCAACAATCTGCCTAACATTCGTAAAGGTTTAGCTCCTTTCATTTCGCCATTCAGTGTCTCATTATATGATGCAAAGGTAATTTGACTTCTGAAGATTGAAAAAACGAAAGACTGTAACCTACGTCATTTCTACTCAAACTCACAACGGTTTAGGAGAATCAGCCAAGACTTGCTTCATGTAAATCCAGCCTAAGAATACACATATATATCATACATACATATGCCAAAATACACATTCCCCCTTATAAGAGGGGTGGCCAGTTAAAACAGACCCACTTTTCACCTATTCTTCAAAATCAACATTAATGTGCATATGCTTAAATCACTTCCTAATGAAGTAATGCCCATAAATATTCACAAAATAAATTACAAAACCACACTCAAAGGAAATCTTAGCATGTTAGCTAGAGAAATAGGAATATTACATGCAATGCTAGTAGGAAAGTGTTTGTAGTGTTTTAGTACCCATTGTTTGTAAGAATTTGCCATATGTTATTGAGGAATTATTTGGCTAACTTTATTATTAGACTCATCTGTATTATAGTCTGGTATTTGTATCTTTTCATTCTGAGTTGACATGTACTTCACTAATATATCTAGAATTCCTTTCCATATATGTACAAGATATAGCTGTAAAATAATAAATAGTTGTGATACTAGCAACACTTGATAGCTTCAAGTGTCATTCAGTTATTTACCTTTTGACTAGTTGTGTTGGATCTGGTGGGGATGAATCATGGTATGTTACATGCAGTTTCAGTCGTTAACCCCTTGAATACAATGATGCCTACATAGCCAAGTGACCTTCTTATTCTATGAACAGGCTTGATCACTTTTTCAGTGAATACAAACATTCTGGGTGAGAGAGAACGAGTAGCCTATAACAGCTGTAACTTTTATATAATTATAATGTACATGCATTATTGTACATCAGACAGCTAATATGCACATGTATTGAAGTGGTAAATGTCAGTACTGCTTTTATATATATATATATATCTATCATGTCTTGCTGCATTTCTTCTGACCTAGGGCAGTGGGCGAGATGCAGGGATGACCTGTCATCCAGGAGGACCCAAGAAAATAGGGAAGGAGGGGTAGTGAATAGGAGTGGAGTATGTGGGAATGAAATGGGTGGTAGTGGATTTATGCCTTTGACTATGGCTACCTCCCTAGTAAAGGGAAAGAAGCCATTGGTATATGTATGTATGTATTTATATTCCAAAAGAGAAGGCAGGAGATAGGGATGAGTGGAGGGCTGTGTATAGATGATACCGTTACACAAGGAAGAGAGGGACAGGGGATGGGGGGATAGGGAGTGCTTATGTTTGAATGATATTTTGACACAGCTGGAAGAGATTTCTCCACATCTTCTCTTTTTTCCACGTGAGGGGACATAGATGGGGGTCGCCAATTAAGTGAAGCAGCCTTGCTGTGGATGTACTGTGTCTTTCTACATTGCTTCTCACCCAGCAATGACCCATCATCCATGAGAAGCTAAGATGAGGGGGAGGAAAGGGTGGTGGAGGGGAGGGGAATGGGTGGGAGTAGGTACGTGCTTTTGATTTGGCTACCTCCCTTATAAGGGGGAAAATCTCTTGGTATATAGATATACCAAAAGGCTTCTTCACTCTTACAAAGTAGATATCCAGAGAAGACGTGCGCCCACCTTCACAATTACAAAGACAAAAGAGGAGAAAGATCTGGGAGTGTTGATAAAGGACAATCTGTCACCAGACAAACATCTATAAACATGTTGGGGACACATATGGATAGCTGGAGATCAATCAGTCCGTTGCCCCTGGTGGTCTCTCTTGCAGAAGACCTGCAGCCGCCAGGAAATTGGCAACATTCTCTAGTCAGGATCATAAATCACTTAGAGAAGAGATATTGTGTTGTATGAAATCATATTTGATTCAGCCCAAAGGGATTTCTCCCCTTCTCTTTTTCTGCACGAGGGATTGGAAAACAGGGGAGGGGGGTCGCCAATTTAATGAAGCAGCCTTGCTGTGAATGTGCTGTGCTTTGTGATGCTGCTTCTGACCCAGGGCAGTGGGTGAGATGCAGGGATGACCCATTTTCCAAGAGGAGCCAAGATAAAAGGGAGGGAGTGGGGTGAATGGAAGTGGAGTACGTGAGGATGGAATGGGTGGGAGTGGATTTTATGCCTTTGCTTTTGGCTACCTCCCTTGTAAGGGGGAAAAAGCCTTTGGTATATACATGTATGAAATCAAAACCCCCTCTTCTCAAATATATTTTATTCTCTTAATGTCTCATAATAAAGGCATCACATTTGTCAACAATATCACATTTTGGAGTGCTTGCTGCTTTCATCATCTCATACAAGATGGATACACATTGTAAAAATTACTTATACATTTCATTAGTTGTATTTACAGACTGGTATTCCCAATTCCAATAATTCATATATATGAAAAAAATGTCTTAAACTCTTTCGCCACCCAATCAAAATAAGTACATCACTGACAGCATCAAAGGTAGTATGAAACAAAATGTTAACAACCAATAAAGAAGGCAAAATAAGTGATCATGCTCACAAATACTGATTAACTCTGCATTTGGAAGAATTTTTAATCAGTAAGGGAAATGAGATAAAATATATTACACAACAGATAATCAATTCTTGCATTAAGTATGCTTTGATCCGTTACTGCATCTGGGAAGACTTGTATATTCAAAAAGAACAAAATTAAACTGTTTATGTTATTCAATGTTTCTGCATGAGGGGACAGAGAGGGGGAGTTGCCGATTAAATGAAGTGGTCTCGCTGTGGGTGCACTGTGTCTTGCTGCGTTGCCTCTGACCCAGGGCAATGGGCAAGATGCAGGGATGACCCATCATCCAGGAGGAGCCAAGATGATAGGGAGGGAGGGGTGGTGAATGGGAGTGGAATTATGCCTTCTGACTTTGGCTACCTCCCTTATAAGAGGGAAAAAAGCCTTTGGTATATGTATGTAAAAATTGTCAAAAAACCCATTCAATTATCATATTGGTCATAGGCTGGAAATGTAAACATGCCCTGTAGTAAAACTTACATATACCAAAGGCTTTTTCCCCCTTACAAGGGAGGTAGCCAAAAAACAAAGGCACAAAATCCACTCCCACCCATTCCATCCCCACATACTCCACTCCCATTCATCCCCCTCCCTCCCTCTTATCTTGGCTCCTCCTGGATGACGGGTCATCCCTGCATCTCACCCACTGCCCTGGGCCAAAAGCAGTGTTGCATAACACAGCACATCCACAGCAAGGCCGCTTCATTAAATGACCAAACCCCCTCTCTATCCACTTGTGCAGAAAAAGAGAGGATACAATTTAATGTAAAGATAGTTTTTTTCTTAATAAACCATACTACATCATTATCATGTTATAAGATTTTAGGAAATACCTATGTTTTTCAGTATTTGAGACATGGACAGAAATAATGCACTATCAAAATTATATGCACAAATCTTTTTCCTACAAGACTGTCCTAGTGTTACTTCTTGACAATTCCGTACAAGTCATGGCGTTTCTGTTTGCCAATGGGTACCATGTCACGAACCTTTTCTACATAACCTAAATCTGAAAAGACAAAGGTTGAATAAATAAATGAGAATAAATATCAATCAAAGGATACAAAAAGCGTGATACTGTACTATTATACTGTAATTACTCACCTAAATGAGCCAAGAAAGGAGGGAGGGAGGGGTGGTGAATGGGAGAGGAGTATGTGGGGATGAAATGGGTGGGAGTGGATTTATGCGTTTGACTTAGGCTACCTCCCTTGTAAGGGGGAAACAGCCCTTGGTATATGTATATATGTGTGTGTGTGTATGTGTGTATATATATGTGTGTGTGTGTGAGAGAAATTCGCTAATGACAGCGACATTAATCTGATAATTTTTATGACAGTTGCATGCAGGATTTGAACCCACTGCTTTCAGTCACCATAAGATTATCTTCACAGAGCCTTTACCTATTCCTCCACAGAGACTATAAAAGCTTCAAAACCTGGAATCATAATCTTACAGTGATTGAAAGCAGTGGGTCTGAATCTCCTACATGCGACTGTCATAAAAATGATCATATATATATATATATATGTATATATATATATATATATGTATGTATGTCTGTATGTACTCACCTAAGTCAGCATAGACGATGCCTTCCTCATGCTCAGTCGTGGCAATGACTTCACCCCATGGGTTGACAACTGTGGTATGTCCCCAGGCATGGTAGGTGGCACTCTCATCACGAGCAGGAGACACAGCTGCGACATACACCTGCAGCATTTAAAAGGTATACACGTATTTACATAAAGTTCCTTATGGAAGAAGGGTCATCACCGTCCCTTGCTCACTGTTCAGGTCAGATTCAATACAACAAGACACAGGATTATATGATAATAGTAATTTTATTTGGCATGAAGTGCAGATAATGAACAGAACACATAGTTCGACATAACAATTACAAATGCCGAGGATAACACAAAAAAAGCATGTATTTCCATTGTGGTCCTCAATGCATTTCCATTGTGGTCCTCAATGTATTTCCATTGTGGTCCTCTAAATAATAATATCACATACCTGGTTGTCAACAGCACGTCCACGCTGTAACAGTTCCCAATGCGCAGGGCCAGTGGTCGTGTTGAAAGCTCCAGGGTAGAGGAGCAATTTACATCCTGGAAAAACAGCAATGTGGTATGTGATATGGTTTAACGTCACAAACTCCCCCCTATCGGAAGGCTAGGACAGTACCCTTCACAGAAGACTTTGTAGCGTGGAATTTAATGAACCATGCCCTTGGTTCAACTTCGCCGGTGACAGGATTCGAACCGCCATCCGCTCAGCCAGCGAGCTTCACAGTACTATCAATTAATCTGTTGCCCCCAGAAAGTTTCTTATAAGAGATCCACTCCCCCCAGGTAATTAGCAATGGTCACCAGATTCACCTACAAGAAGTATATTACATACATGCATACATATACAGGAATACCTCACTATATTACTGAGTGATATAAAGTAGGTAAAACAAATGTTGAGTGTATGCAAAAGCCCCAGGAGGCAAAAATTGAGGAGGGGGTTGACAGGGTCTATGAACACAACCCCCCTATTATTTATGTGTAAAACCCACCTCGAAACACAAATTTTCGCATTGCGACCAGTCAGCTGGGAACACAACTCGGTTATATAGTGAGGTATTCCTGTACATGCATACATATACCAAGGGCTTTTTCCCCCTTCTCTGTCTCCTTTTCTGCATGAGGGGACAGAGAAGGGGGGTCACCGATTTAATGAAGTGGCCTTGCTGTGGATGTGCTGTGTCTTGCAACACTGCTTCTGACCCAGGGCAGTGGGTGAGATGCAGGGATGACCTGTCATCCAGGAAGTGCCAAGATGAGGAGGGAAGAGGGTGGAGGGGAGTGGAGTGTGACAGGGATGGAATGGGTGGGAGTGGGTTCTATGCCTTTGTCTTTTGGCTACCTCCCTTACAAGGGGGAAAAAGCCTTTGGTATATGTATGTTGCTAATATGAACATGGGTACATATGTATGTATATATGTATGTACAAGGGAGGTAGCCAAAAAAACAAAAGCATAAATCATCCACTCCCACCCATTTCATCCCCACATACTCCACTCCCATTCACCATCCACATGTACCATACACATATTAATAAGAGGTTCTTACCCATCTGATTATAGATCTGAGCCAACTCGGCAAAGCGGATGTCATAGCAGATGCCGACGCCTACTTTGCAACCTGGCATGTCGAAAGTGGTGAAGGAGTGTCCTGCACTCAACGTTTCAGACTCCTTGAACGTAATTCCTCCGGGAACGTCAATGTCAAATAAGTGAATCTGTGAAAGACAGGAGCATTACTGCCTCGACCAAAGATTACCAGAACAGATTTCGTCCATTAAGGAGCTAAATTTTTTTTAAAAAGAAGACAAATAAGTGGGGAATGAGTGCATGCCTCGATTGGCAATCTCTCTTATAGTGATGATGATATGGTTTAATGTCACAAACTCCCACCTATCAGAAGGCTTGGATGGTGCCCCTCACAGAGGACTTTGTCACGTGGAATTTAATGAACCATGCCCTTAGTTCAACTTTACTGGTGGCAGGGTTCGAACCACCATACCCACGACCTTCGCCACAAGTAATGACGCCCTAACCTGCTCAACCAGCGAGCTTCCATTGTTATAGTAATGGATCAAGATGGCCTCATTTTGTACATGGGATTCCTCAATGTTGAGTATGACATGTGCATAGACAAATGTCACAATGTTAGGTTCTGATTGGTGTGTAGACAAGTGGCTGGTGAGGTATCAATTAGTTCCTTCACAAAAATAATGGTCGTTAAGGAATTCCACATGATTTTATTCAGCCTATGGAACACCTTGCAAAGGAGTTTGTCACCCACAAAGAAAAGAATAAAATAAATAAATGATAATAATAATAAAATTGTAAAGGGCTATTGTGAGATAGTCGTAGGTCTACAAAGCATGACACATAAAATGTACAGGATACCGACTTACTTTACGGTGCTTTGCAATCATTTCCCCCTGCGGGTTCCAAACTGTACAAGTGTTGTAGACTTTGTTGTCTGCACTTTCTGGAATGGATCCTCCCACAATATACACTCCATGTTCCTTTGCTGCTTTGCTCAAGGCATTGGTTGAATCACCTGGGATGGGCTCTGCATACTTGGGAAAATAACCTGAAAAAATAACAATAAATAAATAAATAAACATACATACATACTAAGATAAGATACATACATACATACTAACATACATACATACTAAGGTAAGGTGCTAAGATAAGAGGGAGGGTGGAGGGGTGTGGAGTGTATTCAGGGATGGAATGGGTGGGAATGATTTTATGCCTTTTCCTTTTTGGCTACCTCCCTTGTAAGAGGGGAAAAAGCCTTGGTATATGTATGTATGTACATACATATACCAATGGCTTCTTCCCCCTTACAAGGGAGGTAGCCAAAGTCAAAGGGGAGAATTCCACTCCCACCCATTTCATCCCCTACATACTCCACTCCCATTCACCACCCTTCCCTCCCTCATTTCTTGGTTCCTCCTGGATGATGGGTCATGCAAAGCAGGGGGTAGTATGAAGGAGTAATTATAGCCACAGCAGTTTATGAAGCATAGCTATAGAGGCAAAGAAAAGATGACTGAAATATGGTAAGTGTTACAAGAATGAATCGAGTAAGAAATGCGGAGGCAAAGCAGAGAACAAGGTTGGGAAGACACAATGTGTTACAAGAGGTATAGAGGAAATAGAACAATTGACTGATTGAAAAAAGTACATAGCATTTTGATTGCTTCCACTTCATTGTTAGTACTTTGATGGCTATTGTCCATTTCTGTGTTGTTGATGTACCTCCATTAGGTCATTGGCAGTCACAAAGACTTAGGTCCACATAAGCTACAAAAAGGATTTTTTTTTTTTTTTTTCATCAATATTACATCACCAATGCATCTGCATATAGGACAAGGTTGATGATCGCTGCTTTACAGTATTCATAGCCTTACTTGTTCCGTAGGGTGAATTAAAGCATTCAGGCAATGCAACCAGCTGTGCTCCTTTGGATACAGCTTCCTGGATCTTGGACACAGCTCTTGCAACATTATCTGCTTTGGTAGCTCCCACGGCTAATTGGATGAGACCAAGACGTAATGCTGTGGACAAAGAAAATTATTAATAATTCATTAGCAATGTTAAACTCATGACTCAATTTTCTACTTAAACTATGGCAAATATTTTTCTTATTCAGCTTCCCAGTGAGAATGACTGTATCTTACCTTTCAATCCCATGACAACTCTGACTTAAATATTATGGCCTGGCAACAGCAATAACAAAATACAATGAGTAATAATACTGAAATAATTAAAAAAAAAAAAAAAAATGTCCGCTTAGGCATCAATGGGTCCAAGAAATTACACTAATTTATCCTTTGGACTTTGTCACACACACACAAAGACAAAGATGGCACCACCACTGTAAATTGACTTACGAACAAAGATTGTCCACACTGGAACTACCAACCCAGGAACAAAGAAGAGAAAGAGGAGATCTACTGACCATTTACAGAATTATGAAAGGAATGCAAGTCCTCAACAGAGATGATTTATTAAAGTGGGATAAGAGAAAAACAAGAGGACATGAAAAGAAACTCAAAAAGGATAGTTATAGAAGAGATCTGAAAAAGAATAGTTTCCCACACAGAGTGGTAGATATCTGGAACAAACTGGATGAGGCAACAGTGTGTGCAAAAACTATACAAGAATTTAAGAACAAACTAGATGCTGAAAAATACAAAGATAGGTCACTATGATCAATAGCTCTCTTCCTGTATAATACAACTAGGTAAATACACACACACACACACCTGTGCTGAATAAGACTATCTAGAATGTCACACAACTCTCTGAGGACCTGAAGACTTGCTAGATAGTGTGGGACTACAGGCTTCCAGCTAGCACTACACTTTCTAAGTAATCCTCTATTGAATCGCAAATTTCTCACACTTAAAAGATTGGTAAAATTCCAGAAACACACAACCATGGATATCTAATATGGAATTTATGTTGTCCAATAGCTCGTAACCTAACTTAACCTAACCATTCAATAGAAAAAAATAGATCTTACAAACGGAGCTGGGAGATAGGGTTGATGAAAGAATATTAGGATGGTTTGGACACATGGAAAGAATGAGTGAAGAAAGACTAGTAAAAGAGGTATGGAAGGCAGATGTGGAGGGAGTGAACATGAGGGGACGTCCTAGGATGAGGTGGATGGATGGGGTGAAGGGGGCTTTGGGGAAGAGGGGAATGTCTGTTGAGGAAGGACGGAAGACAGAGGTGAGTGGAGAATGGTTGTATATGGATGATGTGATTGCATGAGGAGGAATGGGCAGTGAGGTGGTATGTGTGAGCAAATTTTGACGCAGCCCAAAGGGATTTCTCCCCGTCCTCTCCTTATATGTAAGGGGGGGTCGCCAATTAAATGAAGCGGCCTTGCTGTGGATGTGCTGTGTCTTGCGACACTGCTTCTGACCCAGGGCGGTGGGCAAGGTGCAGGGATGACCCGTCATCCAGGAGGTGCTCAGATGAGTGGGAGGGGTGTGGAGTGTATTTAGGGATGAAATGGGTGGGAGTGATTTTATGCCTTGCCCTTTTTGGCTACCTCCCTTGAAAGGGGGAAAAAGCCTTGGTATATGTATGTATGTACAAACGGAAAAAAAAAATACATACTGGAACACAATCATGTTCCAGTACAGGATAATGATAATCTTATTCACCACATGGAAGACTCATCATTAACCGCTTAACCCATGTATATATATTGAAACATGAAACCTAGTGACTAGTGTTCAACATAATAATTAGATCACTTACTAGACATTTTTATCCCCAGTTAACGACTTCCTGAAATAGGAAAAATTATTAGTACCCAAATTAACAAAAAATTAATACTTAATAAAACTAATTTTCTACAGTATTACAAACTACATCTGCAATATCTGGACTACTTTTGTAAAACTTCTTGTACTCCTCATTTCGTTCATCATCTAAGAAAATTCAACATTATTTGTTATAATTAATACCAATTTGAATTATTTCAATATTTTTCATCAGTCTCTGACTCCTTAGCCTTCACTTTAGTGTATGGTTCTTCAAGCATGCCACTGATTTACATAATTCATAAAAAAAAACATTGTCCTAAATACCAGAAACCAGTATGAAGCCTTTGCTAAATAGCAGAATGTTTTCGTAATGCAGATTGTCCTAATTCTTTTGAAGATCTTTATCTAACCTTGTCACGGATTACCACTTAAAGTGACTGATCTCAAAGACGGTTAACTTGGCAAATTCGCTGTAAGAAGATCTTGGTGCAATTTAAAACCATTACCATCACACTGGGAAAATACAAACCAAAACACAAATGTACGGTGTTTACGTCGTCAGCTGATGGGGGACCATTTTCTTTAATCGGTGGTAGAAAATGGGAATGCTAGTAGGATTACAGCAACGGATCCTCAGTTGAGCGTTGACCACCAAAGGAGTGAGAGGTGTGGCTGCAGGCGGAAATGATATTATACAGTGAAATTGCGTTAGTGGATAGATGCATCTAAGTAGCTATGCAGTTAGCGATAAGCACTAGCCGGTGAATTTAGCCATGGAAAGCAGAGGCTAGATGACTTTGCCTGGAATCTGCAAATGACAGAAAACGGTCTGGAATTAGTCGTGATATTTCGCGGAGGACATGAAGGATCCTAAGGAAGAACTTTGTACGTCACATGTAAGTAACTTTCGCTTGCCAATTTTCGTGCACGGTTGAATTTTACGAAATAAACTAAACGTAATAAAAACAAATAATTATCCAACAGTTGGAGAGATTTTAATGCATAACAAATCTTTATGTTTACATGTTATTTGCCGACAATTATTTTATGTATTATTCGTGTCATTTTTGACCAAAAAAATAAATAAATAAATTAAAAAGAATTGAGATAAAGTCGATTGTGTTGCAAAGCCAAGTCGACAAGGTCAAGCAAGGGTAGAGAAGAGAGGTGAGAGAGCGAAGGGGGGGA
The DNA here is from genome assembly GCF_046742065.1 of Oratosquilla oratoria. Taxonomy (NCBI): domain Eukaryota; kingdom Metazoa; phylum Arthropoda; class Malacostraca; order Stomatopoda; family Squillidae; genus Oratosquilla; species Oratosquilla oratoria. The sequence goes on along the minus strand of NC_134791.1, from coordinate 6,130,730 downwards.
GAGGGAGGAGGGAATAGCCGCCGCTTCACCGCAACCCCCCCTTCCCCCCTCCTCCTCCCGATCTCAAGGTATACAAAACGGGGCCCCTAATACTTCCTGTTAGCTGCCCAGAGGTCCTTCCTATTTTACCGCTTCCTCGGTGATGATCCTATGAAAGGTGCTTGACCAGGGGTTGTGTGGGCGAGAGAGAGTTCCTGTCTGATGAAGAGTGTGGGATGGACAGGGAAGTGGACGGGGAGGAGGAGAGGATGACAGACAGAGCAGCTGATGCAGCTGGTGATGAGTGGCGAACCAGGATGGGGAGGGGCATACCAGCTGCCGTTTTCTTTCTGTGTTTAACCTTCTTGCCATTGGGGGAACTTACCAAGGAAACTGGTCAAGTTAGGTCGTCAAGTGGTTATCGAATATAATCGCCTGGCGACAGACGTAATGAACGTACAGGTCGAGTTAGGTCAAGCTGAAGTGATCTCGCCTTCCCCCAACCCGGGCCCGTAAGGGCACCCCTACGGACCAGAGTCACGCAGTATTCTTTTATGATCGGAGTCTGACCATTTTTTTTCACATCCCACGTTCTGTTGCCATCCTTAAATCTCCTCTCCTGCGTAATTTGTGCCCACGTTCTCTCATTCTCCCTCTCTCTCTTCCTCTCTCCCTTTTTCGTTCTCTCTTTCTCCCTTTCTCCCTTTTTTTTTTCTCTTTTTCTCTCTCTCCTTCGTCCTTTTTCTTTCTCTATATCTCACCTTTTCTCGCCCTCTTTATCTCTCTCCCTCCCTCCCTCTCTTTCTTTCATTATATATCTCCCTCTCTTTCTCTCAATGAATAGATGAAAATCATGTATACTCTATTATTCATCCATCTATTTATTTATTTCTATTGCAAACTAAGGTAAAGATATTTTTATTTATTTTATTTTTATTTATTTTTTATTTATCTGTATATATATATATGTATATGCAAAATAGACCACTTGGAAAAAGAAACTAACGATGCAGAGCGCTTTCGTATATTACATCTGAAGATATAATATACGAAAGCGCTCTGCTTCGTTAGTTTCTTTTTCCAAGTGGTCTACTTTGCATAAGTGAAAACACGTACCCGTGTTCTAGTTAGCATATATGTATATATATATATATATATATATATATATATATATATTTATATATCGACACGGAATTCTTCGCCACATTGACCATTTAAGGGAAAGTCTTCCGTCTGACTTCGATGTCTTCTGCCCACGTTCCTCTTCTAGAGCGAACCCTTCGCCAGTCTTGTTCTGGCTGCCGCCAGGCGATTTTAATCAACTGCGAGGTTAACCCCTTTTAATCTCTTTGGGTCATATATTCGTTTCGTGAGATTTGTTCTGGCGAAAGAGAAAGAGAGAGGGAGGGGGAAGGGGAAGGGAGGGAGGTGGAGGAGAAGGGGGAGGAAAGAAGCATTTTCCGTCGCCTTCTTCTCTTCCTCCTCCTGCTCCTCCTCCTCCTCTTTCTTCTCTTCCTACTCCATCTTCCTCCTCCTCTTCCTCTTTTACCTCTTCCCCTTCCTCCTTCTCTTCCCCCACCTCCTTTTCCTTCTCTTCCTACTTCATTTCCCTCTCCTCTTCCTCCACCTCCTCCTCCTCTTTCTCCTCCTCTTTTACCACCTCTTCCTGCTCTCCTCTTCCTCTCCTCCCCCTCCTTTTCCTTTTTTCCTCCTCCATCTCTTTCCTCCTCCTCTTCTTTTATTTCCTCTTCCCCCTCTTCCTCCTTCTTCTCTTCCCCCTCTTCCTCCTTCTTCTCTTCCCCCTCTTCCTCCTTCTTCTCTTCCCCCTCCTCCTTTTCTTTCTTTTCCTCCTCCACCTCTTTTACATCTTCCCGCTCCTCCTCCTCCTCCTCCTCTTACCCCTCCTTCATCACCTCTTCCCCCTCCTCCCCCTCCTCTTTTACCTCTTCCCCTCCTCCTCTTACCCGTCCTCCATCTCCTCTTCTTCTTCCTCTTCTTCCCCCTCCTCTTTTACCTCTTCTTCCTCTTTTCCTCGTTCTCCTCCACCTCACCCTTCCTCTTCCTCCTCCGTCTCCACCTTTTCCTCCTCCAGGTTTTCCTCTTCCTCTTCCTCCTCCACTTCCTCTTCCTCCTCCATTTCCTCTTCCACTTCCTCCTCTTCCTCATCACAGCAATCCACCACCAGCATCAACAACAACTCCCAACCATATCTGTGCGTTATAACGGTGTGGATTCTCTGCCCGCTGTTTAACCTTCTTGCCACTGGGGGAGCTTACCGAGAGGACGAAAAAAATCTCTTCACGACAGGAAAAGTAACATCGATATGGGTGTTGTGTACACACACAAACACACACACACACACACACACACACACACACACACACACACACACACACACACACACACACTCTCTCTCTCTCTCTCTCGTGGCGCAGTTGGTAGAGTTCCCGGCTGCCCAGGGCTGAAATAATTTCAGTATTGCTGCGTTGCGGGTCGTTATTCCAACTCCCGTCGGCGGGGAGTTGGGTGTGTGCGGGCGTATAAGGTCACAGCATTACCCATAGATCGGTCATATATGAGCTCTGAACTCTCTTCCGAGAGGGAAATAGCTGTCGATCACGAGTCCAACACGTGATCCAAGATCATGGGGGAAAAACAAACAGGCCATTCCGGTCTCCCGCCCACCTCCTGGGTCAGAAGTAATGCACCAAAGCAATATATATATATATATATATATATATATATATATATATACAGTGTGTGCGTGTGCATGTGTACGCTAGCTTGTTTATGCATATGTACACACAAGCGTACACTAATTTTAGTGCAAAAATAAAGACCTGTTTGAAAAACCAGTAAGTTAACAGTTACACGGAGCTGTTCCGCCCCCGAGGACCCGAAGGAGGGGACGACCCACCTGGAGAAGTCGTCGACGACCTCCTCCCCCTCCCCTTCGCATCCCTCCGTTGGCTTCCGAAAATAGTATAAATCACCATATAATAATAATAATAATAATGATAATAATAATAATGGTGATAATGATAACAATAATGATGATTATAATAAATTTAAATGAATGAATGAAATGTGTTGCGTAAGTAGGCTGGGGCAAAAATTCTCTGATATCAAAATGTCGACATTGTTGTCGTCGTCACCAGGGGAGAGGTGTTTATGTTGGCTCAAGATGGCGAGCAAGACAAGACAATGTTTTCGTCAGGCTTTGTGTTTTTTAGGTTAGAATAATGCCCCTGGGTATACTTCTTCCTCTTCATCTCTCTCTCTCTCTCTCTCTCTCTCTCTCTCTCTCTCTCTCTCTCTCTCTCTCTCTCTCTCTCTTTTAACGTGACGGCACACCTCTTGACTTAGTTATGTGGCCGAGGTGAACTGTTGTTGGAACTGCATTGTTGGTGACTCACTTTTTTCTTCGTAGTTAGGTGAGCTTTTATACTGATAACCCTCACGCCTACACACACACACACACACACACAAACGTATACATACATACATACGCACTCACACACACGACAGAGCAATCAAAAGACCCCTATAGTCATCAGCATTGGTTTAACTCAAGTGCCCTTCAGACCCTTCGTCAGTGACTTCGGCAGGAGCCCCCTCACGGCACACCCCGGGGGGTCGTGGCCCTTTGCAAAGTCAAGAACACTTCTCCCCACAGCTCCTGACGAAGGGTGAGGTCGATCTGACAACGAGAAGAACTGCAAAGGAGACCTTTATCGCGATGTGTCAACAGCGAATCATAAGTCTTGGTGTTGGTCAAGATACGTCCATACAGTCGGGAGGTGCCAGAGTTGGCACCAGCTCAAGACACTGTCAAGGGATGAAAGTGCCATGAAGACGTGACCCCTACATACACACACACACACACACACACACACGCACTGTCCATATATGGAAGTGAAGGTGTTGACGTTCCTGGAGGGAGATTATGCTCTCCGACGTCCTTCTCGGGGGACCACCACTTTCAGGTACCCATCGTTGGTGCAGTCACATCGTAACTTAGTTGCTATGGTGACGCCATGACGTCACGCTGTAGAGATTTGCTTCTGTCTAATGTTAGACTATTTTATTCAGCTGAGGGGGCCGGGGGGAGGGAGAGGGGGTCAAAATCCGGGTTAGTCAGGAATTATCCGGAACTTTATCTGACGTTCCAAGCTCTTTAGAATTATCTTTTGCACCGGAAACAAATGAATAAAGTATGTAGTCGTGTTTGGAGTGCAGGATCATTCTGGTTATGGGACTCTGTTTATCTGTTTATGTATTTGTTTATTTGCTGTGTGTGTTTGCTTACTTGTTTATCTACTTGTGCTCAGTCATTCATTTCTCTGAGATTAATTGCACTGCATATCCATTAAATTTATGTTATGATACTTATTTTATTAATTTATTTATTCGTTTGTTTAATTGTTTGTGTTTAAATTATATGTTTCATTGTACTCTACATATATTACTTATATTTATTCACGTCACATTATTTATTTTCTCTTTATTCTTTTAAATATTTATTTATTTATTCATACATATACTGAACTTTGTTTATTTGTTTTTTATAGTTTTAATTGTACTGTATATTTATTTATTATATTGGTGTTACAAATTTATGTTCTGTTTATATTTTTATTTTTTTTATTTGTTTATTTATCAAATTCGTCTCGTGATAACAGAAATTGTTTCAGACATCGACTCGACCGCTGACGGATGCAGCGACATAGTCGCTTCCAAATATGGTCATGGGACCATTTGACACCTTGACCGCGATGACGCACTTTATATATGTTATTCTGACTCAGACTATTTTATTCATCTAAGGAAGTGTCATCCCTTAAACGAAGGAACTAAAGATTTAAGTGAGACAAATTTAAGTTTAAGAAGGAAATAGGGAGGAATTTATTTACCAGCAGAGTAGTTAATGAATGGAATAAACTTAGTAATCATGTAATGAGCGATGAAACTATGGGTTTTAAGAGAAAATGAGAATGTATGGATGGGGATAACAGGTAATTAGGGACAAGGAACTGCCTAGTGTAGACCTTATGGTCTCTTGCTGTCTCCTCCAATCCCGCGTTATGTAAGGAAAGCCTTATAAGATATAAAAAAGAATATATTCGTATAATCGCTAAATAAAAATAAATAGAAAAAAAAAAAAATCGAGTGGATGAGTTGTGTTTGGGCCGGATGGTGACGTCATACCCATGACGTCACGAATCTTAAGGATGTTGTTGACATGACAAACCACGGTGAGGGCGAGGATTGCTCATTCGCTTCCTTCTCCTCTTCCTCCTCCTCCTCCTCCTCCTCCTCCTCCTCCTCCTCCTCCTCCCCCCCCCTTGTCCTCCCCGTCCTCCTTGTCCTCCCCATCATCCTCATCCTCATCCTCCTTGTCCTCCCCATCCTCCTCATCCTCCTTGTTCTCCTACTCGTCCTCCTCCTTGTCCTCCTCATCCTCCTTGTCCTACTCGTCGTCGTCTTTCCCCTCGTCCTCCTCTTCCTCCTCCTCCTCGTCGTCCTCCTTCCCCTTGTCCTCCTCCTCCTCCTCCTTGTCTTCCTCTTCCTCCTCCTCTTCCTCGTCTTCCTCTTCCTCCTCGTCCTCTTCCTCCTTTTCCTCTTCCTCGTCCTCTTCGTCGTTTTCTTCCTCTTCCTTCTCCTCATCCTCCTCATCTTCCTCTTCCTCATCCTAATCTTCCTTTTCTCCCTATTCTTCCTCCTCATATTCCTCCTCCTCCTCTTCAACCCTTTCACTGTTTATCCACGAACAGGACATATATTTGTTCTTACTGTCGCCAGATGATTTTATTCAATCGGCGAAGACTCTTCTCTGAACTGCCTTGTCTGGTAATACATTGTAACGGTAAAACGTGCTCATAGAGGAGACCATTAAGTCCATGGCGACGTGGGAGACAGAGAAAAAAAAAGTACACAAGCACCCAAAGCATTATTGCCTCATAACTTCAGTTTCTCGGAACTGACTGTAACATGCAATAGCTTCACACACACACACAACTCGACGTAGCGTTCGCGGCCGCCACTGCGGCAGTTCGGGTTCGATTCCCGCCCAGGGCTGAAATAATCTCAGTATCGTTGCGCTGCGAGTCGTTACTCCAACTCTCGTGGGCGGGGAGTTGGGAGTGTGTGCGTGTAAGGTCACAGGATTACCCATAGATCGGTCATATATGATCTGAGCTCTCATCCGGGAGGGTAGGCTAATAGCTGTCGATCACGAATCCAACACGTGAACCAAGACCATGGCGGTGAATAATAGATAAAATAAAATTCGATTAGCCAGAATAAAATTTTTGAAGTCTGTCACCTTGGCAAGGGAGTTAGTTAACTAAGGTTAAAGCTGATTAAAATCGTCTGGCGCTAACTAGCATAAAGCCAGTTAAGACTTAACCACGAATCATGTCTTTACTGAGTTAATTTTCACCATTCCACGTCTCTATAGACTCTCCCCCCCCCCTTGGCTGAATAAAATCGCCTGCCGGCAGACAGAATAAAGTACACGAAGATTCTCCCCCATGACGCTCTAGTGGCGTCAACGTAAGCGTGCATGTCTCGCAATCGCTCATTTGTGGGTTCGAATCCCGCACTCCTATCCAATTCCCAGAAAGCGCCTCATAGGGCAAAGTCGGCGGCTTCAGCCGAAGGTACTCAGCGCCTCCCGCCGTAATCTCCTCACCATCAAGGGATAAGTTAACGAATACCTGAGTGTAGCCTGGGTCAGTGGCGGTCACAGTGAGCATTGAACTGTGACGGCTGTGCTGTGCTGCGCTGCGCTGTGTTGTGCTGTGGAGGCGTGATTGAGAGAGCCGCTGCTGCGGCTGCGCTTGTTAAGTTCCGAAACCGGTTCTGGGCGAAGCAAAGCGAAGCGAAGCGAGTTTGTTTCTCTCTGCCTCTTTCTCTATCCCTCTCTCTCGCTCTCTGTCTCTCCTTCTCTCTATCTCTCTTCCGCCCTCCCTCTCCCTCTCTCTCCCTCCCTCCCTCCCTCCCTCTCTCTGTCTCTCTCTTTCTATCTCAATCTATTTGTATGGAAGCCATCTTTGTCTTGGATCACGTGCCGGACTCGCAATCGACAGCAATTATCCTTCCGGATGAGAGCTTGGTAGAATATGTAAACCATCTACGGGTAATAGTGTGACCCGATATACATGTATGTATTCGTGTATGTGCGCACATGTAGGTATGTGCACACACAAACAACGATAAGAGTAAAACTTACACATATGTGTAACGAAGAAGGCGCGGTTGGTAGAGTCCCAGACTGTCAGTACGGCGGTGCCGGCGGTACCTGGTTCGAATCCTGCCCAGGGCTGAAATTATTTCAGTATCGCTGCGCTTCGAATCGTTACTCCAACTCTCGTGGGCGAGGAGTTGGGTGTGTGCGTGTATATGTGTGTAAGGTCATAGCATTACCTATAGATTGGTCATACGAGCTCTGAGCTCTCTTCCGGGGGGGAAATAGCTGTCGATCACGAGTCCAACACGTGATCCAAAGACCAAGGTGAATCACACACACACACACACACACACACACACACACACACATACACATGTACGAAAAGGTGTGACAGGAATAGATTTACAAAATAAACATGACAACCTCACATACGTTTTCTTTTCCAAAGTAAACATGACAACCTCAACATACGTTTTCTTTTACAAAGTAAACATGATAACATCAACATACGTTTTCTTTTACAAAGTAAACATGATAACATCAACATACGTTTTCTTTTACAAAATAAACATGATAACATACGTTTTCTTTTGCAAAGCAAACATGATAACATCAACATACCCCATACCATACAACACATAATGGAAGACTGCATTATACACCATCATGCACGCAAACAACACAACATACACTCTATAAAGGATTTGTGGGAAAACCCAGTTTCGGCTGTGGCATTCCTTGGGGAGACGGGACTGCTCGGACAGACAGTCTAGGGAACGACAACAACAACAACATCAACATACGTTTTCTTTTACATAGTAAACATGATAAACTAAACATACGTTTTCTTTACAAAGTAAATGCAATAACATCAACATATGTTTTCATTTGAAAAGTAAACATGATGACCTCAATTACGTTTTCTTTTCCAAAGTAAACATGATAACATCAACATACGTTTTCTTTTCCAAAGTAAACATGATAACATCACATACGTTTTCTTTAACAAAGTAAACATGATAACCTCAATATACGTTTTCTTCTCCGCCCACACAGGATACGAACCTGCTCTAAGCATCTAGAGAATTCAAAACAAACTAGGAGTTGAACTAGATGAGAACTAGAAAGAGTTAGGGACATATAGAGGTTATATAGATACACACACACGCACACACACACACACGCACACACACACACACACACCTGGTCCAGTGTTCCCAGCCGCCGACACGGCGGTCCGGGTTCGAATCCCGCCCAGGGCTGAAATAATATCAGTATCGCTGCGTTGTGAGTCGTTACTCCAACTCTTGTGGGCGGGGAGTTGTGTGTGAGTGTAAGGTCACAGCATTACCCATGGATCGGTCATATATGAGCTCTGAGCTCTCATCCGGGAGGGTAATAGCTGTGTATTACGAGTCCAACACGTGATCCAAGACCGTGGTGAATCACAGGGAAATGTGTATACGTGTATGCGTATGTGTTTACATAATTGTAATACAGAGGAAGAAAGCTACACTCGTGGGTTCCCACATGTGTGTGTGATTCACCATGGTCTTGGATCACGTGTTGGACTCGTGATCTACAGCTGTTACCCTCCCGGATGAGAGCGCATATATGACCGATCTGTTGGTAAATTATGTGACCTTACACGTCCACACACACCCAACTCCCCGTCCACACACACCCAACTCCCCGTCCACGAGAGTTGGAGTGCCTGCTTGCAGCGTAACGATACTGAAATTATTTCAGTCCTAGACGGGATTCGAACCCGGACCGCTGGAGTAGCGGTTGCGAACGCTACCACTGCGCCGTCGAACCGTGTGTGTCGATAGAGTGAGCAAGGCAGGAGTACCACGACCAATTCGCAATTTCTCTCTGTGACTTAAAGAGCAGGAGAAAGAGAGAGAGAGCAACGAACCCACCAGGAACAATAACAAAGGAGGACATAGGTAAACTTAGGGCGCAGTACTCACCAACTTACTCACCCACTCACGCACTCACACACACACACTCACACTCTCTCTCACTCACCCACCCCCACTCGCTCACTCACCCATCCACCTACTCACCCACTCACTAACTCACCCATTCACTCACACTCACCCACCCACCGACTCACACACTCGCTCACTCACTAAAGTACTCACCTATCCACTCACTAACGCATTCACTCGCCCACTCACTCACTCACTAAACCACTCACTCACTCACTCACTAAAGTACTCACCTATCCACTCACTAACGCATTCACTCGCCCACTCACTCACTCACCAAACCACTCACTAACGCATTCACTCGCCCACTCACTCACTCACCAAACCACTCACTCACCCACCCACCCACTCACACACCTACCCACTCAATCACTCACTCACTCACTCACCTACCCACTCACTCACCTACCCACTCACTCACCTACCCACTCACTCACTCACCTTCCCACCCACTCACTCACCTACCCACCCACTCACTCGCCCACTCACTCACCTACCCACTCACTCACCTACCCACTCACTCACCTACCCACTCACTCACCTACCCACTCACCAAACCACTCACTAAACCACTCACTCGCTCACTCACTCAGCCGACGACAAAAAGGAGATTGAGCGCACCACTCAACCTCCCCAATCTCCTCAATTTCCTCAACTCTTCCACCTAAGACCTCCTTAACGTTATTTGCATCCGGAAGTGTTTTGTCGAGGTTGTCAGTGACAACCCATTGGCAGGATAGAAGCGCTGGTAAGCGTCAGACCCTAACAACCAATCAACCCACAAGTTGTTGGTGACGTCACAACAGGAGTGGAGTCTCCAGGAAGGAGAGGTAGGGGAGGAAGAAGAAGAGGAGGAGGTGGAAGAAGAAGGAAGAGAAAGAGGAGATTGAAGAAGAAGAAGAAGAAGAAGAGGAAGGGGAGGAGAAGGAAGAAGACGAGGGGAGGAAGAGGAGGAGGAGGGGGAGAAGGAAGAGGAAGAAGAGGAGGAGGGGGAAGGAAGAAGAGGAGTGGGAGAAAGAAGAAAAGGAAGCGAGTCAGGGGAAGAAATAAGAAGAGAGGAGAAGGAAGAACAGGAAGAAGAAGAGGAGGAGGAGGAGAGAAGGAAGAAGAGGAGGAGGAGGAGCTTGTTGGTTGTGGCCGAAATAGGAGGCTGTGCAACTCGCTTACGTAACGACGTCGTCGTCGTCGTCATACATCACCTCTTACGTCATTGATGACGTTGTTGTCTTTTGACGTCATTGACAAACGTCATCTCGTGATGTCACTAATGATCAGTTATCGTCATCCATTACGTCACCAATCATGTCCTTTACGTCATCGTCTTTAACTCGTTACGTCACTGGTGACTCGTCGTATATTACGTTATCAACATTTGTCATCCTTTACGTCATCATTTTTTCACATTACCTCATTGACATATTTTACGTCATCGGTGACCCATCGTCATCGTCGTCGTTGTCTATGACGTTCTGTGCGTCATTCATAACATTTTACGTCATTGGTGACCTTGACGTCATCGATTACTATTTACGTCATTGATGACTTATTGCTTCGTTGGTGACCTTATATGTCGATGACCTTTAACATCATTGTGACCTTATACGTCATTGATGACATTTTACGTCATTGGTGACCTTTTACGTCATATGTGACGTATCGTCGTGATCGAAGTGACCCAACATCGATCAGATTGGCGTTTCTTTATCGTGACCTTTGCAGTTGAAGGTCATGACCCAGTAGGTCAACGCCTCGGCCATCAAAGGTTGTTGTTGTTTTTGTTGCTATTTTTGTTGTTTACCAGCGCTTCTATCCTTGTGGGCGACCACAGAGTAATCAGAAAATTGCGACAGAAAAAATTGCGTCCCAATACGTCGGAAACTGTTCGACAGATGGCAGCCACCGCCGACCACAAAAAAGTGTCTCGGCGTCAGGTGGGCCTTGAAAAGTGGCGACATGGGACTCGAGTTCGTTTCCGTAAAGTGCAATTAGGTGTACACACGAACGCACGCGCACACACACGCACACACACACACACACACACACACACACACACACACGAACGCACAAAACAGATATGCGGACAGAAATATACATATCTACACACATACACATATGCATACACATGCACATATATACATACACATATGCATATACATACACACACAAAAGCACACACACATGCTTATACGCATACACATGTACACACATGCGCACACACACACATGCTTATACATACACGTATACATACACACACACACACACACACACACACACACACACACATACATACACACACACATTGCGTCAATTTCTGGGCTGTTCCCGTCTTCACTTTCACCGGATTCATTGTCCGGATTTTGAAATGTTTTATACTTCCGGACTTTCGTCACGTTATGTTTCTCGAGACGGCCCGGATGATGATGATGATGAGAATAATAATGATGTCAATGATCTTATTAATAATGACAATAATATTGTTAATAATATTAGTAATCAATAGTAATGGTATTGATAGTGATATTGGTATTGCTGATGATGATGATAATAATGTTACTTCTAATAATAATAAATAATAATAATCTTAATCATGATGATGATGATTATGATAATGATAATTGTTGCCACCAGTTGGACGCCCGCAGCCCCTCAGTAGCCGGCAACGCTCCCAATCATCATCCAGTTGTCTTTATTCTTATAGAAAAACACATATAAAAATAACGTTATTGTTCGCATCGCGAAACAAAAAGAAAAGTGTCCCAATACTTTTGCGACCGACTGTGGCGCTGAAGAGAAAGTTAGCAGCCTGGAGGAGAGTGGAGGAAAAGATGGTCGAGGACTTTTGGGGCCAGCTGTAGAACTTGAGAGAAAGTTAGTCTGGAGGCGAGATCACTGTGCCCACAACTGAAGGAGGAGGAGGAGGGGGAGGAGACCCGTCTGCGGGTGATGCCTTCGCCAGGCGCGGGACCTTCCGTGCGCGTAATTCTAAAACCGCGGAAAAGGAAACACGCTCTTTGGGATAACGGTGTCTAATCACACTTTGCAGAGTAAAAAATTATGTATATGTATATATATATATATATACACACACACACACACAAATGTATGTGTATATATGTGCACTTTAAACCCAATATAGGAGAAATGATATCAGAAGTACAGGAAAACTGTATATTTCGACTACTATCTTTAGTCTTCTGCTGAAGAGTACTACAGATAGCTAGTAGTCGAAATATACAGTTTTCCTGTACTTCTGATATTATTTCTCTGATAGTGGGTTTAAAGTGTACATTTACAAATGTGTTATAATATTACAGTTTCCCATATATATGTGTGTATATATATATATGTATATATATATATATATATATATATATATATATATATATATATACATATATATATACACCAAAGCTTTTTTCCCTTTACAAGGGAGGTAGCCAAGTCAAAAGGCAAGTACCCACTCCTACCCATTTCACTCCCATCCACAACCCTTTCCTCTACTCTCATCTTAGTTCCTCGTGGATGACGGGTCATTCCTGTATCCCGCCTACTGCCCTGAGTCAGAAGTGATGCAGCAAGACACGGGACACCCACAGCAAGTCCGCTTCCTCTAATCAGCAACTCCCTTCTCTCCGTCCCCTCATACAGAAAAAGAGAAGACTGGGAGAAATCCCTTCGGGCTGCGTCGAAATATCATTCACACGTAACCAGTCCCTACCCCCCCCTTCCTTGCATCACAGCATCATCTATACACAACCATTCTCCACTCACTCCTGTCTCCCACCCTCTCCCATCCTTGCTCAACGCCCCTTTCACCCCATCCATTCACCTCATCCTCGGTCGTTCCCTCAAGTTCACTCCTTCCACCTTGCACACCTCTTTTGCTAATTTTTTCTTCACTTGTTCTTTCCATGTGTCTAAATTGTCACAATACTCTGCCATTAGCTCTATCTGCCATCTCCTTTTCCATCCCTGCTCTCCACTTCACCTCCTCGGATCTCACTCTATCCAACCTTGTAACAACTACCATATTTCTCACAGTTAACATTTTCCTCAATGTATATGTGTGTGTGTATACACACACACACACACACACACACACACACATATATATATATATATATATATATATATATATATATATATATATATATATAATATCAACATTTGTGACCAGGCCTAACCCAATCTAACCTAACCCAACCTAACATTTACTACTTTTACTTTGCCTGTCCGTGTTCGATTCAGCCATGAACAACAACAATCATTTCCCCCAATGCTCATCTCCACGTATTGCATTCCCGCTTTCACCCGCCACCCGCCTCGCCGCTCGGTGACAACTTAGGAAGAATCCCGCTTCCAATGAATGAGAAACGGGGGGTCGGTTAGAGGCTTGTCCCCCCATCCCCACTGGCAGCTGTGAATAGCTTCCTCTTTCAGTCTCTCTCTCAGAATCCAGTATATAATTGGCGGTAATGGTACATAAGCTAGTGTTTATTTATATATTTATTTATTTATCTATTTATTTATTTATTTATCTATTTATTCATTTATTTATATATTTATTTATTCATTGATTTCCGAAAAAATAGCCAAGGTGTTCCATTAAGACAAAAAACAAAATGTCTGAATAATGATTAAAGAAATAACAGACGGATATTTATAAATGTTGAGGTCAGATGGAAAGGGGGGGAAAGGGGGGAGGACTCTGTCCCCGAGAGGTCAATTGTCCGGCTTCCGGATGTCTTCCGGACTTCCACCCTACTCCCCCTCCACCTTCCTCCTCCTCCTCCTCCTCCTCCTCCTCCTCCTCCTCCTCCTCCTCCTCTCTCCCCCACCCCCATATGACGCACACGCCAGTCCTATTGGGCTTCCTCTTCATTTCCTTCCTCCTTCCCCTCTTCTTCTTCCTCTTCCTCCCTTCCTCCCCCCTCCCTTCCTCCTCCTCCCTTCCTACTCCTCCTCCTGTTCCTCCCCTTCTCCTATTCCTCCTGTCCCTCTCCTCCTCCTCCCTTCCTACTCCTCCTCCTCCTCCTTTCATACTCCTCCTCCTCCTCCTTTCCTCCTCCTCCCCTCCTCCTTTCCTTCTCCTTATCCCCTTCCCCTCCTCCTACTCCTCCTCCTCCCCCTCCTCCTCCCCCTCTTCCTACTCCTCCCCCTCTTCCTACTCCTCCCCTCCTCCTCCTCCTCCCCCTCCTCCTACTCCTCCCCCTCCTCCTCCCCCTCCTCCTACTCCTCCCCTTCCTCCTACTCCTCCTCCTCCTCCTCCTCCTCCTCCTCCTCCTCCTTATCCCCGGATATAGCCGGACTTCCTCCCCCGTCCCACCTCAGGCCCAACTAACCAGACCTAACGGGTCTTCCTCGTCCTTCTCTTCCTCTTTTTCCTCCTCCTCCTCCACTTCCTCCACTTCCTCCTCCTCCTCCTCCTCCTGAACTCTCTCTCCCTCTCCCTCCCCTTTTTCTTTCTCTTCCTCTGCTTCCTTCTTCTACTCCTATATTTCCTCCCCTTTTTCTTCTTCCTCCTCCTCCTCTTCCTCTACTTCCTTCTTATCCTCTTCCTCATTTTCCTAATCTTCCTCCCTACCCCTTCCTCTTCCTCCTCCTCTTCCTCTTCCTCCTACTCTTCCTCCCCACCCCTTCCTCTTCCTCCTCCTCCTCCTCCTCCTCCTCCTCCTCCTCTTAATTAATCTCTTCCCACGTTTCTGTTCCGGCCAGCCAATTAACCCAACACCTGATATACACTCCCCAATCCTCCCCCCTTCCCCTCCCCCCCCCGTCACCCACACGTCCTTCCTCACTCTGATCCCTCACGCCTTTCTCACTCCCGTCCCTCTTCTCTCACGTGCCCGTGAGATCCCTGGAATAATTTTCTTTCTTCTATTCTTCCATTCTTCCCTCCCCTTCCTCCATTCCATCCATTCCCTCCTTCGCTTGCCTTCCTTCCCTTCCTTCCTTCCCTCCTTTCCCACTTTTCCCCTCCCTTCCCTTCCTCCTTTTCCTCCCTTCCCTCCTTCCTTCCTTCCCTTCTTTCCCTCCCTTCACCCTCTCCCTCCCCTCCCTCCTTTCCCTCCTTTCCCTCCCTTTCCCCTCCCTTCCCCCTATTCCCTCCCACACATAACTTCCGTCCCTCCCTTCCCCTCCCTCCCCCTCTTCCCTTCCCTTCTTTCCCTCCCTCCCCTCCCCCTTCTTCCCTTCCCTTCTTTCCCTCCCTTCCTTCCCTCCTTTCCCTCCCTTCCTTCCCTTTTCCCCTCCCTTCCTTCCCTTCCTTCCCTCCCTTCCCTCCCTCCTTTACCTCTCTTCCCCTCCCCCTCCCTTCCACCATTCCTTCCCTTCCCCTTCTTCCCTTCCCTTCCGCCCCCTCCCTTTCCCTCCTTCCCTTCCCTTCCTCCTTCTTCCCTTCCCTTCTTTCCCTCCCTTCCCTTCCTTCCCTTCCCCCGTTCCCTCCCTTACTTACCTTCCGTATCTTTTTTTCCCTCCCCTTCCCTCCCCCTTCCCTCCCCTCCCTCCCCTCCCTCCTTTTCCTCCGCGACTGTATCTCCTCCATATGTCTCCTCCGACCCGATACAGTACATCTCATCTGGCGCCTACTTCCTCTTCCTCCTCTTCCTCCTCTTTCTCTTCTTCACCTTTCTCTTTCTCGTTTTCCTCCTCCTCTTCTTTCTCCTCCTTTTCCTCCTCCTCTTCCTCCTCCTCCCCCTCCTCCCCCTCTTTCTCCTCCTCCCCCTCCTCCCCCTCTTTCTCCTCATCCTCCTTTTGCTCCTCCTCATCTCTTCCTTTTCCTCCTCGTCCTCCTCCATCTGTTCTCTTCCTCCTCCTTTTCCTCCTCTTCCTCTTCCATCTCCTTCTCTTCTTCTTCCTCCTTCCTCCTCCATCTCCTCCTCCTCTTCCTCCTCATGTCAACCAAAAGTGAGGTTCTAGTTGACCAGCGCTTCTATCCTCGTGTGTTGGTTTAGTTAACCAAAGGGGTTTATGTTTAGTTAAGCCCTCTCGTCTGAGGTTAAGTTATGGAGAGATGATAACTAGCGTTGGTCAGGCAAGGTCAAGGTCTTAGGTCAATAAAAGAAAGGTCAAGTAAGGTCACTTTTTCAACTTGGCGAGGGAATGACCAAATAAGGTCAAATGGTATCGTAGTTATGGTTGTTTGTGAATGAAATTAAATTATTATTTAATTGGGAACCTTTTGGTCCGTCAGTCAGCCAGTCAGCAATAAGGATAGAACCTCTGGTAAAATATAGTCCATAACTTGTTTTCACCAATCTAACAAAAAAAAAAAAAAAAAAAAAAGACTAGTAGTAGTAGTAGTAGTAGTGTTGCCAGCAGGAGCATATTAGTAGTATTAGAAATAGTAGTAATACAAGTAAACAATATTGTCTTCAGCAGTAAATGTAGTAGTAGTATGAACAGTGATAGTAGTAGTGGATGTAATAGTAATAGAAGCAATCAATATTAGTATTTGGAGTAGTAGAAGCAGTAGTAGTAGTAATAGTAGTAATACAAGCAAGCGGTATTATTATCAGCAACAGTTTGTATTAGTAGTAATAGTGGTATTAGTAGTAGTAATAGTAATACAGGCAAACAGTAGTATTTGCCATAGTAATAGCAGTAGTAGAAGTAGCAGCAACACAGGCAAACGATAGTATTAGAATCATAGTAGTGATAGCAATAGTAGTAGTAGCAGTAGAAACACAGGCAAACAATATATTGAAATCATAGTAATAGCAGTAGTAGTAGTAGTAGCAACACAGGCAAACAATAGTAGAATCAGTGATAGTAGTAGTAGAAGTGATAGTAGTAGTAATAGTAGTAGCAACACAGGCAAACAATAGTATTAGAATCATAGTGATAGCAGCAATAGTAGTAGTAGTAATAGCAACACAGGCAAACAATAGTATTATAATCATAGTAATGATAGTAGTAGTAACAGTAGTAGCAACATTGCTAGTAGTAGTAGTAGCAGCAACATTAGTTATAGTAGTGGTACACTGTAATGATGGTTGTTAAGAGAACAACAACCCGTAACCCACAGGACCGCAGTTCCTCTAACGGCGAAGGAGGGAGGGTGGAGGGGAGGGGGCTCCTCCTCCTCCTCCTCCTCGACCACCACGTGAGAGTTATCATGGCATTGCTAGGCCCCTCGCCACTACGCTGACCTTCAGCCCTTGAGGAGGCTCAAGTCTGACCGTGCCATGAAGTGTTGAATGGGAGTTTTATGCGTGAGGATTGAGAGTCGGCCCCCGCCCGTGGGAAGTCCATGAACATGACCATTTATGTGTGGTTATGTGTCTGACCACTTATTTTTTTTCTCCAAGTTTGGTATTCTAAATGTGTGTGTCGGTATGTATTTGTTATTAAGAAAAAAGTACATTTTTTCTGCAAGTTTGGTTGGCCATTGTTATATAATGAGGCTTCATGGTCATGATATTTAAAAAATATACTTTTTAGGAAACTTATATTAAAATACATATATAGTTAGATTCATTAGTTCTTTTATTTCCAATATGTGAGAAAACATGCCTTTGTAGGGAATAATTTATATATACAGATATATATATATATATATATATATATATATATATATATATATATATATGGATGGCGCAATCGGTGAAGTCACTATCATATGTCACGTGCTAGCGCAGGTTCGAATCCTTGGATGTACCACGTTTCAATTTCTGCATGTATGCCTCCTCGAGTTTCTCGATGTTGATGGCTTAGAATTAAAGTGAATTGTGGTTAATAATTGTAAATCTGTTCACTGGAACCCATTCAGTGCTGTACATATATATATATATATATATATATATATATATATATATATATATATATATATATATATATATATTATATATATTCTCTCGGAATATCGAGGTAATCTACAACATATGTTACCACAAGCACCGTTGAAGTTACCTAGGGTAACGGAGTAATTAAGTGACCCCAAGCCCGTTAGGCTACGCAAGACCTCCGTAACGGATTTCGGTGGATTCGTTAAACGGTTACGGATTTGAATATTCAAATGTGACATCTCGTCTCATCCAGCGAAGGAACCACACTCGAGGTTAAGAGATTATAGAAACAAGTAAATATGAATAATTTAGTGAAATTAGTAAACGGTAACAAGGATAAAGCAAAATAAAAATAAAAGAATATTTGAACAAAATGTACTGTATATGTTATAGAGATGTGTGTGTGTGTGTGTGTCTGTGTTGTGTAAAGCTTTCTTCCCTATGATGCTAAAATCCTGTAACAGACGTTTTCATATTTTATTTTTGAATAAAAATAGTTAATTGAAATGAGTATTACGAATCAAATGTAGAAAGAAATTAAATATAATTCATTCATCTCAAAGAACTACAGAATTATAGTCCAATAATTAGAGTAATAGTGAACCAAATTTCCACAACCTTAAAACATTTTTTTGTAATTCGTCTCCGATACCCAGCGCTTCTATCCACGCAGCATAGGCTGTGAAATGGAGACAGACAGACAGACGGGGGGTGTCTGATTGAGTAATTCTGTGTACAGGATGTCGGAGCCATCAAGGAACGAACCACTGCGCATCCTCTTTAGCGCATCTCTACGCAACGATCGCATACGCGGCGGCTGGAGTGACTTTTACCACCTCTCTCCCTCGCTCTCTTCTCTCTTTCTTCTCTTTCTTTCTCACCTTGCTCACCTTTTTTCTTTTTCTTACTCTCTCCTCTCTCTCCTCTCTCTCCTCTCTCTCTCCTTTATCTTTCTCCTCTCCTCTCTCTCCTCTTTCTTCTCTCTCTTTCTCCTCTCTCCTATCTCTCCTTTCTCTCCCCTCTCTCCCCTCCTCAATTTTTCTCCTATTTCTCCTCTCTCTCCTCTGTCTCCTCTCTCTCTTCTCTGTCTCTCTCTCCCTCCCTCCCACTCGCTCGCTCCTTTTCTTTCATTCTTCTTTCTTCCATGTTTTTTTTTTTTTTTTTTTTACCTCTTTGTTGTCATGTGAATATTATTGTTATTGAAGAAGAGAAGTTGAACCAGAGAAGACTTGTATCGTATAGGATAGAAAAGTGAAGAGATGGTTTGGACACGTGGAAAGAACGAACGAGGAAAGGCAAGTGGAAGAAGGCGTGGAGAACACAGGTGGATGGGGTGAAGGTGAGAGGAAGACCGAGAAAGAGGTGGATGGATGGATGGGATCCTGGATCCACATGAGTTGACTGTTGATGAGGGAAGAGAGAGTGCGGAAGACAGGAGTGGATGAAGGGGGGTGGATGAATGGATGATGGCAACCACAACGGATGACATCCACATCTGTTTCGTGGTATAGTTTTGAGTGGATGAGGAGGAGGAAGGATGGGGAGGGGGTCGGTAAAAGGTGGAAGAGGAGAGGACTGATGAGGAAGGGAACTGTGACTCGCTGCACTGCCTCTGGTCTGAGCGGAGTGGTGGGGGGATAAGAGGAAGTCATCCCAGAGTATCTGAGATGGGAGGGGGGGTTGAATGGGATCTTTTTCATTTTTATTTATTTTTATTTTATTTTTATCTTATCTTATTTTTGTGCTTTTTCAAGAACTTTCGATACCCACAACGTAATCAAATTTATTTAGTTATTATTACTATATTATTATTACTATTATTAGTTGTAGAACCTATCATTTGTAGTAGTAATAGTTATAGTAGTATCGTAATAATAATAATGGTTATTTTATTTTTATTTTGTTATTTTTGTGCTTTGTCAAGAACTTTCGATACCCACAACGTAATCAAATTTATTTAGTTATTATTACTATATTATTATTATTACTATTATTAATAGTAGAACCTATCGTTTGTAGTAGTAATAGTTATAGTAGCATCGTAATAATAATAATGGTTATACTAATAGTACCGTAGTAACAGTAGTAATGGTGGAAAAAGTAAAGATTGTATCGTCCTCTACGGGATAGACCGACGGTCCTGCATTGGTTCAAGACACTTGCAACCCAGGCCAGAGTTCGATTCCTCTATACAGACTGCGTCGTCTCGCCCCGTCTCGCCCAATCTCGCACCCCCTTCCCCCCCCCCCCGCTCGTCTGGCCAAACCAGACAGACCCACCCCTTCCCCCCCTTCCCCCCTTCCCCCCTTCCCCCCTTCCCCCGTAGAGAGAGAAAGAGAGAGAGAGACTTTCTCCAACACAAGTCCTCGAGTCATTTTCGTTTTACCAAACTTCCTAACCTAAGTTAAGCTAACCTGACCTAAGTTAAGCTAAATTGACCGAAGTTAAACTAACTTGACCTAAGTTAAGCTAAATTGACCTAAGTTAAGCTAACCTGACCTAGGTTAAGCGAACCTGACCTGAGTTAAACTAACTTAGATTAACCTAAGTTACCTTACCTGGGTTAAGTTAACCTGACCTAGGTTAAGTTAACCTGATTGAGTTAAGCTAACCTGACCTGAGTTAAATTAACCTGACCTGAGTTAAACTAACTTGACCTGAGTTAAACTAACTTGACCTGAGTTAAACTAACTTGACCTAAGTTAAATTAGCCTGACCTGAGTTAAGCTAACCCAACTTGAGCTGAGGGAAGCTTAACCTAACCTAACTTGAGCTGAGGGAAGCTTAACCTAACCTAACATAATCTAATTTAATCTAACCAAATCCAGCCTAACACTAACGTAAGCTAACCTTACCTAAACTAAGTTAATGCAGCCTAACTTAACCAAACCAAAGTTAGCACATTTTAACGTAACCTAACCAATACTAACGTAATATGATATCATGTAACCTAACCAGACCCAAGCTGACTAACGCAGCCTTGTGTTGCTTAACGTAACCTTATATGACGGATTTGGCGAAGTACAGTTTGGCAAAACACGATTTAACCAAATGCAATTTGCCAAATCGATTTGGCTAAATACAATTTGGCCAAATGCAATTTAGCAAAACGCGATTAGGCCAAATGCAATTAGCAAAACGTGATTTGGTTAAATACAATTGGGCAAAAAGCGATTTGGCGAAATGCTATTTGGCAAGACTGCATTTGGCGAAAATCCATCATAGCTTATGTGCGCCGTGAGATACGAGATCGAAACCAACACGCCACATCAGTGACTGCCACTTGCCCAGGCTATCCTAGCACATTATGTAGAAAACTAGTCTTAATCCTTTCAGTCCGGTGACGTCACTCAGAGCTTAATAAAATCGTCTTTCGTTAGTAGAGTACGTACACATACACCGTGGCGCTGTGGTTAGAGTTCTCGCCTGCCACCTCGGCGGTCCGGGTTCGACTCCCGCCCAGGACTGAAATAATTTCAGTATCGCTTCGGTACGGGGTGTTACTCCAACTCGTGGGCGAGGAGTTCGGTGTGTGTGTGCGTGTAAGGTCACAGCATTACCCATAGATTTGGTATATATGAGCTCTGAGCTCTCATCCGGAAGGTAAATAACTGTCGATCACGAGACCAACACGTGATCAAAGACCATGGTGAATCTCTCACACACACACACATATACACATACTCACAACATACACGCGCTACATATACACAAACATGCTTACATTACGCGCACACACACACACACGAACACACACACTCACACACTCACACTCACACTTGTGCGCTCACTTACAAGCGGTTGCTGTGAATTGCATAATTTGGTTGTGGCGCGATCTAGGTCCTCCTCAACCGCCTAGCGACCTCCAGCTGATAGCGTCATTCACTACCAGCCTCGGCTGGCCCTGGTCAGAACCGGCCCAAGTGTGAAAGTCGGTCGGTCGGAGGGCCTCAAGTGCTCAACCGCGTCAACTTGCTTCTCCTCCTCCCTCTTCCTCCTCCCTCTTCCTCCTCCTCTTCCTCCTCCTCCTTCTCCTCCTCCTCCTTCTCCTCCTTCTCCTCCTCCTTCTCCTCCTTCTCCTCCTCCTTCTCCTCCTCCTTCTCCTCCTCCTCCTCCTCCTCCTCCTCCTCCTCCTTCTCCTCCTCCTCCTCCTCCTTCCTCCTCCTCCTCCTCCTTCTTCCTCTTCCTTCTTCCTCTTCCTCTTCCCCTTCCTCCTCCTCCTTCCTCCTCCTCCTTCCTCTTCCTCCTTCCTCCTCCTCCTCCTCCCTCCTCCTCCTCCTTCCTCCTCCCTCCTCCTCCTCCTTCCTCCTCCTCCTCCTCCTCCTTCCTCCTCCTCATTTCTCCTCCTCCTCCTCCTTCCTTCTCCTCCTTCTTCCCCTCCTCCTTCCTCCTTTCCTCCTTTATCCTCCTCCTTCATCCTCCTCCTTCCTCCTCCTCCTTCCTCCTCCTTCCTCCTCCTGCTGTCCTCCTCTTTCTTCTCTTCTTCCTCTACTCCTCTTCTTCAACTTCTCCTCCTCTTCTTCAACTTCTCCTCCTCACCTCCAACTCCTCCTCACTCCTCCTCCGTCATCTTCCTCCTTACTCCTTCCTCGCTCCTCCTCCGTCATCTTCCTCCCTCCTCCTCCGTCATCCTTCTTCCTCCTCTTCCTTGCTTCTCCTCTTCCTCCTCCTTCTTCCTCCTCTTCCTCCTCTTTCTTCCCACGTCTTCCACCTTCCTCCTCTTACCCTCCCGCGTTTTGTCCGGCTCCTCCTCTTCCTCTACTCTTTCTCCTTCTCCTCTTCTACTTCCCTATGGTCTTCCCCTCCTCCCACTCTTATCGTCCTCCTCTTCCTCCCGCTCCTCCCATCCTCCTCATCCCATCCTCCTCCTCCTCCTCCAGTCTTTCTCCTCCCAACCTCCTCCTTCTCCTCCTCCTCCTCCCGCCCTCTTCTTCGTCCTCCTCTTCGTCCTCGTCCCCGAACTACTATTAATCTTCCTCTCCTTCCCTCTCCCCGCCACCACCTCCTCCTCCTCCTCCTCCTCCTCCTCCTCCTCTTCCTCCTCCTCCCGCAGTGCATTGTGGGGCATTGAGTCAACAACTACATAACCACCACCTTGCACAAGAATGGAATTCTTAACCAATAGGTCCCTTCCCTGGCATGGGAAAACGTAAACAAACTTGACCTAACTTGACCTAAGTTGACCCATTTTCGTAAGCCATGCCACGTGGGGTGAGTGAACAACCGCGCCGGGAAGGGACCTTAAATGCCTTATCTGGAGGAGAAGGGACCCATTGGGAAAGAAATCTACTTTGTGTCTCTCTTCGCGTGCGCGCGCATCCCCCCGGGTTGCCGGCTTGTTGGTCTTGTAATCAGGTTAGCTAATTAAGTTCTGACCCCATTCCCTGTGCTGTCTGTGGGGGTGGGGGGTCACTGGGCTGAATAAAATCGCCTGACGGCATCTGGGATAGGCCAGAGAGGAATGGAATGCGTTTAATCCTCCACCCGATTGATGGGGTAGCCTTCAGTTGAATAAAAATGTCTGGCGACAACTAAGTTGCATACGTATATATATATACAGTATATATATATATATATATATATATATATATATATATATATATATATATATATATATATATATATATATACAGTATATATATATATATATATATATATATATATACATTTCCTCCGTTTGGCGAATTTGTTCAGCTTAGCAAATTAACCCTTGGTCACAGTCAGCAGGTTAACCCCGAATTGTTCACATGTGTATAGTTGGGTCCTATGGTTTGCTTCCCATGTGTCCAGAACGCCTTGCCAAAGTCTTGTAAAAAAGAAAATACCATTATGGGAATGTTGTTTATCTACGTCGTTTATTATATATTTGAGGGTTCAGTATTTATTTAACTGTGTAAAATTCATTATTCACACGCAAGTATAAAAGATATATGGAAAATGTAAAAGAATAAATAGTAAATATAGCATCTTCGTTGGGGTTTGAACGCGCTTGTACATCTGGTTTGTTGACATCGCATACATGGTTTCGTTGTTGACACAATTTCTTTTTTTCTTTATTTTCTTTACCAGAACGGCACTTGTGAGTATTATATTTTAATTTATATTTAATTTTATTTTATTTTACTTTGTTTTGTTTTATTTTTGTTCGATTTTCTTTTATGTTTTGTTTTGTTTATCTAGTTTGTTGACATCGCAGACGTGGTTTCATTGTTGACCCAATATTTTTTTCTTTATTTTCTATACCAGAACGACACTTGTGTTATATTTTAATTAATATTTAGTTTTATTTTAATTTATTTCATTTTGTTTTATTTTCATTCGATTTTCTTTTATTTTTTGTTTTATTTGCTCCCATTTATAATGTGTACTGAGATCACACGCTACGCACATAGGTGATGACCATATAAGGAAGTAGGGCTGTCGCGCCCCGATTCCGTGGGCGTTGGTCGACGCCCACGTACAGTCGGCGTCACTTCTAAGTACCACAGTTGGTTTTAGAAGATGCCTTTGTGTAACAGCAACATCCTTGTGTACAGACGGCCGCATAAGTCTCGTTTATGTGGAGTAATCAGTATTCATCTAGTTCCACTTCCAAGTACCACAGTTGGTAAAGAAATATGCGAATTTATAATGAAATCATAGAGTCGTATATTTCTTTGTAAACAACGTAAACAATATATTACAAAGGATTACAAAGGAGGAACACGCCGACAGGTGACCTTTTGGTCCATAAATTGGTCGGATGCGAATATATATATATATATATATATATATATATATATATATATATATAGCTGATAGCCTAGTTGGTAAGTCACTACCGCACTTGTCATGAGGATGCTGGGGTTCGAGTCCTTGGCAGTACCACATTTCAATTTCTGCATGTTGGCCTTGTTGGCTTGGAATTAAAGTGCATTGTGGTTGTTAATATATATATATATATATATATATATATATATATATATATATATATATATATATAAACAATGGAATAAAATAGATAACTATATAGATATATGAATAAGTGATAAATAATAAACATAATAAATAACAATAATTATAGATAAAATAAAACATAAAATGGGAGGCATTAGAGCATCTTGCTTAGGTCTTTATCTAAACGAATCTTAAAGCTTCGAACTCTACTACATTGCATTGCCTCATCAGGAAGTTTATTCCATTCATTAACTACACGGTTGGCGAAGTTGTTTCTACCCCCCCCCCAATTAAATCTACTTCCTGACTGAGTCCATTATATCTTGTTTGATTCGCATTCAGCGGGAATTTTTCGTCACTTTTGATGTCAATTCCCTTTAGAACCTTAAGGACCTCTATGAAATCACCCCTTAATCTAATTTATTATTATTTTATTTTATTTTATTTTATTATTTATTTATTTGTTTGTTTTTATTTATTCTTATTTTTTATTCTTTTATTTATCTGTTTATTTATTTATTTTTATTTATATATTTTTGTCGGGGAATAGTGTGACTCACTGTAGTACTTATTAGTGGAACCACCTGCGCGTGTTTTCCGTCCTACACAGCTGATGCTTCATTGTGGCAGCTGGTTCCGCCCACAGCTGGTTCAGATGGTTCTCCAATAGGTAAACGACTCCACCTACAGATGGATATATTGTTCTTTAGCATAATTCGCTGTAAATCATATGACAGTTTCAGACAATAAGGTTTGGTTATCAAAGAGTTCATATTCGTACGATATTCGATCATTATAGACAAATATTTCTTAAAATAATTTTAAGGAATTGCTGTCTGCAATAACTTCAGACAAATAGAACTAATTATGGTGGCAGGAACATATTCTATACAATAATTGTAGACACTTTTTCCAACATAGTCGGTTATTGGATCAGTATTGCATTAGATTGGGTAGAAAAGCAAGGCTTGTAAAATTAAATGATGCAATATGAAAACAGGATTTCTTAACTCGTAATAATAAGTATATAAAGAATAAGTTATT
The DNA here is from genome assembly GCF_046742065.1 of Oratosquilla oratoria. Taxonomy (NCBI): domain Eukaryota; kingdom Metazoa; phylum Arthropoda; class Malacostraca; order Stomatopoda; family Squillidae; genus Oratosquilla; species Oratosquilla oratoria. Next base: position 6,104,799 of record NC_134791.1, on the reverse strand, counting down.
TATTGTGAGGATTTATTGTGTTAGACGGAGTATAATTTTTTCTGCTGAACAGACGACACTACTAAGTATTTCAGCGGCTTTGACCCATCGTTTTTCGCTCATATTTCCGAAATAATCATTCACATCAGCACGGTATATTAGCACAGCCTAATTCACACCCGGCCATAATTTTTGACGTTATAGTGTATTCACAAGTGTATTTAATTACGGTGTTTACTCTTGATATTGTGTGTGTCGTAGCCGACACCCGTGAAGTAAATCGAACAAGTGAAGTTGGGATACACGAGGTAGTTTGTGATGACGTCACGACTTCACCTGTTCGATTTACTTCACGGGTGTCGGCTACGACACACTTAATATCAAGAGTAAACGCCGTAATTAAATACACTTGTAAATGCACTCTAACGTCAAAAATTATGGCCGGGTGTGAATTAGGCTGTGCTAATATATCATACTGATGTGAATGGTTATTTCGGAAATATGAGCGAAAAACGATGGGTCAAAGCCGCTGAAATACTTAGTAGGTACGTATATTTACCAAACGCTCCCCTAAAGCCCTAATTGTCATTATATATATATATATATATATATATATATATATATATATATATATATACATACATATACCAAGGCTTTTTCCCCCTTCCAAGGGATATATATATATATATATATATATATATATATATATATATATATATATATATATATATATATATATACACACACACACACACAGATTATTGAATTTTATAAGGCCAATAGCTCAGTCGGTAGGGCGACGGTAGTGAGAATTCACGAGCCCAGGTTCAAATCCAGAGACGACAGTCGGAATTATTTGATATATACTTATATATATATATATATATATATATATATATATATATATATATATATATATGTATATATATGTGTGTGTGTGTGTATATATATATTTATATCACAGTATTATTTGTAGATATATCAAATGCAAGACAGTCTTAGAAAAATCGTCCACCGACTTCAAATTCACTCTTAATTAAGCAAGGCCATATTTTGATATAAACATCGTGCGTACAGATATCAAATGTGCTCTTATTTAAGCAAGGAGATGTTTCTGTAAACATACGTTGGGATATTAAAAGGAATTTAAAAAAAGATCATCTTTATGTGAACGTAGTGGGTAAGGACTTTTAATTCATGGTAATATTTCATGCGTTTGTATATCAGATGGTCTTAGATTTAAACAAATATTTTCGTAAATATTTTGCGTTCAGATATCAACAGGGACTTTTTTTCATATTAAAAAAAATGTTCCTTTAAATGTTAGCTCCATTGTAACCTTCATTTGCGAGGGCGAAATCCTTGAAGGTCATGGGCGATGCCCATGTCGTCCTGTTGTGGCTGCTTCCCGCGCAAAAAAGGAGTCTCTCCTCTGCTGCTGCTGCTCCACTCCGCGATTGCATTTGTTTGCTTTGAGAATTACTTCGTTTATTGACGCGCCCGGTTCGCGCTATATAGCATGGCGTCTTGTAGCTGCACTGAGATGTACATAGTTTTACAATCAAGACGTTTTGCCCAACACACAGAACAGGATGTTAGTATTTGATTAAATTTAAGTAGAATAAACATTTTATTTTGTTTGAGAATCGGTCCCGGATATGCATTGTGGATTATTTCTTGTGCTACTATTCAGTTAGAGTGCATTCTCAATGGTCAGTCCACGTTTCCGCATACTATTACAACTATATTTCAAATACTAAGGACAATAATCCTATTATTTATGAAAAATATTGTAGAATATTGCTTCAATTATATTTTGCCTCCATTTTTCCATAAAGTTGTAATATAATGCAGAAGATTGGGTCGGCTATAATGCATGTACGATTATCTTTTATCGTTACGAGTTGGAATTTATGTAAATTTCCGTCTTGTATGCAAATAGGAACTTTAATATATTGGAGTTATGTCCCAGCCACACAATCCAGTGAAAAATGTGTAACCTAATTAAATAAATAAGTCATGGTGCAACATAGTAGGAAATACGAATAATTGAAATCCTGCTTTCCAGAATTTTTCAAATGAACGAAACTGTCTGGCGTCGGTCAGAACGCCAGTGACAAAATTTGCCACATTTCGTCTTTGTAGTGACTTTGTGTCGTCTACATATAGATATATATTTAAATTCATCCCAACAGCTACTGCTAGGAGCGTTTCTTTATCAATTGAATATATTATTTATTTACCTTTATTTATTTTATTTGTTTAGTTGTTTATTTTGATTGACTTTTGTTATTATTGAACGAAGTCTAGTTTAGTTTTAATTTGTTTTGTTTTATATATCGGCTTCTCTGTGTTGGTTTTTGGAACCCTCTTTGGGATGCACGAACGACGACGCCGACAACGATGGCTGGCGGCGACGCGACCCGCCAAGGCGTTATTTGATCAATTTGGCCACGCCTCCGTGTCTTTAACGCCGTAGTTGTGTGGAGCCAAGCGACAAGGGGGAGCTTGTCAGCAAGACGGAGTAGGGAGAATGGTGGAGAGGGATATTTCTTACAAGGATTTCTTACAAGATGAGGACCGCTATTCGAGCAGCGTTCTTAAATGTTAATATGTGACAACAGTTAAGATAATTGTGGGAAGTATGTTGTTTGCACGTGATAGTAAATTATAGTGCCATAGAAATGGCTGATTATTATTGAAATTAAGGTGGAAATATTGCTGGGTTGGGGTTGAGAAGGGGAGGAAAAAATTGTAAGAATGTAAGAGTTGTAATATTGGGTAGATTGTGATACGATGACATTAATATGGCATTCGGTGGGTGGGGTGGAAGCTGGCGAGTTAGTACGTCGTTACAAATAAACGAGTTTTGTTGCTGGTTCCACTTGACGTGAGTTTAGTTACACTTTTATCCTCTGGGAAATTATCGTGTTTTGAGAAAATGGATACTTGCTTAATTAGGTGTAAAAATATATAATGTTTGAACATATTGTAAAGATGTCAGAACAGTTCAAACAATTAAAGTTAGGTTTTTATAATGAACTCGAAAGCAAGTAGTTGGCGGGAAACAATGTCATCGCATTCGGCTGGATGACAATTTTGGTGTTGCCTTAATTAGTGTTTTTATCAATATATATATATATATATATATATATATATATATATATATATATATATATATATATATATATATATATATAAGGTTCCTTGTTTATAATAGTGTTGATCTTTAAGAATTTTATTCTGTCTAACACGTAACAAATTTATTCTGCTAACATGGAAACTCCGGGCAAGCGTCCTTGTTTCACCAGAAAAAAAGTTATTTTGCGTTAGCTACAATGAAATTTGTGAAGGGTAAGAATGTGGCAAAAATATACTAAGAATCACCGTTGGGGTCCTGGACAGCCAATTTAAAACACATCAGAGATTATTGACGTGGCGGTATGACGTCACGTGGCGTGGGTGTTGGTACCACGTACTCAATAACGACCTTTGACATTTTTGGTCGTCGTTGTCGTCGTGGTCGTGGGAATCTATTGGTCGTTGAGACCGCCCAATGTCCCCAAGGTAATAGGATCGAATCTTGTTCATGTGTTTTGTACATCAACGCGCTGCTCGACGTCGATCGATCGTGGAGGAATGCCGGTCGAGGCGAGAAAGAGAGGGGGAGAGAACCATGGTGCCTGAATAGAGTTCAGGCCAGGAGACGTTTAGTGGTACATTTATATGCAAATGTGTTTACACACACATTATATATATATATATATATATATATATATATATATATATATATATATATATATATATATCAGACATTATCAGAGATCATTTAGCGAGGCATAATTTGATTCGTGACTCACAGCATGGCTTCGCCAAAGGAAGGTCGTGTGTAATTAATATTTTATCCTTTTAGTCTAATGTCTACAAGGCGGCAGACAACAATGATAGTCATGGTGTTGTATACCTCGATTTTAGCAAATCGTTTGACAAGGTGCCCCATCAGAGACGACTAAATAAAGTCAAGGACTTAGTATCGGAGGGAAATTGTTTGAATGGATCAGAGCTTGGACCAGTGACAGAAAACAGCGGGTCACCATTAACGGTGTAAAATCCAAGCGGAGGAGTGTTACTAGTGGAGTTCCCCAGGGCTCGGTTTTGGGTCCCTCGTTGTTCATTGTGTATATAAACTATTTGGACAATGGGATTATTAGTGATGTTAGTAATATTGCGGAGGACACTAAAATAGGACGCCAAATAAGGTCAAAGGAAGATCTTCACAAAATGTTCGCATGGTCGGTGAAATGGTAAATGGACTTCAATATCTCAAAGCGAAGTGTATAAAACGTAGCATTATACAACCCCGATAACAGGTATTGCTTAGATAACGCCATACTAGAAAAATGAGAATGTGACAATGACTAAGGAGTGATAGTGAGTCCAGAACTTAAAAACAGGAAATAGTGCATTAGTGCCAGGAATAGATGTAACAGGGGATTATGATTTAATACTAGGACAGTTACAAAGGTAATTGTTAAACTCTATCTAGCAATAGTTAGTAATTAGATTGTATCTAGCAAGAATTAGAACCATCTTTGACTATGCGGTAAACTTTTGATCTCCGTCCCATAGAATAAATACCAATTTAGGTTTAAGAAGGAAATTATCTAGAATTGATTTACCAGTAGAGTGGTTAAAGAATGAAATAAACTTAGTAACCATGTAGTGAGCGCTGAAATTATTTTTTTTTTAAAGAAGAATATATAAACTTATGGCAGGTGGTAAAGGAACATGGAACTGCCTACTGTAGGCCTTATGATTTCTATGTTTACACACGCACACACACACACACACACACACACACACATATATATATATAATATATATATATACATATATAATATATATATATATATATATACATATATATGTGTGTGTGTGTGATGGCTTGTTCAATGTATATAATTTTCAAGAAAATAATATGCACTGAACAAGCCATCACCATCAACGAAATGTGCATTGGAGAGAATCTCCTGCCCACATTTACCACACACACACACACACACACACACACACACACACACACACACACACACACACACACACACACATATATATATATATATATATATATATATATATATATATATATGTGTGTGTGTGTGTGTAGTTTTATGGGACTGTTGGAACAAGAATGGTGGCAGGAGACTGTCGACAGGAAATGTTGTCTGCAATGAGGAAGGACCTGTTGTCAGAGGAGGTGAACTGAGGTGGGCTGGGAACAACACGCAACCCGAGACGCCGTTGACGGAATGCAGAGACAAGTGGGACCACGATGGGATCAGTCGCCGGTTCGCCGGGAGCGGGGGAGGGGGGAGGGGACACGAAACCTGACCCAGTTGGGTTAGTGACGGCGGTTTAAGAGGAAGTTAGTGACGAGGTTTTGTTGTTTAGTGGGAGGACGGAGAGGGTGTCTGCACTAACACTAAATATGTTACGATTACGTCATAAATGTTCCTCTTGTTCTTCTGTTCTTGTGTTCTTCATGGTCTTGGTGTTTTTTGTGTTCTGTTCTTCATATTCTTTGTTTTTTTTCGTGTTCTATTCCACGTGTTCTTCTTGTTCTTCATGTTCTTGATGTTTTGTGCTCTGTTCATATTCTTCTATTTTTCAGTCTTGTTTTTGTGTTCTGTTTTCAGTGTTCTTTTGTTCATGGTGTTTTTCGTGTTCTTCAGTTTTTCGTGTTCTGTTCTTACTAAGAACTATACCAAGTGGCGAGTTGTTCTTGGTAGAAGTTAAGCGCCTCCTGTCATGAGACAGTTACTTACGAACCATCCTGGGGTTCCACACAGATGAATGAAATCACCTGACGAAGGTCAGATGGCAAGGAACAGGACCGCTCGTTACGTAAGGGGCTAATGACCCTGGGGGGGGGGGGCGAGGGGAAGACAAATTGCAACGAAACGATTGGATAAACGACCGGAAGTGGGTCGTTAATGATAACTTAACGACCTCGCCTGTGTTATAAGGGAGGCGCGCCCGCACGCCCGCACGCCCCCCGACGTCGATTCGCCAACCTTCGTTAAATTGTGGTTGTTTGCTTTTTTTTCCGTTGTCTCTTATTGTTTATTATTTATTGTATTTATTGTACTATTATTATTGTTAATGGGTATTATTATTAGTATTGTTTATTATTGTTATTATTATTATTATCATTATCATGATTTTTATTGTTAATATTATTATTATTATTGTTATTATTATTTATTATTATTATCATTATTATTAATGTCATTATTATTATCATTATTATTATCATTATTATCATTATTATTATTATTATTATTATTATTATTATTATTATTATTATTATTTCATACCTCGACCTTCAAATGACATCTTGCTTCGCCATTGCAAGTCCTTGTAGTGATTTGTTTATTCATTGATTTGTGCATTTACTTATTCATTATCATCCTAGACAGAGACATTTGTCAATTAGGTAAACCTTTGCTAAGCTAATTTAGGTTATAAGCTGGTTGCAGTCTTACCATCTTCTGATATTGTGTGTGTGTGTGTGTGTGTGTGTGCGTGTGTGCGTGCGTGTGTGCGTGCCTCAGACCCGTAGAGGTAGAACAGGTAATATTGCTTGGGACTCGTTCAAGAATGTCAAGCATAGAGGACTTTCCCCCGCTCTCCCTTCCCACCTCCCTCTCCCTCCCCCTCCTCTCTTCCCTCGCTCTCCCTCCTCTCCCTCCCCCTCCCTCCTCGCCCTCTCCCTCCTCCTCCCCCTCCTATCTCCCTTCCCTCCTATCTCCCTTCCCTCCTATCTCCCTTCCCTCCTCCTCCCCTCCTCCCTCCCCCCTCCTCCCCTCCTCCCTCCCCCCTCCTCTCTCCTCTCTCCTCTCTCCCTTCCCTCCCTCCTCCTCCCTCTACCCCTCCTTTCCTCCTCTCTTCCCTTCCCTCCTCCCTCCTCTCTCCCCCTCCCTCTCCCCCTTCCCCTCCCTCTCCCCCTCCCTCTCCCCCTTCCCCTCCCTCTCCCCCTTCCCCTCCCTCTCCCCTTCCCCTCCCTCTCCCTCTCCCTCCTCTCCCCCTCCCCTCCCTCATCTCCTCTTTCCACTACCCCCTTCCCTCTCCTCCTCCTCCCTTTCCCTCCTTCCCCCCTCTCCCTCCTTTCCCCCTCTCCCTCCTTTCCCCCTCTCCCTCCTTTCCCCCTCTCCCTCCTTTCCCCCTCTCCCTCCTTTCCCCCTCTCCCTCATCTCCCCCTCCTTCATCTCCCCCTCCCTCCTCCCTCCTCTCCCGCTCCCCTCCTTCTCCCTCCTCTCTCCCTTCCCTTTCCCTTCCCTTTCCCTCTCCCTCCTCTCCCCCTACCCTCCTCCCTCTTCTCACCCCTCCCTCTCTCCCTCCCGTTCTCCTCTCCCTCCCCACCTTCTCCCTTCTCTCTCCCTCTCCCTCCTCTCCCCCTACCCTCCTCCCTCTCTCCCTCCCTCCTCTCCCCCTCTCCCTCCCTCCTCTGCCCCTCCCCTCCTCCCCTCCCTCTCCCTCCCCTCCCCCCTGCTCCCTCCTCTCTCTCCTCCCTCCTCTCTCTCCTCCCTAGGAAAATAGATAAAAAAATAAATTCTAAATAGATTCGACATTTGTAATCCAATTTTAGTTTTACTTAAACGACATATATTCCCATAAAACTCAAACCCGGTTAGATAAACCTTGTGTTATTATAGTTGTAACTGAACCTTGAAGTCTTGTACTAGGTTAGTTGTGTGTTGGAACAACTGAACCGTCTGTGTTCACAATGGAAGGATAATATCAGATTGTTTTCTTCCTTGGCGGAGTTGTTGAATGGAATTGCAAATTGCATTGCATATAATGAGACGTTTGGCTTTGTGTGTTTGTGCGATTTTTTTTTTTTTTTTTTTTTGTTTTTTTATACTAAGAAGATAAACTCGGATTTTGTTACCTTCATTTTCTTCTTATTGGTATTGTTCTTTTTATTCTTCTTTTTCTTCCTCTTTTTCTTTTTCTTTTTATTCTTTTTTTCCTTCTTCATAATCTTCTTCCTCTCAATGTTCTTTTCCTTCTCTTTCTACTCCCTCTTTTCCTTCTCCCTTTTCTTCTTCATCTCCTCCTCCTCCTCCTCTTCTCCATTTTCCTCTTTTATTTCTTCTTGTTCCCCTTCTTCTTCATCCTCTTCCTTTCTGTTATGATCACCAGGTAGAGTAGTCCCGACTATCGCCGTAGATGAACATAAGAAGGGAGACTGCAAGAGACCATAAGGCCTACACTAGGCAGTTCCATGCCCATTACCGCCTGTCATCCCCATCCATAAAGTTATCTAACATGCTCTTAAAACGACCGATAGTTTCAGCGATCACCACATAGTTACTAAGACTATTCTATTCGTTGACTACCTATTAGTAAACCAATTCTTGCCTATTTCCTTTTTAAATACAAGAAAATCTAATAGAAATCCATTGTTGCGAGTCCTGCCCTGTTGTCTTAATATGATGACCTTGTCTGCACGACCCTTGTTAAAGCCCTTAATCCACTTGAATACCTCTAATAGATCCTCTAGCACTGTTCGTCTTTCTAGAGAGTGTAAGTTAAGGTGTCTAAGCCTGTCTTTGTATGGTAAATTCTAAGCCCCTTGTATCATTTTGGTAATTCTACTTTGTGCTGATTCAAGTAAAAATCCATTCTGTAGGACTGAGACCTAACGTAACCTAGTCAAGGATGGATCTAACTATCGACAGATAGAGTTTAATGATGTCCTCTGCACTTTTATTTGTAACCGTCTTAACAATAAATCCCTGTAAACCCCATTCCTAATGCATTCTTTCCTGAAATTTAAGGTCAGGACTCACTAACACCCTAAGTCCTTTTCACATTATGTTTTCTTCGGTATAGGAACATAAAAAAGGAGACAGCAAGAGACCATAAGGCCTTCACTAGGCAGTTCTATATCCATTACCACCTGCCATCCCCATCCATAAAGTTGTAAAACCTTTTCTTAAAACAACCGATAGTTTCAACGCTCACTACATGGTTACTAAGTCTATTCCATTCGTTGATCACCCTATTAGTGTTATCTAAACTAAACCTGTTGGTTGGGTTGTGTAAACTAACGTTTAACACTCTGCACTTTGAGATATTGAAGTATATTTGTCATTTCACCAACCATCCCAACAATATATCAAGATACTGATGCAGTATCCCAGCGACTTTCCCTGACCTAATATGGCATCTTATTTCAATGTCTGCAAACTTACTAACATCACTATTAATCCCATTATCCATAATGAACAATAAGGAACCAAAAATCGAACCCTGGGGAACTCCACTAGTAACACTCCTCCGCTTGGATTTTACACCGTTAATGGTGACCCGCTGTTTTCTGTCACTGATCTAAGCTCTAATCCATTCAAACACTTTTCCTCCTATACTACGTCCTTGACTTTATTTAGTAGTCTCTGGTGGGGCACCTTGTCAAACGCTTCGCTAAATCGAGGTATATTACACCCAGACTATCATTGTTGTCTGCCGCCTTGTAGACATTAGAGTAAAAGGATAAAATATTAATTACACACGACCTTCCCTTGGCGAAGCCGTGCTGTGAGTCACGATTCAAATTATGCCTCGCTAAATGACAAAGTATAAATTGTTATATTATGTTACGCCAGATTAATAAAGTGTCGCCATTAATTAGTCCCGTTTTCTTTGGTTTGATTTTATCTCCCGTATCTTGTCAGCTGAAACCGCACGGCCCCCCTACGAACCAGAGTCGCGTTTCTCTCTCTCTCTCTCTCTCTCTCTCTCTCTCTCTCTCTCTCTCTCCAAACGGAGTTAGATTAACCTTGCATAGTCATTTTAGTTCTATCATAACCATGAAATGTTGTTCTAAGTTAGTTAATAGTTGTTGGACCAATTGAACAATATATTGGTTTTAATGATTTCTCGATAAAGAAGGATTGTCATTGCTTTCTGAATTGTAATATCCTTCCGTACTGTTACTGTCCCCCTTAAACATCTCCTTGACCACCTCTACCACTCTCCCTACCTCTTCGATGCGATTTTGTCCCTGAGGATAGAAGCGCTGGTTAACGCTGAGATTTTCACGGTTTGTAAGATTTATGTTCTGAATATTAGAGAGGTTGCGAATCTTCAGTTCCGAATATTAGAGAGACGCTCAGTTAGTTTCTAAGATAATTTGTTCACAATATGTACTGTATAGGAGCGTTTCGAAATTTTGTTTCGAATAAATAAAAAAAATTACGAATGTAACAGTTTCGAAAATAATGTTCCGGATATTAGAGAATTTCGAAATTTTCTGTTTCGTATATTAGTTTCGGATCTATTTACTCCAAATATTAGAGTTTCGAAATTTTCTTATTCCGAATATAAGAGAGTTTCGAAAATTCTGTTCCGAATATTAGAGAATTTCGAAAATTATGTTCCAAATATTAGAGTTTCGAAAAATTCCAAATATTATAGAATTTCGAAACATTTTGTTTCGAATATTAGATTTTCGAAGCAAATCTATTCTGAATATTAAAGAATTTCGAAAAAAAAAATAGTGTCCCGAATATTAGAGAATTTCGAAAATTATGTTCCGAATTTTAGAGAATTTTCGAATATTTCCAAATCCCTTTCGAGACGGTGACTCCACTGGTAATCTTATTCAGCTGAGGAGGCAAAGAGTGCCAAGGATATGAATAAAATCGCCTGGCGCCAACAAAAAAGAAGAGAAGGGACCATCCAGTACGGAAGATGTTTATATAGGGAACATAAAAATGTGGACCGAGCGCTCTCTGTCCACAGTTTATTATTTTATTATGTTTTTTCCACGTATGTGTATGTATATATATATATACATATATATATATATATATATATATGTATATATATATGTATATATATATATATATATATATGTATATATATATATTTATATATATATATATATATATATATATATATATATATAATATAAATATATATAGCAGGGGCTGCGGAGTCGGATGGTATAAGGTCCCACTCCGACTCCGACTCCGACTCCTTTGATTCCTCCAACTCCGACTCCGACTCCGACTCCTTTGATTCCTCCGACTCCGACTCCCGACTCCTTAACTCCTTGACCCCTATGTGGAAATCTATTCTGCAGATCCATATACCAGCCTCCCACACCTATTCAGCAAGCATTTTATATTTTTCATGTATATTATTTTTTACGTGAAACATTCACTTGTATGATAAATATGCTCACACATACACTCAACCAGCTTTATATATGTATATGCACACAAGCACGTATATTCGTATAAACATATATATATTAAATATATAATGGTATTATTTATGCTCATGATCATCTACCAGCTTATTAGCTAGATATTTTCTTTTTCCTTTGTGCCCCTCCCATCCCCCCCCAAAAAAAAAAATCATCTGTTATTTCATATGTCCAATGTCATAAACCTTCTATCACAATATTAGGAAAAAAATGTGACAAATCATGATGAGGAAAGGTTAATGGAGGATGCCCTACTTAGTACTTACTGCAGAATTAATTTCACCATGTTATCATAAAAACCAGGAATCAGTTCAGGAAAGAGAGAGACAACCTTCCCCTGTGCACACTGTTCATATCTGCTGTTGTTCCTCCCCTTTTCAGTCATCATCAAATGCTGTGACATATGCTCTAATGTCATTCCTATCTGGCCTCTGAGACTGGTCAAAGTTTATCTCAGGGCACTTCCGTTGACTTTTACATACATGAAGACGTACGTGCATAGTGCATACGTAGTGGATATATGATGGGTGGGAGTGGGTTTATGCCTTTTGACTTGGCTACCTCCCTGATAAGGGGGAAAAAGCCTTTTGTATATAGATAGATAGAATTATGGTTATGAGTTAAAGCATAAATATATGGTACACTTAGGCCTAATTTGCAATTGTCTTTATAGCATAATCAGTTTTGAATTAGATTAAATTTGTTCGTGATTTTCTTTACTCTGATTTCTATTTTTCATTGCTTCACTTGTAGCCCTATTGTATTCACTAGTAACCATGATCAGTAGCCTGTTTCTTTTTCGTATATTTCAAACCACTAAATTTCTTTGATAAATGTATGATTTTCATATTCTGAAGTAGCTTTATCATAATCTAGCACATTTCTATTAAAGGAAAATGCGATAAAACTACCGAAAATGAAGGAAAAGTAAATTCACTGGGAGACACTGCTTCAGGCAGAATCTGCAGCTGTTTCTTTACATTAGTTAGTACTAGTAGCACACAATGCCGTCACATGGTGGCAGCACGAATTGATGTGTATTTATGTTGAAGTAAAAGCATTGCAGTATAGTACAAAATATATATATATATATATATATATATGTATATATATATATATATATATACATACATACATACACACAGTATATATATATATTTTCTCTCTCCTTACAGGAAACAACTACAAATACATGACCACAAACACTTTTACCCAGACTGACAACGATAGCTTGTCAGTATTGTGTATTTTTTTTATTGATATTGTTTTTGTTTCCATCTGGAGAGACCACTTAGTGTACATATACACTGCACACACTCACTATTGCCTCCAAAAATAAAAGCAAAACCATACAAAAACTGTTAAATTGTGCAACTGGTAAAACCAAACAGGGAAACCATGTTAAAAAAAAAAAAAATATTGGACTTATGGAGTCGGAGTCGGATAAAAAATTCCGACTCCGACTCCGACTCCGACTCCTAGTACTCTTAGAAATCCGACTCCGACTCCAGCTAAAACCTCCGACTCCCACCGACTCCGACCCCTAGTACTCTTAGAAATCCGACTCCGACTCCTAGTACTCTTAGAAATCCGACTCCGACTCCAGCTAAAACCTCCGACTCCCTCCGACTCCGACTCCGCAGCCCTGATATATAGTGCCATTTCAAAGTGACCAGGATTCTTCAGTCAAAAAAGAATGCGTGACACTGGTCCTTGGGGGTGCCAGTGAACTCCTCGATGCTTATAAAATCAATCATTCATAGAGGGAGAGCTTGTCCGTGCCTCTTGAATAGAGTTTTGTATGTCGAGCGATTTAATTCGTGATCGCCGTCTGGCAACATGAAGGAAACGATGTCAGAGTCCAGCAGCCCATTCAGGAGTCACGTATGTGTGCGCATGCGCTGTTGTGTATGTTTTTTTTTTTTTTTTTTTTTTTACCACAGCATGAAATGGTCTAATACCTTTTTTAAGACTTTTTTTAATTAAGTTAATTTGTTTTTAAGATTTTTTATTTTATTTTATTTTTATTTTTTTACCTAAGACTTTTCTAATTGTTTATTTTTTATTTTACTTTTTTTCGTGTCGACGTAGTTCATCATTGTAACTCGTTTTAGCTGAATAAAATAATCTGTTCTCAGACAGAATAAAATATCTGAAGCTGACCACAGACACAAGGGAGTTAGGTAATGGAGATGTGGGATTAAGGCAATTAAAATGAGGTTTATATTAATCGCTTAGAATGAGGATCTAGATGAACTTTGTATTGCTTTGGGAGAAACGTGCTGTTGCATTAACAGTGAGGATTATTGCATCTAAGTAAGGTGTAAGTTACGTACACACACACACATACGCACACGACTCGATGGCCCAGTTGGTAGAGTTCCCGGCCGCTACTACTGCGGTCCGGGTTCAAATCCCGCCCAGGGCTGAAATAGTTCTCGATCACGAGTCCAACACGTTATCCAAGACCATGGTGAATCACACACACGCACGCACACACACACAAAAGGAAAACGCATGTACATAGAAATATATACGAGTATGTACACACATATGATCCCACTACATTAGTTTTAATGTACACACTAAACGGTTTACACGAATGTGCACACATGTACACCTTAATTATGAACGCATATGCAAGCGTTTTTTTTTTTTTTTTTTTCCCGGTAACTATGAAAGTCATGCGACCTTCAAGATCAAAGCTGTGTGGAGCTGTTATGTAGAGCTGCTGCAGTCGGGTTACGAGCCTCGGGCCAGTCCGGTAGCCAGCTCGGCCCTGGAAACATATACTCGTATATATAATTAATAATTATAATCTGTGCATAGGCGTTGTCCAAGTATAGTTCACGTTTTCTTTCGTCTCTTTCTTTTTGTATATTTGTTTATCTTGTGCTGTTTCTATTTAATTTTTAATCTTATTATTATTTTTTATTTTTCATATATTCTATCTATATTTAGATTTTATTAATTTATTTGCATCTATATATTATTCTATTTTATTTTACGTTGTTTTATTTTATTTTATTTCATAATGTGGTATTTCATTTTTATTTATTCTCTTTATATCCGAACACGTTAGCTAATAAATGACGTCACATCGCCCTGTCCGGATGCGAAATCACAGAACGTCTAAGGGCCGTGTGACGTCATGTCGACTCCGAGGATATTTTCGACTAATAAGGTTTGGTTTTTCATTATTAAACCTTATATTTACCATTGTATAGACTGTGTAATAAATTATATATATATATATATATATATATATATATATATATATATATATACAGTATATATATATATATATATATATATATATATATATATATATATATATATATATGTAGGGGTGGGGGTGGGTGGGTGGGTGGGACTGCATGGCTAAGTGAAATGGTCTGATATTTTTCCGTCACAAAAAAAAAAAAAAAAAGAGACATTTACTGTATCTTTGCGATAAACGTGTTTCCTCTTCGATACAGTTGGGATGGTGAAGCCATTTCCGTTATGATAGGACTGGAAGAACAGTGCACTATTGATTTATTCATTTGTTTATCTAATTATTTATGTATTAAGGGGAGTGAGTTTAATTATTCTTGTAAACGACAGATGATTTCATTCATTCAGCTGAAAGGGACCTCCCCCGATCGAGACTCTTTACAGGGCAGTAGTTGACCCCGCCCCCGTAACCTTAGCCAGAAGCAAAACTACAAAGTTCATCATTTCATCGAAGCAACTCCGTGTTTACAAATGCACTACGTTCATCTACGTACATCTCCTAAATACTTTAACAGTTTTCGTGATTCCTTTTGAGTATTACCAGATGCTGCATAGAGTCAAAAGCCTCTTCGTGATCTACGAAATGATCTAAGAAAGGGACACCCGTGTTGTCCCACAGTCAGAGGCCTTTTTCAGAATCTACAAAATACAACAAAGTCAAAGGCCTTTTTCGTAATCTACAAAGGCTAGAGACAAAGGGTTCCCCACAAGTTCTATAGTTGAAGGTCTTTTTTCGGAATCTCCAAATAAAATCACCCTTGTGGTCTTACGGAGTCAAAGGTGTTTTGTAATCTATAAACGCTAAAAGATTTATCACATTTGCACAAGATTACCATAATTCATTTCAGGCCTTATGTTAAGAGTTTTGTTCAATTTGTTAACGATTTCCATTTCTCTTGCTGTTACAGGCCCTATGAAGCCAGAGGACCCTTCAGCATGAGCCACGTGGTGGGGAGAGAGCCTCGCTTCGAGGAAGACCACCTCAAGCATATCAGCGTCAGGGACATCAAGGGCAAGTTTGAGCTGATAAGCAGCTCCGCCAGCCAGCATCAGCAGCAGCCGAGCACCACCACCACGACCACCACTACCGTACCCGCCTTCGTCAGTGCCAGCCCCGCCTTCAGAGGACCCGGAGCTCCTCCGCAGAACCCTCCTCGCGATCGGACCTGGAAGCCGGGGGCGCCTCACGAAGACTCCCGAAGGACCAAGAGGACCGAGAAGGACCGGAGACCGAGGAACAATGAGGTGAATAACGTTCGGTTAAGGTGCGATAGTTTCGAGAATGGAAGACGCCCGAAGGAGTCTGCGCAGACGAACGGCCTCGAGGCGGACGAGAAGCGGAAGCGACGGTACTCGGAGACCCACCGCACCCCACGGAGCGTCGCCGTGAAGCCGTTGATCGCCGACACTCAGGAGAAGCTCATCAACAAGATCCCCGTGTTCAAGAACGTCAATAACACGCTCGAAGTGGAGATCGAGAAGAACGAGGAGGTCGGTAACAAGACGAACAGGCTCCTGGGTCACCTCAGGTCGAGGTCACACGGTGGCCACGTCGTCAAGGGTCATGACTCGAGTGGCGAGAAGAAGGTGAGTTCGAGTGACTCGAAGTGCGAGAAAAAATCGAAAAATGCAAGAAGCGAGAGTATGACCAGAGTGAAAGAAAATATTCTTGTGCGAATGTACAAAGAGCGCCAGAAGAGTAACGAAAACCTTATAGACATTAAGAACGCAAACCAGACCTCCTCCTCCTTCGAAGGGAAACAGAAACTAGTCGAGAACATTGTACAGAATATTCGAAATAAAGAAAACGCGATGCTGGGGACGCCCAAGAAAACGAAGGAACTCGCCCGGTTCATCCGAAGGCCGAGTTTTTCGACGAAGTCGTCCTCCAAGTCCTCGAGGGAGACCAAAAGCAAACACAAATTACCCTTCCCGACGTCCTCCTCGTCCTCCAAGAACGACCAGGAGGGCAAGGGCCCCCAAGAGCAGCTCCCGAAGTCTCTCCCCGAGGATGTGTCTCAAGGAACCCGAAGAGAAGAAGGTCATCGAAGTCCTGCCACCCCACGAAGTCACCCGAACTCGGGTGATGGCCAGAGAGAAGTCTCGCCCGCTCGGTCCATCGACGACAATATCCCGAAGTCGCCTGGTCAGTACACCCCTTCTCCCCCCTCGCGTCCCCCTCGAAGGCGATCCTCGACTGCGGGGAGCTCGTCCTCCAAAAAGAAAGGAAAGGCTCCGGCACCACCTACTCCAGATAAAGAAAACCTCTCGACGTCCTCCTCCAGTAAGCTGAAGGCTGACAACAGTTACCATAATACTCACACTGACGATGCTGACGTCAGCACAAACGTCACTCTAAGTGATTCCAGTAGAGAGCCCTCGCCGTTCAAACATCACAATGGCGGTTTAACGGCCGTTAACGGTCAGGAGGAATTTGAATCCTCCACGCTCTGTAAAAACGTTACAGATCGACTTTTCCAGAACGAGCTGAGGCGGAGGAACAGTTTCCCAGCTCACCTCGAGGATGACCTGGGGTGTAGTCCTCTGCCTCACACTCCAATCGCAAGGACGATCTCCGTCGCCTCCCCCGGGTACGAGCGTCTCCCTGCGGAGGACTCTTGTGAAGAAGAGGACGGGATCTACGCGACGATCGGTCACGCCACGAAGTCTCCCACGAAGTCCTCCGAAGGACCCGGTTCCCCTCCGCCTCCACTCCAGGGGTTCCTCGACGCCAAGCTACCCACAGGTCCTCCTCCGAAGAAGCCTCCCCGGACCTTCGCGTACGACAAGTACAAGAGCTCAGACTTCATCGCGAAGATCAAGTGCAACGACGGATCGGTACAGACGCCCCCGGGGAAGACAGAACCGATCTACGCGACTCCGATGAAGAAGAAGTCTTCCACGCCCAAGAACCAGCCCCCTGCCCCCGTCAGGAGCAACAGCGACCTCTCCTCGAGCTCCCTGACGAGGAAGCCCCTGGTCGCTCCGAAGCCTCCGCACATCGCGAACAAGCGCTCCTCCTTGGTCGATCCTCTGGTCCTCCAGAACAAGGAGGAGGAGGAAGACCACGGTTCCCTCCAGCGCCAGGCCCATATCCGCTACAGCCTCCGGCGCCCGAAGAAACCTCCCCCGGCGCCACCAGGGACGCCTTCGGCGGTGGCCAAGGGCATTGGTGCCAGGCCTCCGACGCCGACCTCGAAACTCCTGAAGGAGGGGTCTTCTTCTCCTCTCCGATCTGACGGAGAAGTCTCTCGGCCTGTGGTGTCGAAGTCGGAGCACAGCCTCCTGGCGCCTTTGGGGGTGACTCCCGAGGGGCCCGTGTCCCTCGGGTACACGCCCTCCGAAGTCAGCGGGTCTTCGTCCACGCTCAAGAAGAGGAGTATGAGCGACGAAACTCTATATATGGTAAGTACTGTAGTTAATACTATTATTATCACTATTGCTATTATATCGTTATAATTTTGTTATTATTATTATTATTATTATTATTTATTATTATAATTGTTACTATTGTTACATTATTATTTATTTATTATTTACCTCGCCTAGACTCGAGTCCGGCGAAATATTTATTTTGGTTGACTTTGTTTATATATGTGTATGTATATATATATATATATATATATATATATATATATATATATATATATATATATATATAATATGGTGTGTGTTGATAAGGGAAGAGGTTAAAAATGGCGACCGAACAGACATGTGTCAGAAAAGACATGGACGTGATTTTGGGAAATAGATAACGACGCGTGATAAGATAAGATCTTGTGTTTTTCTATCAGCCATTGGCCAAGCCCGTCTCACTAAACAATGGCAACAAAGTCAGTCCCTAGAAGAGACCTTTGTCCTTTGTGAAACGCCCGAAACAATAAGGCCAAGGTTAAAGTTAGAAAAGTAAACTAGAAAATGGAATAGAAAATTTAAGTAAAGACACCAGCCCACTTTTCTTTTTTTTTTTAGAGAGAGAGAGGGGGGGGATCTCCTCTTTAGGTGAATAAAATCGCCCGGCGGCAGCCAGAGTAAGAAAGTGAACAACCGGATATAAAACAAAAACAAAACAAAAGAATAGCGCTGCTTGAGTTTCACTTCCTTAAGGCATTATTTTGAACTATTTAACAAATGCGTTGAGCTCAGCCCCAGCATGCAACTGGTTACTGGGATTTCTCAGCAGTAACCAACGCTTCTATCCTATGTGTGTGTGTGTGTGTGTGTATATATATATATATATATATATATATATATATATATATATATATATAATGTATATATATATATGTGAATATATATGTATATATATATGTGAATATATATGTATATATATATGTGAATATATATATATATATATATATATATATATACATATATATTAGTAGTAGTAGTAGTAGTAGTAGTAGTTCACATAGAAAAATGATGCGTGCCTCGGGTCCATAAGGGTTTTCACTAATTCCTAACATATTGAACCCATAAAGCTTAGACAATCAATCAGTACTCCAGAAAGGGGATGGCCCACATGTAAACAATCTGAGATATCAGATAACAGGTTGTGAAACTGTCCCGACAAGATCAAGTGCCCGGGGTCGATACCCGCAACCCCTTTGCAGTCGGCAACGGTCCCCGTTCTCACCTTTCCCCAGATTTCGCTGTGGAGAAATATAGGACTGCTGTCTGTGTTGTGTGAGTGTGGGTTTGTTTTTTGTGTCAACGGCTTCTTGTGGGAGGAGGAAAAGGAGGGAGTTGTCGCCGGTTGTCAGCTGTCCTCGTGAGAGAAAGAGAGGGAAAAGAGAGTGAGGGAGAGGAGGAAAGAGAGAGAAGAAGAAAAGAGGGGTAGAGAGAGAGAAAAAGAAAGAGAGAGAAGAAGAAGAGAGGGAGAGAGAGAAGAAGAGAGAAAGAAAGAGAAAATAAGAGAGAGACCTTGTACCCAATCCAAAGACTGAGAGAGACAGCAGGGGTGGGTGGACATGACGCTCTCCGACGTATGTCTCGCAGAACCACCTGCTACCAATCGTTGTTCCCTGTGGCCCACATAACCACCATGGTCGTTAAACTAACGACACATCGTTAAGTTAAGAACCCAGTTAACCTGCACGCCCTCTAGCGGGGTACCAACTGCGAAAGTAGGGAAATGGCGCCTTCTTTGGGACGCATGACACCCCTACGGCCCGCAGTCACGTAGTTTTTTTTTTTTTTTTTTTTTTTTTTTTTTTTTTTTTTTACTAGGGGACCAGCCACCGCTTCAGAAGTTAAAATTGTTTATGTTAATTTGGTTGGTTCTCATCCAATTTCAGTAATAAGTGTACTCCACTCTGTCTCTCCCTCCCTCCCTCTCTTCTTTCTCTCTTTCTCACTCTCTCGCTTACTTTCCCCCTCTCTTTCTTTGTATCTCTCTTCTCTCTCTCTCTCTCTCTCTCTCTCTCTCTCTCTCTCTCTCTCTCTCTCTCTCTCTCTCTCTCTCTCTCTCCCTCCCTTATCTCTCCCCTATCTCTCTCTCACTCTCCTTTATTTTCATTTCGCTATATTTTTATGTATCCATTTTTCGCAGTTACTTTATTTAGTGTATTTCATTTATTTGTTTATTTGTGTGTTTTAGTTTATTTTGATAATGTTATTCTGTGTTGATTTCAATACAAATGAAATATATATATAGTTATTGATTTTAATAATTTTTTATATTTTATTTATTATTATTATCATTATTATTATTATTATTATTATTTCTTGTATTTATTTCTTTATTCATTTCATTTTTTATTTATTTATGTATTTATTTATTTACTTATTTATTTTAATTTTATTGCCATGCTTCCTTTCCTTGAATGGAACTTGTACGAAGTGGACAAAAATGGACCAAAATCGAATAATTTCTTTCTTTGTTGTCTTTCGTACAACTTCCCGCTCAGGCTTTCTCAGGAAACACCGGCGACCTACGTCAGGTGTCGTCGCTCCATGGAGACACCGCAAAACAGGTGTTCACTGTTCAACAGGTGTTCACTGTTCAATATTGTGTTCAATGTTCATAGTGCGAGTATTCACTGTTCACACACTGCGGGTGTTCACTGTTCGTATGTTCTGTGTTCAACAGGTGTTCACTGTTCAATGTTGTATTCACTGTTTAACATTCTGTTCACTGTTGAATCTTGTGTTCTCTGTTCACACAGTGCGGGTGTTCACTGTTCATATTGCGAGTGTTTACTGTTCAAGCTTGTGTTCACTGCTCATAGTGCGGGTGTTCAGTGTTCACACGATGCGGGTATTCACTGTTCATATTGCGGGTGGTTACTGTTCTTGTGTTCAGTGTTCACACAGTGCGGTTGTTCACTGTTTAGTGTACGTGTTCACTGTTCATTTAGTGCGAGTGTTCACTGTTCACACAGTGCGGGTGTTCACTGTTCATATTACGGGTCTTTGCTGTTACTGTGTTCATTGTTCACACAGTGCGGGTGTTCACTGTTCAATATTGTGTTCACTGTTCATTCAGTGCGGGTGTTTACTGTTCTTGTGTTCATTGTTCACACAGTGCGGGTGTTCACTGTTCATAGTGTGAATGTTCACTGTTCATAGTGCGAGTGTTCACTGTTCATATTGCGGGTGTATACTGTTCTTGTGTTCAGTGTTCACACACTGCGGGTGTTCACTGTTCAGTGTACGTGTTCACTGTTCATTTAATGCGGGTGTTCACCGCTCAGTGTTCACGCAGTGACAGGCTTTATATATTCTATTCCGGTTGTCGCCAGGCGATTTTATCCATCTGAGGGAACCCAGCAGACATGAGATGCGTAGATGAGTGTCCCGCATGTACCAAATGGTCTTTTCCCCCTTATAAAGGGGTGTAGCCAACAACACGATTTCGCTGTGAAAGAAACTACGTCAGGAGGCGCTGCGTGGCTGCAGCCGAAGCCGTCGTCTCTGCCCTATGATCCGCTTTAGGGAATCTGAAGGGAGTACGGGATTCGAACCAACATTAACCGAATGCCAGACCACCAGGGCACAGTGGACGCGTTAGTTACCTCTCATTTTATTCTGGTTTTCGGCAGGTGATTTTTATTCGTTTGAGTATCGACAGCAGCCTTGTCAGTGGACAACCACAAGGCTACAGCTGTTGGAGCGACGGGACTGCTGTTCACAACAGCTGATTCTGGGCTCTCTTGGCGACAGCTGATTGGGGATCTGCTTGGTCACGGTCACTGGCCGTGGTTCGAATCCTGCGCAGGGGTCCAAGGAGGATTGAGGGTAGAGCTCCCAGGTCGACTTCCGTACCGTCGGTTTTATTCGCCTCAGTGAAACTTTCTCCTTTGTGAAGGTTCACGTTTTAAGCCAACCCCCTTCCCGTTTTCTTTTTCTTCCTCTTCTTTTTCTTTTTCATTTTCTTCTTCCTCTTCCTCTTATCTTTTCGTCTTCTTCCTCTTCTTTTGTCTTTCTTCTTCTTCCTCTTTTTCTTTTTTAATTTTCTTCTTCTTCCTCTTATTTTTTGTCTTCCTCTACTTTTTCTTTCTTCTTTTTATTATTATTATTGTTATTATTATTTCTTCGTTTTTCTTTTTGCTTTTTTGCTTTTTCGTCTTAATCATCTTCTTCCCCTTTATCTGTTTTTTCTTCTCCTTTTTCTTCCTCTGTTTCTTCCTCTTCTTCATTTTCATATTCTTCTACTTCTTTTTCTTTTTCATCTTTCTATTCTTCCTCTTTGTTTTCCTTTGTTATTCTCTTTGTTTTTTCATTATTTTTATTTGTTCTTTGTTTTTATTTCTATTCATCTTTCCTGTATTATCTCGAGGTATTTTAAAAAATAACAACAACAACAACAACAACAACAACAACAACACTTTTCAACAACATTTTCCTTCCCCATAGTAACAAACTCCCAAAAATAACAGACAATTTGACTCAATTTTTTTGACAAGTTATTCCTCATTATAAACACCTGTGACATCTCTATGATATCCTAGAATCTAGATGATAATATATTCTAGAATTCTTAGAATTTTGGTTTCTAGAAAGAAACAATATTCCGAAAATTTTATTCTGAAATTTCTAAAGGTCCAAGTCCCCCCCTTCTAGAAATGAACACCCTAATTGAAAATCTAGTTTGGCCTTCGAGGGAATAAACCCGGATGACACTAGCAAAACTAGAATCTAGCAAGTGTGGTCCCTGGACACGTACTGTGTTTATATGCATACGTGTGTGTGTGTCTCTGTGTGTGTGTGTGTGTGTGTGTGTGTGTGTGTGTGTGTGTGTGTGTTTATACGAGACTTGTTGACCCACTGTCGGAGAATAATATTAGAGAAACAGAGGTTCCGTATATTTCGACCACTATCTGTGGTCTTCTTCAGCAGGACCATAGATAGTGGTCGAAATATACGGATCTTCTGTTTCTCTTATCTTATTCTCCGACAGTGCGTTAATAAGTCTCAGTTTTACAAATGTGCTACATTATATTATCCTGTGTGTGTGTGTGTATGTGTGTGTGTGTGTGTGTGTGTATGTGTGTGTGTGTGTGTGTGTGTGTGTGTGTGTATGTGTGTGTTTGTGTGTGTGTATTTTACTATCATTAGATTCATCCAATAAATACAAGCAAACAAGCATGCATGTACAGACATTCTCACAAGTATCATAAGAACCAGTTGGAGCCAGGAGTGTGCGTGATTCACCATGGTCTTGGATCACGTGTTGGACTCGTGATCGACAGTTATTAACCTCTCGGATGAGAGCTCAAAGCTTGTATATGACCGATCTATGGGTAATACTGTCACCTTACACGCATACACCCTCCCAATTCCCCGCCCATGAGAGTTGGAGTAACAAGCCGCAGCGCAGCGATACTGAAATTGTTTCAGCTCTGGGTAGGATTCGAACCCGGACCGCCATAGTGGCAGGTGAGAACTCTAACCACTACGCCACGAGGTGTGTGTATCTGTGTGTGTGTGTGTGCATGTGCGTGTGTCCTAATATGCAAATTAAGTCATAACTTATGTATACAGTCTTAATATACGCTTCACAATCGTTACAGTCTAGGAATAGTTATTTGCGTTCAACTAACCTTGCAAAATATTTGCATATTTTTTTCTATCGCGGTTGGGGTGTCACCGCAGGTGGTGGTTGTCTCGATT
>NC_134791.1:6001152-6076152 GCF_046742065.1 Oratosquilla oratoria | reverse complement strand
TATATATATATATATATATATATATGTGTGTGTGTGTGTGTGTGTGTGTGTGTGTGTGTGTATTATTGTTTCTTTGTTTCTAGAGTCAGACATTGTCGGCGACATGACGTCACGTGGTACGATGACGCAATGTCGTCTTTGCGTCGAGGGAAAGGTGTGGCTTGATGGAGGAAAGTTAGTCAATTATGGTTGAAAATTGATGGTTGATGACGCCCATTTTGAAGATGCGTTGGCGATGGATGATACAGTAGGAGAGAGCGTCTTTAGGAGACCATTTAGGCCATATTGAGGTTGGTTGAATAAACACGTGGATATATTAGCGATACGTAGAACAAGTTAAATGAAGAAATGCACAGACAAATGAATTAATATAGAGATAAGTATATACAAATACAAAAGTCTTTATTCCCTTACAGTAAATTTTAATTCATTTATTTATAGATTATTTACGACACACATGTACAAATGGTCGAAGATATGAACGAATAACTAATAAATTGATAAAACATACAAACAAGCAAGTAAATAAACATGCTAATCATTCCATTGATGCAAATAACGAAAACAAGGGGAGGAAGTTGGATCCAAGATGGCGGCCATCAGGTGAACGAAAATTATCTTAAATAAAGAAATTATATATATATATATATATATATATATATATATATATGTATATATATATATATATATATATATATATATTCATATATATCAAGAAATTGATAAGATAATTACTTGATTGAAAGATTTGCTAATCATAAAACCCGTAATACTTTGAGCTGTGTTATTCACCGCCACGGTCTTGAACAACGTGTTGGACTCGTGATCGACAGCTGTTACCTTCTTGGATGAGAGCTCATAGCTCGTAAATGGCCTGATCCACGGGTAATGTTACCTTACACAAGCACATGTACGCGCGCGCGCGCACACACACACACACGACTCGACAGCGCAGTGGCAGCGTTCGCTACCGCTGCCATAGTGGTCCGAGTTCGAATCCTGCCCAGGGCTGAATTAATTCCAATATCGCTGCGCTGCAACACGTTACTCCAACTCTCGTGGGCGGGGAGTTGGGTGTGTGTGTGCGTGTAAAGGTCACATCATTACCCATAGATCGGTCATATGTGAGCTCTGAGCTCTCTTTCGGGAGGGAAATAGCTGTCAATCACGAGTCCAATACGTGATCCAAGACCATGGTGAACCATGGTGAATCACACACACAACTCCTTGCCCACAATAGCTGGGATACTGAGGTTGGGTTGAAGTGTGTTTCGATCTCCGTGGTCCTGCCCTCAGCCAAAGAAATAAGGCAAATTAGAGATAAAAAAAAAAAATATATATATATATATATATATATATATATATATATATAATATGTATATATATAATATATATGTATATATATAATAATGTATATATATATATATGTATATATATATATATATGTATATATATATATATATATATATATATATATATATATAACAACCACAATGTACTTTAATTCTAAACCATCAACATCGGGAGACCGAATGGAGGCCGACATCACATGACAAGTGCCGTAGTAACTTACAACTACGCTATCTTGATAGCGTAGTTGCTAAGTTACTACAGCACTTGTTATGTTATTGCTGAGTTCCAGACCACGGCGGAACCGCATTTCAATTTCTGCATGTCGGTCTCCATTCGGTCTCCCGATGTTGATGGCTTAGAATTAAATTGTATTATCTTTTATAAAAATGTATATATGATCCCTGTGACCCATTCAGTGTTTTACATATATATATGTATATATATATATATATATATATATATATATATATATAATATATATAATATTAGTTTTGATAAACCCTCGGAAGTGTGTCACTGCTGGATATGGTTGGAAAGAAATTTTGTTTCAAAGAAGACGAAGAAAAGGGCCTCATGTCGTCGTCCTTGGTGGTGACTGATGACGTCATCTGTTGCGTCACAAGTTTATACGAGTCTCTTGTTTCTCTCTTTTTTACTCTCTTGTATCATTCCGTCGTTCTCATTTCCTCGCCAATCTCCCAACACAATGCCGTCCTATCAATTTCAATAAGATCAACTGCCGGCATTCGTAAGAGAATGTAAGAAAAGCAATTTGAATATTCAAACTTTCTGTAAAAGCTCGACAATTTTCGGTTGACTTATTGTAAATGAGTCTAAATGTATGGCGCAGAATAAAAAAAAATATAGTTTCGTTCTGTCACGAATACCAACTAATTATTTCGAATTATTTAATTGGTATGGGAGGGGCTTTAACGACCAGAACGAAGCCTATTTATGTCGCCAACAAGACTGAAACGGAATGAGTTGCATGAACGAACACTCAACAACGCATTACAAACGACTTGTAATTGTATGCAATGTTGCAATTGCTATCATTACTCTCAAACTACGAGGAGGAGGAGGAAGAGGAAAAGTGTGTGCATTGAAGTGTATTTATATACAACAACAAAATCGTTCATGTGCAAGGGGGCGGAGCTAAGGAGTGACGTCACACCATAGACGACATCAGAGAAAGTCGGAAATGTGACGTCATGTCGACTGTGGGAAAGCTTTGAATAAATATTTGAAGTTGTCGACAAATTTTGTTTACATAGGACTTTGATGTTCTTTTTCTTCTCCCAAATGGTGTCCGTGCACCGTTACTGAAGTGTTTTCGTGTTCTTCAACACCTTCCTTACTGTGACGACCCATTAAACTGAATAAAGTTTGAGTGTAGTCGACATCGCCAGCTTCGTGGTGCATATGCATGTCCAGCATGAGTTACTGACTTGATTCTCGGTCGTTGTGGTGGTGGTGATGGTCGTGATGGTATAGGTGGTAATGATTGTATTGGTATTGGTGGTCGTGGTACTGATCGTAGTGCTAGTGGTGATGGTGGTCGTGGTAGCTGTACTGGTCATAGTTGTGCTATAGTCACTAGTGGTGGTAATGATAGTGGTATTGTCGAATGAAGGCGATAATAATGATCGTGATGATGGTGGGTGGTATTGTGGGATGGCAGTGTTGGTGGGATCGCCGCCCACATGACAGCAACTCATAAGTTAATGTGTATATATTCACATGGTGGATGCAGTGTGGGAGTGCCCTTCCTCGGGTCCGGTTCACTGCGTCGCCTCTGATCCTCTGGCAACCCGACTCCCAAGCCTCAAGTGCGTGTGACAAGGTTGCTGTTGCCGCTACTATTTTTTTTTTATTGTTGTTGTTGTAGTATTTATTATTAATCAAGATTTTTTATCATTATTTTCATTGTAATTTTCAGTATTCTTTTATTGGATTCACTATTATCGTTATTTTATTGGTATTAGGGTTTTTTTTTTTTTTTTTGCCTATACTATAGTCTATATAGAATATTGATTGCACATTTTTATGGGGTAGATACGGGACCTTAATGACACCCCTACGGACCAGAGACACACAGCCATTTTTATGATTGGAAACTAATTTCTAGAACCTAATGACAGGGGACTAGAATACAGCCATCCTGTTCCACTACATACCGCTAAGGGAGACTAAAATTCCCCTGCCCCTAGGCCTCAAAGTGGGTATTATTATAATTACCATTATATCCTCGCTAGGAAGTCCAAGGCCGATGTATTGTTTTCGGTTGAATTTTTTCTTTATTACCGTGCAAAAGAACCCTCAGAAAAAGAAAAAAATACAGTAATTGAATGATAGGCAAGGTCGATGTTAATTGTAGTGCCTATATTTTTTTCAACATTATATTTTATTATTATTTAATTTTGATTTGGTCGCTTCATTTTTTTTTCATTTCTTATTTTATTTATTTATTGCTTCATTGCAGGGGACGCTAAGCAGACGAGAGGAGCCTGTATATGCGACTCCAAACTTTGTCAGGTCAGGAGTAACTCCTCATCTTCACTACATGGTAAGAACTCCCATAAACTCTTCATAACCATTTCCCACTCTCATTTATGGGACATGTAGGGTGCCATGTATTTTTTTTTTCATTGTATTTATTTCTAATGTAGAATACACATCAGTTTTAATTAAGCCTTGTCAAATTTTGGTTATACTCATAGATGATTCCCCAGAAGAGGCCTGTGGTTTTGGTATGGTAGCCAAGACACTGTGTGGCCGGCAGTAGTGCGCTGTATTAATTTTTGCTTTATAATTGAATTTTTGTTTCTGACCTTGCCAGTTGGCTTCAAAGTGAGCAACTGTCTTGGAGTCCACTACCCTATCTGGCAGACTATTTCAGACACTAACCACTCAGTTCGAGAAGAAGTACTTGCGATGATTCAGTCTGGCTCTGGTCTTGAATATTTTCTTTTCATGTCCTATCGTCGCACTGTCTCCCCTCATCCTGAAGAGACCCTCGGTACAGTCTTTATCATACTTGTTGGTAATAATATTAAAAGTTTCAGTTTGATCTCCTCTGGATATCCTGTGTGTCAGGGTAGGCAGATCTAGTTTCTTCAGCCTCCTTTCATAAGGTAGTTCTTTAGACACGGTAGCATTTTTGTTGCTCTTCTTTGCACGATTTTTAGTGCTTCAATGTCCTTAATAAGATATGGGCACCATACCTGGTTGGCATACTCTACTTGTGGCCTGACCAAGGCAGTGAAGAGAGGTTTAAAAACTGTTGGTTCCGGGTGTGCAAAAGTTATTCTAATACGACCAACAATCTTGTTGGCATTGTTTATCTTCTCAGCCAGATGATCAGAGATAGTAAGTTGTCATCAATGACTACCCCAATATCTTTTTCTGTTCTGGTTTTACTGATCTTATTGTACATGGTATAGCCATAATCTTGTACCTTAGTGTTGCCAATTCTCATATATTTACTTTTCTTGGGATGGAAACTTAACAGCCATTTTTCTGTCCAATTCCGGTCACACACAACAATATCAAAGTCCTGCCACTCATATATTACCTCCGAAAGAGACACGAGACTCCCCATCTACTCAAAACAAGAATGCTGGTCACCTTTAACTTGTACTCTATATCCTTTTCTGCTACGTTCCTCAACTATTCCGTCTTTATCACCTCCTCTATGACTCCGCCTCTTCAAAGTGGTATTATCTCACCAAGGATAGAAACGCTGGTCCTCCTGCAGCTTTATGCAGTCTTCAGCATCCTGTATCCTCCTGAACACCTTAATGTCATCAGCATACAGGAACACCTCACTGTTATGTTTGACTGTATCAGGCAAATCATTTATAAAAAGAACAAATAACAAAGGTCCCAATACCGAACCTCGGGGAACTCCACTTGTTACTTCCTTCCAGTCTGTCTCTCCATTCACTAAAACCCTCTGCCTTCTCCCATTTAAAAAGCTCTGGATCCATTTCAGTAGTTTTCCTTGTATGTTGTGGCTCGCCACCTTTTCAATCAATCTTCTGGATGGTACCTGGTCAAACACCTTCATAAAATCACAATAGACTACATCTACTGCCATCCAGGGCATCTGCCCAGTTGTCCAACACCTTTATAAGTTGTAGTACTGTTGACCTGCCAGATATAAATCCATACTGTCTCTTACTAAACATTTTATTTTCTTTCATATGGGTTATTTTTTCTTCCCTCACCAATGATTCCACGAGTTGACAAATAACGCCTGTGAGGCTGACTGGTCTATAGTTCCCTGGATCTTTCTTGTTTCCTTTCTTGAATATGGCAGTAATGTACTGAATGTACTGTAATTTTTTTTTCTTCTCATTATTATTATTATTATTGTTAATCAAGTGCACACACTATGTACATGTATGTCCACAGGTCTTTCTTACATTAAGTATTTCAATATTGAAAGTTATGTTCAAAGGGATTAATGAGTAAATATGTATTGCTGTTTCAGTGCTCCGATTTGCTACAAAGAAGAGGTTCTGGGCAGGATGATGAGCGGAAAGGCGATGGAAAAGGATGGCCAAACATAATATCCCTGTGGAAGAGAGATTTTCGTCAGAGCTGTCGTCATGTCCAAAACAAGATTAAGAAGACTGTTGCACGATAGTCGGGAGGAGCTCTTCTCCTAACCCTCCAAGGTTCCTCTAAAGTCAAATACAGAACAAAGTCGTTAAAGAGATCGCTTTGCCTGAAAGGGTTGAAAAATTCTTCAACCTTTTGTTGGCGAGAGGATTTTGTAAATCCAGATAAATCGAGGAAATAAAAATAAAAAAACCTGGAAACGGCCAGAATAAAAGTGATCACTCAGCTTGTAATTGATGTACTCTACAAACTACTGTATTAGAGTCAAACGTGCGAACTGAGCAATTGTTTGTTTACCATGAGTGTATGTTGATGACAGTACCTGTGATATAACATCAACAGCTGTAAAACATCATCGTTTGTCATACCAGATCCTTTCCGTTGTTACGATGTTTAACTGTGATGTTTAGACTGTATCGTATATGCACTAACAAACTGGAATGTGTTAATTACTGACTGCCAAGCAGTGCTTTAGGCCAGATAAATATTTTTATTACATTACGAATGTTACGACTGTGCTATGCTCTTTATAAGCGTGGGTGGTTAAGGAAATAAATGAAGCCAAAGAAGTATTGCAAGAACTCTGTATACTTGTTACGTACTTACCAGCTCATAACTAATATATTTACACTGAGGTATGGGCATCAAGTGTTTTTTGTTACTACTAAGTAGTTTACGAGTCAGGATTTAGAATTTATTTTTTAAGTTAGTGTACAGTATTGGTGTAAAACACACATACACACAAACAAGCATAGCTCCTTTCCTGTATAATTACGAAAAACAAACATACAGTACACATGTGAATAAGGAGTATAGGCCTGTGATTAATTTCAGTCGAAGATTTTACCAATTTTTATAAACAACTGTTTAGAGCAGTAGTGGATATTTTGTATTGGTATCCTTTTTTATTATTATTACTATTATTATTATAATTATTATTATGTTGGGATTGACCTGGGTGCGTTTTGATTTTAGTGAATGCTTTGAGCATAGACGATGCATCTTGCTTTAGATCAATGAGTGCTTACCGGAATCTAAGTCATAGAAATCGCTTCCTCCATACAATTTCATGTTGGATGAAAAACTAGTAAAATGGCTTTACATATTTGTAGAAAAAATAAAAATAAAAAAATGAAAAACAGACATTGGGCAAGATGACAAAATGTGTGATCAAGAAAAACAGTCGCTAAGGCACCATGGTGTCGGTTGAGCAAGCCCTCAATTTTTTAATAATTTTGATTTTAGAATATCAAAGAAAGGTAAAACTATTGAATTATGAAGGGAAAAAATATATATATGCAAGGGAAGAGAGGGGAAAAGTATACAAGACACAAGCCCTCAATTTTTTTTAACAATTCTGATTTTAAAATATCAAAGAAATGTAAAACTATTGAATTATTAAGGGAAAAAATATATATATATGCAAGGGAAGAGAGGGAAAAGTATACAAGACATAGAGCAGAACGAGGAAATACAGGAAAGGAGCACAAACACCAATTGATCATTCCATTGCCCTGGTTTTCTCTTGCAAATTTAGGGAAATTAAAATTAATTTACAGACAAAATGTTCGGGACATAAAAAAAAGTAAGAAACTTGGTAACAAGGGTGTAAAGAGGAAGAATTATGTAAATATTGAGAATCAGGAAGTGGTAGGTAATCTGAGAAGATTATGTATGTATTGCAGATATATGTCAAATAAAACTGGCATCGAATACGTCTTTTTCTATGCCCATGAGTGTCCGTAGTTCTTGGTTTCGATCTCCTTTCCAGGTTTGAATCCCATGGTTACTGGAGACCTACTTACCCTGGAAACCTGAACACAGAGGGCAAAGGTGACAGCTATGTGCTGACAAGCATAAGTGCCTCCGATATTTTAGTATCTAATAGAAAGGAATATTCAGTGGTATTCTTAAAAAAAAAATTATTTCCTTATATAAATCCTTGGAAGGGAAAGATTTTTTTAAGAATACCAGTGGTATTCTTAAAAAAAATTCCTTATAAATTCTTGGAAGGAAAATTTTCTTAATACCACTGTAAGAATCTTACAGTGGTATTCTTAAAAAAATATATTTTCTTATATAAATCCTTGGGAGGGAAAGATATTTTTTAAGAATACCTGTGGTATTCTTAAAAAAAAAAAAAATCTTATATAAATCCTTGGAAGGAAAAGAATTTTTTTAAGAATACCACTGTAAGAATCTTACGGTGGTATTCTTAAAAAATGTTCTTTACTTACATAAATCCTTGGAAGGGAAAGAATTTTTTTAAGAATACCACTATAAGAATCTTAGTGGTATTCTTAAAAAAAAAAAATATTTTCTTATATAAATCCTTGGAAGAGAAAGAATTTGTTTTTAAGAATACCACAGATAGAGAAGTTGAGGAGAGTGGATAAGGAATGTTGGGATAATAACAAGTGAGATCTGGGACAACAGATCCAGGCCTGCTCGAAGACAATAGGATAAAGATACCTCAATTTGTAAAAATCCTTCTAATACTACAAATACAGTATATGTGACCTCTCTTAGTCTTCATCCTCCTCCTCCTCATCATCAAAAGACAATAATTTCTTATTTTGAACACCCTTATCCTTTTCTTTTTTGTCTTTTCTGTCAGAAGTGTTCGTACCACTCTTGTGTTTCTTCGTTGAACTCTTTAAGGATTTATCTTCTGAGCTTCGTTTGGTTGGTTTCTTAAAAATAATTTTTCCATCTTCAGGAGGTTCTGCAACAATTAATGAAGATGAGAGTCCCATTCTTAATCAATTACCCTATTGATAAAGTATAAAAAAAATACATACATACATATACCAAAGGCTTTTTCCCCCTTTCATGTGGGGTAGCCAAATAGAAAAAGGCATAGAAATCACTCCCACCCATTTCATTTCCCATATATTCCACTCCCCTCCACCCTCCTATCTTGGCACCTCCTGGATGACAGGTCATCCCTGCATCCTGTCCACTGCCCTGGGTCAGAAGCAGTGTCACAAGACACAGCAAGGCCACTTCATAAATTCAGCGACCCCCCTCTCCGTCCCCTCATGAAGAAAAGGAGAAGATGGGGAGAAATCCCTTCGGGGTGCATCAAATTTTTTCTCATACAGACTTCCTCACCCACATCCCCCACACACTCCCCCTCATGCATCACAGCCTCATCTATACACAACCCTTCTCCATTCACCCCTATCTTCTGTCCTCTCCCATCCTTCCTCTACAGACATTCCTCTCTTTTGTAAAGGTCCTTTCACCCCATCCATCCATCTCATCCTAGGACACCCCCTCATATTCACTCCTTCCACCTCCGCCTTCCACACTTCTTTTACTAATATTTCTTCACTCATTCTTTCCATGTGTCCAAACCATCCTAATACTCTTTCATCAACCCTATCTCCCAGCTCCCTTTCCACCCCTGTTCTCCTCCTCACCTCCTCATTTCTCACTCTATCTAGCCTAGTAACCCATATCATACTTCTCAGACATTTCAAAAAAATAAAAAAGATAAAAAGGATAAAAAATAAATAAACAAAAAATATAAAAAAATAATTTTTCCATCTTCAGGAGGTTCTGCAACAATTAATAGAGATGAGTGTCCCATTCTTAATCAATTACCCTAATGATAGTGTCTAAAAAAAATACATACATACATATACCAAGGCTTTTTCCCCCTTACAAGGGAGGTAGCCAAAAAGGGAAAGGCATAAAAACACTCCCACCCATTTCATCCCTACATACACTCCACACCCCTCCCACCCTCCCTCTCATCTGAGCACCTCCTGGATGACGGGTCATCCCTGCACCCTGCCCACCGCCCTGGGTCAGAAGCAGTGTCGCAAGACACAGCACATCCACAGCAAGGCCGCTTCATTTAATCAGCGACCCCCCCTCTCCGTCCCCCCTTGCATATAAGGAGAGGACGGGGAGAAATCCCTTCGGGCTGCGTCAAAATTTACTCACACATACTACCCCACCCCCCCACCCCCCTGCCCATTCCTCCTCATGCAATCACAACATCATCCATATACAACCATTCTCCACTCACCAAAAAAAAATAAATAAATAAATAAAGATAGAAAAATAATTTTTCCATCTTCAGGAGGTTCTGCAACAATTAATGGAGATGAGCATCCTACTCCTAATCAATTACCCTACTGATAAAGTATCTAAGAAAAAAAAAAAAAAGATAAATAATAATGAAAAAATAAAAAAGATACAAAAATTATTTTTCCATCTTCGGGTGGTTCTGCCACAATTAATGGAGCTGAGCGTCCTACTCCTAATCAATTACCCTGTTGATACGGTATTTACACAAACTACAGCTCTGAAGAACCACATATAATTACACTTTCACAACTTGATATGTACATTCACACATACCAAGAAGGCTTTCCTCCTTGTACATTTCATAATTTTTTTTTCTTCAATATTTATCATACTTTTGTCTTTCTTTCCACAAACTCCATCATCAACTGCTTTAGTCAACCCTCTGGCTCAGCCACAAGTGCAGTGTCGTCCGCAAACAACTGGCTTGCTTTCTACTCCCCTCTACTCTCACTCACCAACTCAAAACTCTTGTTCTAGTAGCCTTGCATATACCTCCTTCACTATTTCACCCATATATACATATTGAACACCCATGGTAATGTTAAACAACCTTGGCATAGCCCCACCTTCACTTCAAAAAGAAAAAGGAGAATTACAGAAGAGACCTGAAAAAGAACAGCTTTCCCCACAGAGTGGTGGATGTATGGAACAAATTAGATGGAAAAACAGTGTGTGGAAAAACAATACAAGAATTGCAGAGTAAACTAGATATGGAGAGATACAAAGAGGGGACACCACGAGCTTAGCTCCCCTTCCTGTAAAATACAACTAGGTAAATTCACACAAGTTCTATTACTCGTGTAAAATTTCCGACTGCCCTCCTCTTCCCATAAATCTAGAACACATCCCCTTAGAGGTGGTTTACACGGTCTAACAGTTTGTCGAACGCGGTTCAACAGACACGTGTTTAAAGTGATGTGTGAACGGGGTATTTGGTTGTCGAACACGTTGGTTAAACCCCAAATACCTGTTCACACATCACTTTAAACACGTGTCTGTCGAACCATTAGATCGTGTAAACTCCCTCTTAGACTTCTGCGAATCCTGTCATACATCACCTCCAAATCCATGAAAACACAAAAATTAACCTTACTCTATCAAATGCTTTTCATATATCTCTTTTATTATGAAAATTTGATCTACATACCCTCTTCCTTTCCTAAACCTACACTGCTCTTCCCAATTATCCCTCCATTTACCTCCTAACCCTCTGAATGAATGCCCTCTCAAATGCCTTACTGACTACGCTTAACGGACTAATTTTTCTAAAATTACTACATTCATACTTATCCCCTTTACAGCTACACAAAATCTATTTAATTAATTAACCCACAGCCATACCCAGTGATTATGACTGGGTTTCCAGGGTCATGAGAGGCAAGGCAACGGATTGAAAATTTATTCTCAGGGTCATCAATCTCCAATATGAGAGACCCAGGCCAATGGATTAACCACTTCAGTACAAGTCAAATTCTTGCACGCAGCATTGGTTGCCATATGTACAATGCATCACACTACTCATTTTCTTTTAGTCTGAGTAATAATAAACAAAGAATGTGATCAAACCAGTTCACAGAATATGGGGGTAACTCATGTACAACTACAAAAAATATATATATAATCAAGATGCCGATTCCGGCATCCTCCTGTACCCACTCGCTCCTCATGACACCTATGTAGGTGTCATCATACCAAAGTGGTTAAATGGTTGGTACTCATCCAAAGAACAATGTAAACAAACTAACCGTCATCTTCCTTCTTTTCATCTTCGTCCAGATCTGGAAGTTTTCCTTCCTCCTTAAGTCTTTCGTAGTCATGCTGCGTTAAGTCGCCTGGCTTCAAACTGACAATCTGCAAAATAATATACAAAATTTCTTTTCAAATACCATAATTTATTTTACCTATAAGAGGAATTCCCAACTGATGGGTCACAAACCCCTATGGTTTGTGAAAGATTAAACAGGATCACAAAGCCTTGCTTGAAGCTGCTTCGGAGAATCTTTGAACATATTGCACATACATATACCAAAGGCTTTTTTCCCCCTTACATGGGAGGTAGCTAAAAGACAAAGGCACAGAAACCACTCCCACCCATTCCATCCCCTACATACTCCATGGAATGGGTGGGAGTGGTTTCTGTGCCTTTGTCGTTTGGCTACCTCCCGTGTGAGGGGGAAAAAAAGCCTTTGTTATATGTATGTATGTACAATAAGTTCAAAGATTCTCCAAAGCAGCCTCAAGCAAGGCTTTCTGATCCCATTCAGTCTTTCACGACCCCTTGGGGTCCATGATTATTCTTTAAGCATTTATATTACTTTTGTTTGTGTTTTTGTGCAAATATGTGTTTTAATCATTATTCTTGTAATACCACATTAATATCTATTCACAGCAAAAAAATGTATAAAACAAACTCCTAACAACAGAGGGTTGCATGGATTTCGAGATTTTAGGAAAGGGATTGCGAGTGTAAAAATCATTGAGAACCACTGACCCATAACATTTCATCATACTTAACTTTCAAACATCAAGTCAGTAACAAGTACATACATACATATACCAAAGGCTTTTTCCCCACTTATAAGGGAGGTAGCCAAAAATCAAAGGCATAAAAACCACTCCCACTCAGTAACAAGTAATTTCAGTAAAATTTAATTTCGTATCAAGGACCTATAGCAACAAGTCTAATAATAATACAGTGAGTCCTCCTTATACAATAATTCTTTATCCAGAAAATTCACAGTTATGGTATTTGGTAATTACTACCCTCGAATCTATTTACGGTATTTTCATGTCTGTAGGGGTGACTTTCGACGTGCTGGAACACATATCCTATAATTACATGTTATAATGGGTTTGGTATACGGTAATATCAATTTGCTGTAAGGTTTTCAGGAATGCATATGTACCATATAACTAGGACTTATTGTATATACATACATACATCTACCAAGGCTTTTTCCCCCTTACAAGGGAGGTAGCCAAAAAGAAAAAGGCATAATATAATTCCCACCTATTCCATCCCTAAATACACTCCACTCCCCTCCACCCTCCCTCTTATCTTAGCACCTCCTGGATGACGGGTCATCCCTGCACCTTGTCCACTGCCCTGGGTCAGAGGCAGTGTCACAAGGCACAGCACATCCACAGCAAGGATGCTTCATTAAATCGGCAACCCCCCCTCTCCGTCCCTCCCTGCATAAAAGGAGAAGATGGGGAGAAATCCCTTCGGGCTGCATCAAATTTTGCTCACACATACTACCTCAACCCCCATCCCCCCACCCATTCCACCTCACGCATCACAACATCATCCATATACAACTGTATATAAATACATACATAAATACATAGACATACCAAGGGCTTTTCCCTCCTTACAAGGAAGGTAGCTAAAGTCAAAAGGCATAATTCCATTCCCATCCACTACTGGATGATGGGTCATCCCTGCATCTCACCCATTGTCCTGGGTCAGAAGCAATGCAGCAAGACACAGTGCATCCACAGCAAGGCCACTTCATTTAATCAGCAATACCCTTCTCCATCCCCTCATGCAGTAACATGGAGAAATCCCTTCAGGCTACATCAAAAATATAATTCATACAAAACCACTCCCTAATCCCTACCCAATCCCTTCCATGTATCACAGTTAACCAGCCATTCTCCACTCACCCCTATCTTCTGTCCTCTCCCATCCTTCCTCAACAGACTTTCCCCTCTTGCTCAATACCTTTTTACCCCCATCCATCCACCTCATCCTTGGTCATCCCCTCATGTTCACTCCATCCTCCTCTGCCTTCCACACTTCTTTTATTAATCTTTCTTCATTCATTCTTTCAACGTGTCCAAACCATCCCAATACTTTTTTTATCAACCCTATATCCCAACTCCTTTCCCACCCATAATCTCCTCCTCATCTCCTCATTTCTCAGTCTATCCAGCCTCATAACCCCTACCATACTTCTCAGACATTCAACCCCAAACACATTTAAACTCATCTTGTCTTATGTTCCATGTCTCTGCTCCATTCAGTGCTGTCAGCACAATCACCACTTCATACAATCTCCTTTTAGCATCCATTCCCAAATGTCTATTTCTCATTACACATTTTAATCTCCTAAAGCACCTGCTTCTCTCAATCTACAATCTACTTCCACTCCTCCATTTCCTGCCACATGTGACCCCAAGTATCTAAACCTATCCACTTCCTCCAGCCTCCCTCCTTTAATAATTACTTCCAAATTGTTTCCATCCTCTCCCCTTATATACATACATATACAAAAAGGTCTTTTCCCCCTTACATGGGAGATGGCCAAGTCAAAGTATATACCCACCCTTCACCCATCCCACACCCAACCAAAAACTCATTCCGACTCCCCCATACATCAACCCTACAAAAAAAAAAAAAAAAAAAAAAAAAATCAATCAATCAATCAATAAATAAATAAAAAATCCCTCACCAAGAAAGGACAAAACAATTATCATATTTAGCTTTGAACTCATGAAATGTTTGAGTTCTTATAGCCTAAGCTCAAACAGTACATGAGTTCAAATCTAAATATGATACTTGGAAATCAAGGATATTGATTAAGTTCGAACTGTACGTGAATTCAAAGCTAGGTTTGATCAAATAATTAGAGAATAGTTGGGACTCAATGAACACTGCTCCTTTCCTGTATACTACAATTGAGTCAATAAATGATACAATCACCACAAACAGGACACCAAACACCTCATTTTACATTGTCACAATCAAAGCTTACCCAGACAACAACACAATATCTCTTCTATGAGAGATTCATGGACCAATCCAATGGTTGTTGCCGGTTACCTGGGGGCTGTGGGTCTCCTGCAAGAGAGACCTGGGGCAGAGGATTGATTGGTTGATAGTGCGAGTTAGTTTTTACATCACTACCCAGAGCAGTGGACAAGATGCAGGGATAACCCATCATTCAGGAGGAGCCAAGATGAGAGGGAGGGAAGAGGGGAGTGGCGTATGTAGGGGATGGGGATGGAATGGGTAAGAATGGTTTCTATGCTTTTGTCTTTTGGCTACCTCCCGTGTAAGGGGGAAAAAAGCCTTTGTTATATGTAAG
Source organism: Oratosquilla oratoria (assembly GCF_046742065.1). Taxonomy (NCBI): domain Eukaryota; kingdom Metazoa; phylum Arthropoda; class Malacostraca; order Stomatopoda; family Squillidae; genus Oratosquilla; species Oratosquilla oratoria. The sequence continues at coordinate 6,060,982 of NC_134791.1, read as the reverse complement.
AAAAGGAGGACACCAGTTACCAGTTGTCAGTTATCCTAATGTGAAAAGGCAAAGGAGAAATAAATTAAAGTGATGGAGCTCCTGGGCTCAGTTTAGAGACTAAATGCCAGTCCTTGGGGTTGCACCTCTGAGTGGAGGTGTGTTATGGACCTAGTTATGGACCAAAAGGTCTCCTGTCAGCATGCTTCTCCTTTGTAATCTTTTGTATTAATTGGATTTTGACTGGCGGTAGAGAGTTTATTCTCTGATGTGCTTCTCCCACAACCGCCATACGCAGCTACCATCATTCATCCTTCAAGATGCAAGAAGTTTAAACCATAAAGAAGAATTACCTGAGGGAGTTCATCATCTTTATCCTCGAGATCTTCTGCTGTAGCACCAGGCATTTCTGCAAACTGTGGAACAAAACTGCATTTTGGTAACACTTCAAATAATCACAAAACTCCATCACTTTTAACAAGTAGTAAGATTCTATATATTTAATCACCAAAAATTAAAATAATATGTTATATAACAATCCAAACCAATTCTTGTAATACTTAAAGACCATCTCAACAGTACACTAAAGAAATGAAAAACTGCTCATGTATAAATATTCATCTGACCTTGTCATTGATTGGTTCCGACTTGTAGCCCACTTTCTCCTTAAAGCGTCTCAAAAAGGCAGGTTCTTCTGGTTTGATGTAAGAAACACCGGTTCGCTTCCCAGTCCATTTTGCCATCTTTATCTATGCTGGAATACGAAAGACAGTTTAGAAAATGATACAAGAATACCTCAAACAATCTATCAATGTATACTGTATAAATTACTAATATATCTACCTTCCATATTATTAAAAAAATAATAATAAAAAAATAAATAAAATCAAATAAAGTTATACAATTCAAATTATAAAAATTGAGCATTCTAAAGGCTAGCAAGTTATTGTTCAATTATCAAAACATTACAGGAACTGCAATATTATATATCTCATTATTCTGATAGTCTCAATTGCATTTTGAAGAAGTATGTTCCTGAAATTATCTACTACTGTGAGGCTGATCCACATCTATCTATAAAGGTTTTTTTTTTCCATCACCTATTGTACCAAGCTCCTTTCATTCATGCATTCATCCAGCCTTGTTCTAACAATCCAAAGATTCATTCTCCACTATTGCTCAAGGTAAACTACTAAAGATATCAACCACCCCAACAATCTATGAATTAAAAAGTTTCATTAACATCTTCAATACAAGTCAAATTCTCACATGCAGCACTGGATGCCTAATGTATGATGCATCACACTACTTGCATTATAGAATATGAAGTCACTGCTGTATTACTCATTCTCTTTCACTCTGAGTAATAATAAACACAGAAAACATGATCAAACCAGTTCACAGAATTCGGGGGTCACTCGGGTACAACTACAAAATAAATATAATCAAGATGCTGACACCCTCGTACGCCCACTCACATCTCATGATGCCTATGTAGGGCGTAATTGTATCAATGAGATTAATATTTGAACATCATTAAAATATGCAAGAATAAGAAGGAAAATCCTCTTGCACTGTTTAACATAGACACACCATGTACACCATCTTGATACTGGGCATGGCACATGCTCAAGTGTGTTTATATGATAGAATGAAAGATATCACAGCAATTTAGTCAATGAAGATTAAAAAATAAAAAATAAATAATTTATATTCTACTCTATTTTGGTTGATAAAAAAAATACATGCATAAGACACATGAGATAGCATATAAGTTTGTGGTTTTAAGTGCTATTAATTTTTTTTTCTTTCTTTTTTAGAACCAATTAATTTGTTGATCCTGGTTTCTTGCAGAAGATTTGTGACCTCCTGGAATTCAGTAACAGCCTCTGGGCATGACCATATGTCACTTAGAGAAGAGCTATCTTTTTTATAATATAATAAATCATAATAATATAATAAATAAATATATATAATAAATTTCACAAAAATTTTCATATTCATTTTTCAATATGGCCACCTTTCAAGTTTCAACACTTTGTCTAATAATCCTGAAGTTTCTGGAGTCCTGCCTTGTAAAAGAGAGAATGTTTTATTTTGGCCCTCCACGCAATGGTTCACAGTATCAATGTCACTGTCAGTGGCAAATTAACACCCAGTTAATTCATTTTTCAATTCAGTAAACAGGTAAACATCTGATGGGGCAAAATCTGATGAGCTAAATGGATGTCCAACAAGTTCAAAGCCACAATCTTGAAAAGCAGTAAGGGCCGCAACTAATTTGTGAGTTAGTGCATCATCTTGGTGGGAAAATATCCCTAAAGTCAGCTTCCCATAGTGACTTTTCTTAATTTTCTTTCACAGCTTTGTCAATAAGCATTGTAGGCACCTATGAGAATTTGATCTTTTCTGAGATAACCTATAAAAAGAACACTTTCTTAATCTCAAACATAAGAGGCCTGCGAAAGAAAGTCCATAAGCAGCTGCTCTCAGAGACTGAAGACGATCTGGATGGAAAGTGTCACCTGTACTGGCCTCAGACTTTTCAATTGTCTCCTAAGAGAAATAAGGGAGTCAGGATAAGGGAGTCGGGATAACGGGAGTCAGGATGGAGGATTTCAAGAGGAGGCTAAACAGACTTCTAGACAACAGTCCCCAGACTGGCCATGGTGTTAATACCAAAATCTACAAGATAAAATAGAAACCCTGATGAGTATTTTATTTTTATTTATTTATTTATTTTTTTATTTTATTTTATTTTTTTAATGGACAAAATCACTCACTGTGCAATTATATGGCAATATGCTACTTCCTCATCAAAGAGTTAATCCAGGAGCACATGGTGGCTATACTAGGGGACAATGCTCCCTCTTACACTCAGTACGATTAGGAAAATGACTGGTGAATTTGAATTGGATATAGTAAGCTTGGAAGATGACTTGTCTTATAAGTTTTAGTGTACTGGTAACTGGAATAGGTCTGCGGGTCTCACTAATTGCCGAACAAACAAAACCGAGAAAAGCCGAACAAAACAACAAAACCCAAACAAGGATGGGTTTTGCTCAAATGCACACTTCTATATATATATATATATGGTTGCATTATTTGAACTATTTTCTTTAAAATGTGTGATTTCCATGTAATATGATCAAAGAGAACTTATAGTTTTATCCTCTGCAATTTTACCGACCCCAGCTACGATTCGTCCAGCCCGCCGTCTATGATCACTGGTGGTATGGATCAAACTACACTCTTTTAAGTTTCTTACTGTTGTGTTATTAGTGTAATAGACTGCATATAGTTGAATTATTTAAACTCTTTTCTTTAAAATGTGTGATTTTCATGTAATTTAACACAACATTAAGAAACTAAAGAGTGTAGTTTGATCCATACCACCAGTGATCATAGACGGCGGGCTGGACGAATCGTAGCTGTGTTCGGTAATTTTGCAGAGGATAAAAACGTAAGTTCTCTTTGATCATATTACATGGAAATCACACATTTTAAAGAAAATAGTTCAAATAATGCAACCATATATATATAGAAGTGTGCATTTGAGCAAAACCCATCCTTGTTTGGGTTTTGTTGTTTTGTTCGGCTTTTCTCGGTTTGTTCGGCAATTAGTGAGACCGGGTCTGCGATCAAATTTGTTGCTGCTTCTTGTGAGGTTGACCTTGGGCCTGTAGGATTGGAGGCTCATCTGGGATGTTGTTCAGGAATCTGTCTAGCCTCCTGCTCACAGCATCTGTGCTGACTCCAGTTAGGTCCTTTATCTCCCTTGGGAGACAGTTAAAGAGTCTGGGCCTAGCATAGGTGAAGCTTTCCACCTGGATTGTCTTCAGTCGTTGGGAGCAGCTGCATATGGTCCTTTCACAGGTCCTACCAAACCTGGGGTGGTGTTTCTCTTTGCTTTGACACCACCTCCATTTTGTGATGCATTAGGTACTGTGCCTCCCAGGACTTTCCAGACATAAATCAATATATCTCTGCAGTAAATAGAGGTTGAGGACTTTCAGGTTTTCCCAGTTGTTCAGAATTCCCTACAAACCTCCCTGTGAATACCCTCTCACCTCTGGTCCTGTTCAACTTCATGTATCTACTTGACTTAAACTAAGTTTGTGTGGAGACCATAGCATACATACTCCAGCTTTGACAATACTACTCTGAGTGAATAATTCTGGGAGTTTTGTAGCTCATGTCATTGTTCAACCTTCTATCTTATGTTTATTCTCGGCCCTACCAGAAGGATCGAAATGTCCTTTGACAGGTTTTGTTATTTCTTTCCTTAATCAATTTAATTATCTCTCTTACTTTCAGGCAATGAATATATCAGCTGCAAAATATGCTCACCTTCTCCTTATTCTTGAGGGAGGTTAATCTAAATATTGTATATGTAGCACTGGAAAATTATAATTATCGTGTAGTTATTTTAAAATTTGTAACCTTTTCTAACATTCTTTGCTTGATGACGTCATGATGTAAACATACTTCATTTATAGAAAGATATTTCGCTTACATTGTCTTTTTTTCGCTTACAGTCTCCTGTAGTGTAGCAGTGGAAGCTTACCTATTATTTCACACATATTTTGGGATCATTCTTATACGACCACTAGATGAATATATTCACATACTTTCTGTTCTGAAAACACAGCTGTTTCCATAAATCTAATGAGACACATAATAAATTGTCATTATCTATCGATTCAGAGTAAATAACATAATCATATGATTAAGAGTGTTGCTTATGTAGCAATACGCCTACCTCTTTGTATTGAGTACATATGCAACCTAGCATACATTAGGAGTTAGGTCGACAAATGTTGAAATATAAGGAACTGTGTATCTAACATAATGCTATTATTGACATCATTATTTATCATAAAACAGGCATTTTTCGTATTGCATATGAATGATCAGTAGTATATATATTTATAGGATTTCACGAAGCAATTCATTATATGGTATACATTGTAGTCTGTAATGATCCATCTTGATACTAATCGTTAATCATTAGTTTTAAAAAATACTAGCGACTGTAGCTAGCGCTTTCGCTTGGCAAGGTTGACGTACGACGGTTGTCGGTGTTGACGTGTCGGTGGCCAATGTGTCAACCAGGTCCTGAACTCGAAAGAAAACAATATTCATAAGGCCTGTATTTGAATATATCGAAAATAAATTTGTGCATGATTTGGTAAGATATGTAAATATTAAGGATTACGAAATATTTTTATGGTCGGAATAATGTAATTTTATGATGCCAAGGATGAAATATTGTATGCCACATCATGATCATGATATGATCATGATGATTATACCTGGATGCCTATTACTGTTACTTACTTGTTACTTGTTACTTGTTATTTGGGAGTTCTAGGCCCCGCTCCACCAGCATCGGTGCTCTGCAGGGCCTCCATTGATGTTATCAAACACTATAGTCACTTCTAATACACAAATCATCCATGTCATAACACTCGGTGAACAAATGTGTCTTCAAATTTTTATTGAAAATGGCACAGTTTCTACTCATTTTGACATTTAGTGGTAGCTCATTAAAAAGTCTTGGCGCACATCTTTCAAACGCTCGAAAACCCATTACCAAATTACTTCTTGGCTCATTCAACCTATATTGTTCATCACCATGCCGAAGCCCCATAGTAGTATCCACTTGAAAATCGTTGAGAAGACTCCTTAGATATTCTGGTTTTCCATATTTCAAGGCTCGAAAAGTCAGAAGACATCTTGAAAACTATCCGCGCCTTTATTGGTAGCCAGTGTAATTCCATGAGTACTGGAGTTACTCTCTCACGAGGTGCAAGACCTCTGAGTAATCTCACAGCTCTGTTCATAACATACTGTAGTTTCCGAAGCCGATATTTTGGTAAGCCAAAGTAAAGAGAGTTGCAATAATCTAGTCTACTTATAACATAATTATGAAGAAGCATCTTTACAGTATCCTCATCCAAATATTTTCTCACAAAACCAATATTCCTCAAATGATATCCAGCAACTTTCACCACTTTATTGATTTGAGCTTCAAAAGAGAGATTTTCATCCAATAGAACACCCAAATCCTTAACAGCACTTCTTCCATCCAACGTACTATCCAATATCCGCAGACTCCTAGTACCTAATCTTCTGAGACTCATTTTCTTTCCCACAATCAACACCTCAGTTTTATTCAGATTCAATTTGAGTTGTTTTCCATCCATCCATGATTTGACGTCAGACAAGACAGTTTCCAGTTTCTCTTCAGCATCATTAACATCAGACATAGACATGTAGAATTGGGTATCATCCGCAAACAATTTGAAATTGACACCATGCCGCAATAGCAATTCAGATAATCCTATGGTGTATATACAGAAAAGAACAGGACCAAGTACGCTTCCTTGAGGAACTCCTCTCTGCAGAGATCTTTTCTTAGAATAGGATTTTCCAATCTGTACACAATACGTTCTGTTCATCAGATAGCTTTCTAAGTAAGCCAGTGCATTTCCCTCTATACCGCAACTCTGCAAATCATCCAAAAGAATGCTATGCACTACTGTATCGAATGCAGCACTCAAATCAAGCATAATTAGGACACTGCACTTTCCCTCGTCCATCTTTACTATTAAATCATTCACCACAGTACATAGCGTAGTTTCGGTGGAGTACAACCGTCGATATGCGGACTGATCATCCGGTATTGCATTTATCTCATTTAGATGAGTCCATAACTGATCCAAGATTACATTCTCAATAACCTTTGAAACAAAAGTCAAGTTCGATACAGGTCTATATGAGCCCAGACTCTGAGGATCAAGGTCACCTTTAACAATAGCTAATTTCTCACTCTCTGGGAAAATGTTATTTACTAAACTTAGATTAACAATCTGCAGGAAAACATGTAGAATATCTTCAATATTCTGACTGTGCATTATTTCTGACATTGGAAATGGATCAGTTCCACAATGTGTCTTTTTCACTCTGTGTATAATATCTTTCACTTTAGACAAGTCTATCTCGTGGAAGTTAAGTAATCTCTTCTCCGATGCTCGAGCAAATCGATGGCCAAAAACAGTTTCATCTTCAGAAAAACTGTCCACTATGTGCATTATTTTATCATCAAAGAAATCCAAAAATTTATTAGCCAGTACTTCATCCGAATAACCCTCAGGGAGCTTTGACTTCTTTTTATTTCCAGTCAAATTATTTAGAATAAGATATAATTTATTCATATCTGACCTGGCGTCCATAACCTTTGTAGAATAGTACTGTTTTTTTCTCTGAAATATGAGTCTATTTTCTTTATTTCTGGCGTTCTTTTAATCCTTTCTGGCATTATCAGTGCGTAATCTCCTCCACACCCTCTCTTTTTTAGTTTTATCCTTCTTTGCTGCCAATATCTCACCATTAAACCATGGAGCACTATCTTTGACAATAATATCTTTTTCAACTACTGGACAAAAAGCCTCATATTCCTCCTTTGAAATACTTGTATATTGTGACAGTATACATCCTACACAATTTTCTTTCCTTTGTAAGCTATGATGACAATTTTCCGTCTTCACTAAATCTAATCTGCTTTTTATTTTTTCAATAAACAAATTTGGATCAAAATTTACTTTTAACCGAAAACTTATCCTCTTTTTTAATTTACCAACATTTTCAGAGTACAAAACAAATCTAACCACTTTATGAATAGGAGAAATACTGCAGACTTCATCAACACAGACATCTCTTAAGAGAGCATGTCTTTCATCACCAAAAACTAGGTCCAGCATATGTCCAGTGCTAGATGTAACCTCTGTTACCTTGTTAACAAAGTCTAAACCATTCATCATCTCAATGAATTCAACAGCATTATGATCTGCTATATCATCAACCCATAAGTTGAAGTCTCCCATTATAAAAACATTTCTGCTAACTGTATCCACAGTCTCAAGATATAATCTGAAATCAATGAGAAAGGTTGCAATATCAGCATTAGGGGGTCTATAAACAACTATGAAAACAAACTTCTGCCCACCTAGTTCTCCACTGACTTGGATATGTTCAAAGCTAATGCATGACTCAGTATTGTCTTCCTTTACTTTGTGAAAAACTTTAGAAATGAAAACACCAACCCCTCCACCCTTCCTATCAGCTCTAGGCTTATGGAGAAATGTATGTGTATCAGGAGTCATTTCTTGAATTATTGCCATATCATATTTACTCAGCCATGTTTCAGCCAATGACAATATATCTAAACCTCCATCATTAATCATATTTCGAACATCATGTGTCTTATTTCCAACAGATTGAATATTTATAAACGCTCCTCTCAAAATATTTACATTTGCCTCCATTTAATAACCGTTTTCTGTAATGCTTCTAATTTTCTCTTGCTCCTCAAGGAGAACTTCACAAAGTCTTCCATCACTCACAACATGGCCTACATCTGCCTTCTTAAACCTTATACAATTTATGCACTGCACTCTATCAGCCTCACAGTTCCTTGTGCTATGTTCTCCTGCACATTTACCACAGACTGGAGGTTCTTGCTTCTGCATAGCACTACATTTCTGAGCTACATGGCCAATTCTTTGACAGTGATAACATATGGTTGCCATGTATCTATCTCTAACAAAGTATACGCCCCAATCTAACTTCAACCTATCGTGGTTCACATGAATCAGCCTTCTTATCTCAGGATCACATCTAATAATATAGTGCTGAGTACCACCTGAGGCAGGCTTACAGAAAAGGAGCTCCAACTTTGACTTAGCATCATCCACCCGCTGCAAATATTCGTTTTTGTCAATCAAGACATCAATGATCCCTCCAGCAGCAGCTTCCTCCTTATTTACGTTACATATCATAATTTTGGGCATAAGCTTCCTCACTGCCCTAGTCTTCACCTTAGAAAAAGCATTAAGTTTCGATGCAGCTTCATCTCTCTTTGATTCATCCTCAAAGTTCAGGACAACATCACCCTTCTGTGTAAATCTTGAGTCAACTATCTGAGTACCCTCTAAGATCTTAACCATCTCCTTCTTATTATCCTTCATCTTTACATTTTCATCAGTTGACTGAACTACCAATAAATTCTTCTTCTCTGTGTTCTTCTTCCTTTTGACCACCTCAGTCCAAGGTTGTTTCATCACTGCCGACTCAGTAGACACAGAGGCACTGACTTCCTCTAATACTTTAGTTACCTCTTTCAACTTGCCAGACAATACCATCTGATTACATATTAATATACTTAGTGTTCTACCGATAAATGATGTGTTTTCACTCGTTTATTTCACCAAGTCGAAGATGTGTACATAATGGCTTTGAATGTGTAGTAAAACGTTGCATGTATATACAAGCTGGCGATTTTCGAGGTTGACATTTTATTTATATAATTTTTCAGTTCGCCATAGAATTTGTAAATACGGGAGCACGATGGGAAGTTTGGAACAACCCTGTTACACGCTGATTCAAGCGCCTGGGGATTCAGAGCAACCATCGGAGCTGCAGCTGAGAAATGATTTAGGTTGGTAGCAACTTGTTTTCCATTCACAACAAAGTAATGTCGTAGCACGTTGGTAAAATTATACTAATGACCCACTTTCTCGGAAGAACAGGTTAAAGCAAAAAGATCCATATATTTCTATCACAATCTGTGATCCTCTTCATCTGCTGAAGAGGATCACAGATAGTGATCGAATGTATACGGATCTTTTTACATTCGCCTATTCTCCAAAAGTGGGTCATTAGTATAATTGTTTTCCATTGTTGAAGAGGACTTTGGTTTTGGATAATAATGCCATTATTAATGGTGGTATCTGTCAACACTATATGCTTCCCCCCCACCCCCCACCCACCCTCTATGCTCATGTTGTTTACATGCTAAGATTAATTACCAACAGTCTATGTTGTCACCAGTGGTGAAATTTAGGCGGTTCTTGGAATTCCATTAACTTCACAAACCTGTTTTTAAAAATTAGCTTATTCCTTATAGTTATACAGACTATAAAATAAATATTATAGTCTGTACAATACAGCCTAAGTGATCTCTGCATCCTACTAGCCTAGTGAGAGAACCTTTTGTTAAAAGCTTTGTAATCCCACCACTTATCACAGAAATTGCAAGTCTCGCAAGACAGATGTGATGCAATAGATGGATTGTTCAAAACTGCAAATTAGCTAATTTTAAATATGCAGGGGAGTTATTTGTGTGCTAAATATAACTAAATAAAACACTAATAATTTGTGTTATCACTAAAACTGCAGATTGTCTAAATTGGGATTGATGGCACAATTATGTTATATTTTATTGTATTGAGTGGGAGTGATTTCTATGCCTTTTTCTTTTTGGCTACTCCCCCGTGTAAGGGGGAAAAAGCCTTTGATATATGTATGTATTTTAATTTATTTTTATATATTTATTAATTTTTATTCCCCCAACCTCCAGAAAATGGGGACATACCAGTGAAGACCTCTGCCTTGAAGAAGACGATTCAGTTGATTCTGAGTGGTGAACGCTTGCCGGGCATCCTCATGACAGTGATCCGATTTGTTATGCCCTTGGAAGATCACACTATCAAGAAGCTTCTCCTCGTATTTTGGGAAATTGTGCCAAAGACCACGACCGATGGCAAGCTGCTGCAGGAGATGATTCTTGTGTGTGATGCCTATAGAAAGGTAAGATGATGTGTGTGTGTGTGATTCATCTTTCCGTGTTCCTTACAATATTTTTACTTCTGTAGTATATATACTTTCTGTATCTCCTTTACTGTATTCCCTTGATGATGTCTTAAATAGACGAAAACATTCAGACTACATTTCTTATTTACCCGTGGTTTTTTCTGTAAATTATATTCACGTGTCATTTGTGAAATACTGCAATATATATATATATTATTTGGGGCCTATGTCAACTAGCTGTTAGAATTTGTCACTGAGAGTTGTAGAAGAGGAGCAGTTCCCACTTTTTACTACCATGAACAGACGTACCCCAGTACATTTCCACCCTTCCTTTGTCAACCCTGTCATATGTAGTCTCCAACTCCATGAAAGCTGGAAAAGAAAAATGTACATAAAACTGCAATGGAAAAAAAATATCTTGCAGATAACCCCCCCTTTCTTCTTTTTCTCTTCCTTCTCCTCCTCTTCTGCTTCTTCTCGTGACTGTTTCTTTTAGTAAAACGCTGAATGATTAAGAAATGTAATTTGGAAATACCATACCATTTTAATGTGCTGCAAAACTTAGTGCTCCAATTTTTCCCCAATTTGTAGGATCTCTCCCACCCAAACGAATTCATCCGTGGTTCAACGCTGAGATTCTTATGTAAGCTGAAAGAGCCAGAGTTGTTGGAGCCACTCATGCCTACCATCAGGACCTGTCTGGAGCATCGTCACTCCTACGTCCGGCGTAATGCAGTTCTTGCCATCTTTACCATTTACAAGTGAGTTTTATCATAACCCCACACCCATTTATTCCTAACATTATATTGTGTAAAGATGTACCCAAGGCAGTAGGCAAGATGCAGGGATGACCCGTCATCCAGGAGGAGCCAAGTAAAGAGGGAGGGGTGAATGGGTGTGGAGCATGTGGGGATGAAATGGATGGGAGTGGATTTATACCTTTTGACTTTGGCTTTTGAGTGTAAGTTTGGGAGTGTAAGTGGGAGGTTATCAGGAGTGAAGAGAGGGTGAGGGAGGGAAGGGGTGTCTATTCTAGTAAGTGAAGAGATAGATAAACGTGTAGTGGAGTGGAAGGAGGTTTCCTCAAGGATAATGTGGATGAAGGTGAAACTGGGGAGGGAGATGTGGGTCTTTGTAAGTGCATATGGGCCTGGCAGTGAGAAGAGTGTAGAAGAAAGGGAGGCCTTTTGGATAGATTTAAATGAGTGCATAGATGATTTAGGGAGAAATGTCAATGTAATAGTACTGGGAGACCTTAATGCTAGGGTAGGAAATGGTCCAATTGATGGAGTGGTTGGGAAATGTGGAGTTCCAGGAAAGAATCGTAGTGGAGAGTTGATGGTGGAAATGTGTCTAGAAAGAGAGTTGATGATAGCAAATACAGTGTTTCGGAAGAAAGTCAAGCATAAGTACACGTGGGAGAGGGTGATGGATGGAAGGGTGGTAGATAGAGCGTTGATGGATTATGTAGTGGTAAATAGGACTATGGTAGGAAGAGTTAAGGATGTACATGTGCAAAGGGGAGAGGGTGGGGGAATACCAGGTCATTTTTTGGTGGAAGGTAAGTTGAGAGTGGAGGATAGATGGAGAAAGAGGAAAGGGACAAAAGGTAGGGAGGTGCTTAGAGTGAACTCTTTAAATGAAAAGAAAAAGGAGAAGGAGTACAAGAAGAAGCTGAAGGAGGAGTGGGAGGGAGTGAAGGATAGAGTAGAGCTAGGTGTGGAGGAGGAATGGGGATGGTTCAAGGAGGGAGTCACAAAGTGTGCAAGGATGGTGTGTGGAACAAGAAGGACAGGAGGAAATAGAAGGAAGGGTAGTGAATGGTGGGATGAGGAAACAAAGAAGGTTGTAGAAGAGAAGAAGCAAGCTTTCAAAGATTGGTTACAAAATAGGACGAGGGAGTCGTATGAGAGGTACAAAGAGAAGTAAAGCAAAAGGTAAAGGAGGCAAAGAGGAGAGCAGATGTGAAGTGGGGTAAGAGTATGACAGAAAATTTTGAAAGTAATAAAAAGATGTTTTGGAAAGAAATTAAGAGAGGAAGAGGAGGTGAATCAAGTAGAGAAGAAAAGGTAAAAGGTGCAGATGGAGAGATGATAATGGAAGAGAAGGCAGTAAGGGGAAGATGGGCAGAATATTTTAGGGAGTTGCTAAATGTGAAGGAGGATAGGGAGGGAAAGATAGTTGCAGTGGGAAATGCTAAGAAAATGAGAGTGATGAGTGAGGAAAATGGAGGAGAAATAAGGAAGGATGAAGTGAAGGCAGTTGCTAAGATGATGAAAGCAGGTAAGGCACCTGGTCTGGATGGATGCCATGCAGAATGTCTAAAAAAAAAGGAGGTACGGTGATGGTGGACTGGCTGGTGAGGTTATTTAATGTTTGCTGGAGATAGGGTAGAGTGCCGGAGGACTGGAGGAGTGCCTGTATAGTTCCACTTTACAAGGGAAAAGGGGACAAGTGTGAATGTAGTAGTTTCAGAGGGATTAGCTTGTTAAGTGTAGTTGGGAAGGCTTATGGGAGGATCTTGAGAGGATTAGGAGAGGAACAGAGGGAGTAATTGGTGAGGAACAGTGTAGATTTAGGATGGGTAGAGGTTGTGTAGATCAGATCTTTGTGGTAAGACAAATATGTGAGAAAGTTATAGGAAAGGGGAAGGATGTTTTTTGGGCTTTTATGGATCTGGAAAAGGCTTACGATAGGGTAGACATAAAGGCACTGTGGGAGGTTATGCAGATATATGGGATAGGAGGAAAGCTTCTAGGAGCTGTCAAGAGTTTTTATGAGAGTAGTAGAGCTTGTGTCAGGATTAAAAATGGAGAGTGTGTGTGGTTCAAGGTAAAGGTGGGACTTCGTCAAGGATGCGTTATATTGCCTTGGCTGTTCAACTTATACATGGATGGGGTAGTGCAAGAGGTAAATGCAAGGGTAGTGGGTCAGGGATTGGAGATGGTTAAAGAAAATGGAGAAAAGTGGGAGGTGAGCCAGCTGTTGTTTGCTGACGACACTGCGCTTGTGGCAGGATCGGAGGAGGGACTGAGGAAGTTGGTGACAGAGTTTGGGAGAGTATGTGATAGAAGAAAGCTAAAGATAAATGTGGGTAAAAGTAAGGTGATGAGATGTACAAGGGATGAAAGTGGCAGTAGACTGGAAGTGAGCATTAAGGGAGAGCGACTGGAGGAAGTGGATAGTTTTAGATACTTGGGTGCAAATGTGGCAGGAAAAGGTGGAGGTTGAATGTAGATTGAGAGAAGCGAGTAAATGCCTTGGTGGATTGAAGAGTGTAATGAGGAATAGACATTTGGGAATGGATGCTAAGAGGAGACTGTATGAAGGAGTGATTGTGCCAACAGCACTGTATGGGGCAGAAACATGGAACATAAGAGAGGAAGAGAGAAGGAGTTTGAATGTGTTTGAGATGAGGTGTCTGAGAAGTATGATGGGGGTTACTAGGCTAGATAGAGTGAGAAATGAGGAGGTGAGGAGAAGAACGGGGGTGGAAAGGGAGTTGGGAGATAGGGTTGATGAAAGAGTATTAGGATGGTTTGGACACATGGAAAGAATGAGTGAAGAAAGACTAGTAAAAGAGGTATGGAAGGCAGATGTGGAGAGTGTGAACATGAGGGGACGTCCTAGGATGAGGTGGATGGATGGGGTGAAGGGGGCTTTGGGGAAGAGGGGAATGTCTGTTGAGGAAGGATGGGAGAGGACAGAAGACAGGGGTGAATGGAGAATGGTTGTATATGGATGATATGATGCATGAGGTGGAATGGGCAGGGGGATGGGGGGTGAGGTAGTATGTGTGAGCAAAATTTGACGCAGCCCGAAGGGATTTCTCCCCGTCTTCTCCTTTTATGCATGGGAGGACAGAGAGGGGGGGTCGCCGATTTAATGAAGCGGCCTTGCTGTGGATGTGCTGTGTCTTGCGACACTGCTTCTGACCCAGGGCAGTGGACAAAGTGCAGGGATGACCCGTCATCCAGGAGGTGCTAAGATAAGAGGGAGGGGTGTGGAGTGTATTCAGGGATGGAGTGGGTGGGAATGATTTTATGCCTTTTCCTTTTTGGCTACCTCCCTTGTAAGGGAGGAAAAAGCCTTGGTATATGTATGACTTAGGCTACCTCCCATGTAGGGGTGGGAAAGGCCTTTGGTATATGTATGTTAAGATAACTTAGGTCATGAAATGTATTTTATTCTTTTATTATTATTATTGTTATCTTTTTCTCTCTCTCTCTTCTCTCTCTCTCTCTCTCTCTCCCCCCCTCATTGTACAGTATAGAAAATATATGCAATTGAGCCCATCAATGTTGGCATTATATTTGATTATTTTCTTTCAAGGAACTTTGATTTCTTGATCCCGGATGCACCAGAACTGATTTCCAACTTCCTGGAGGGTGAGCAAGACATGTCGTGCAAGCGAAATGCCTTCATGATGCTCATTCATGTGGACCAAGAACGTGCCCTGACCTACTTGTCCACCTGCATTGACCAGGTCAACTCGTTTGGGGACATCCTTCAGCTCGTCATTGTAGAACTTATTTACAAGGTAAAGGGCTCTTTTCCTAAGTGCCAACGAGGATACATTTATTATTGTTATTATTATTATTATTATTATTATATATATATATATAATTTTTGTGTGTGTGTGTGTGTGTTGCAAGGCAGAGGTGGAAGGAGTGAACATGAAGGGGCAACCAAGGATGAGATGGATGGGGTAAAAGGGGCATTGGGAAAGAGGGAAATATCTGTTAGGAGAGGACAGAAGATAGGGGTGAATGGAGAATGGTAATGTATGGATGATGCTGTGATGCATGAGGGGGAGTGGGTGGGAAATGGAGGGTGAGGGAGTATGTGTGAAAAATAAATTGACATACCCTGAAGGGATTTCTCCCGTCTTCTCCATTTCTGCATGAGGGGACAGAAAGGGGGTTGCTGATAATGAGGCAGCCTTGCTGTGGATGTGCTGTGTCTTGCAACACTGCTTGTGACCCAGGGCAGTGGGCAAGATGCAGGGGTGACCTGTCATCCAAGAGGAGCCAAGATAAGAGGGAGGGAGTGGGGATGAAATGGGTGGGAGTGGATTTTATGCCTTTATTTTTTGGCCACCTCCCTTGTAAGGGGGAAAAAGCCTTTAGTATGTGTATTTTTTATGCTGACAAATATGCTTAATGGAGAAAGTTTCTTTTGGAGATGACTAAAGAGAGTCACTTCAGGCATAACAGAGAAAAGTGGTGGTCATATTGTCTTGCTAATTGCTTCCATTGCTTTATTCCTCTGCAAAAACAGGTTTGTCATACAAATCCCAGTGAAAGGGCAAGATTCATCCGTTGCATCTACAATCTCCTCAACTCGAGTAGTCCTGCTGTGAGGTACGAGGCTGCGGGTACTCTTGTCACCCTGTCTTCAGCACCGTCAGCTATCAAGGTATAAGAACAGTTTGGAATCTTTTTTTTTTTTTTTCGATTTGAGCATACATTACAAAATGTGTTTTTACCAGTACTTTATGTAACAAGCAGTGCCTAGTAAAACTTGTGTAAAACTGTCTTTTCAGGCTGCCGCAAATTGCTACATTGAACTGATTGTGAAGGAGAGTGACAACAATGTGAAACTGATCGTCTTAGATCGTCTGATGGCCCTGAAGGACACACCACAGCATGAGAAGGTTTTGCAGGAATTGGCCATGGATATTCTCCGCATCTTGGCTACGCCTGATCTGGAAGTGAGGAAGAAGACCCTAAACCTTGGTAATGACATAGATTAATGTTCGGTTTTATTTAAAAGTTCTTCATGTAATAACACAAACACACTCTTCTTTCTTGGCACATTACACAAGCACAGACGATTGACCGGAGAAAATGGAGTCATCATAGTACTCAAACATTGCAGTAATATACACTTGTACCTCTGGATGCCCACTGGCTGAGCGGGTTAGGGTGTCGTTACTTGCGGTGAAGGTCAAGATAATGACGATTCGAATCCTGCTCGGGACAAGTTGAACTAAGGACATGGTTCATTAAATTCCACATTACAAAGTCCACTGTAAGGGGCACTGTCCTAGACTCCCAATAGGGGGAAGTTTGTGACATTAAACCAAATCAATCTTTATACCAAAAGGCTTCTTCCCCCTTATAAGGAAGGTAACTTGCCATTACATGCACCCATTCCACTCCCAACCATCACCCTTTTATCCTGTTTCCACGTGGATGACGGGTCATATGTTCCGCACCCACTGCCCAGGTCAGAAGCAATGTAGCAAGACACAGCACATCTGCAGCAGGGCCCCACCATGCTTACATACATATACCAAAGGCTTTTTTCCCCCTTATAATGGAGGTAGCCAAGAAACAAAGGCATAAAAATCACTCCCACCCGTTCCATCCCTATCACACTCCACTTCCCCTCCCTCTTATCATGGCACCTCCTGGATAACGGTTCATCGCTACATGTTGGAACTAGGAGTTCCACCGTGCTTGGATCACAAAATAAACATTCCACCAAATCCCACCTGACTCCCGTAGACATCAAGCTTGAGAAACCTCTCCCATAACAAACCTAACCTAACCTAACCTTCAGGCCATTACCCATTATGGAAACTATATCAACACAGAATGGGCTTGGCCAACAACTGACAGTGTTCCAGATACAATTGACACACACAAGATACAGAATACTTCAACCTACCCAACCCCTTTCTTACAACATCCAAACGTGTAGTGTGGGCTCATGCTTCAACTTTGCCAAGTGGCCTATTTTGTAAATATCTCAACCTGGGATTTTATGGTTTTATGCAAATGTTTGATTATGGTTTTTAATTGCAGCTTTGGAGTTGGTGACAATGCGGACAGTGTCGGAAACTGTGGAGGTGTTGAAGAAGGAAGTGGGGAAGACCCATAATACTGTGGAACATGAGGACACTGGCAAGTAAGTACACACGGTTCTTTGGCAAAATTTATTAACATACCTAGTGGGAGGTGGTGGGAGCTCATGGTGTTGTATTGTGATCATATATCTATTGTAAATTGTCATAGTTCATGGTATGAGTTTAATCAGTTTCCTTTTTCCTTTTTATTTTGAACCACACTCTCATTTGTTTTTGTTTTTTGTCACCATATTCAGAATGTAGCCCCAAAGCAATCACCGACACAGATGACCCAGCATGGCAACACCAAAGCTCACTTAGACAAATTGGAACAGTGGTAAACACACACACACGCCACACACACTCTCTCACACTCACATTCACACAGTCGTAAAACAAACTCTCAAAAGCCACCCTAGCACAACTGCAATTAGACCACCATCCAGCACCAATACAAACCAACACAAAATAGACCTGACCACGAAAACAAACGGACCCAGGTGCAACCATCTCAGGGAAGACACGGAATGCCTCACGTGCACTGCCCCACGCAAGCCATACCCCAGACAACAACACAATATTTCTTCTCTGAGTGACTGGTGGGCCAATCCAGTGGCTGTTGCTGGTTACTGGGGAGTCATGTGTCTTCCACAAGAGACATCTGGGGGAATATGTTGATACTAACTCCAGATTCTTCTATCTCTTAGGTACCGTCAGTTGCTGGTGCGAACCTTGCATTCTGTTAGCATTAAATTCCCAGACGTGGCTGCCAACGTCATACCGATCCTGATGGACTTCTTGTCCGACAATAACGAATTGGCTGCTACAGATGTGCTGGTGTTTGTGAGGGAGGCTATTCAGAAGTTTGAGGTAAGATCTGTATAATTTCTTGCATCCTCATCCCCCATTCCTCCAATCAAATCAGCAATTTGTTTCAAAACTAGGTAGTAATAAATTTCAATGCTCTCTCTCTCTCTCTCTCTGAGACAAAATAATCTTTGAATACAAAATATACATAGGATTTCCTGTTGCTTTATAGTTCCTTTAACCAGAAAGGGCTGTTTACAGAAAGCCTCAGAATGTACATTTTGAATAAATGTTGTTGCCCAAAGTTTCATCAACAAAACAGTCAACTCTTTGAACATTAAATATTAAAGAATGAGGGAACAGTATTTTTACAAAGGAGTCTGAAGCATGCCAACAGGAGACCTTTTGGTCCATAATTATGTCGGATGCAAAAAAAAATATAAATATACCAAGACTTTTTCCCCCTTACAAGGGAGGTGGCCAAAAAGAAAAAGGCATAAAACCATTCCTACCCATTCTATCCCTAAATACACTAAAAAATATATAATGATAAATAAATAAATAGAATTTATAATAATATGAATAATACACAAGATGTTTCTTGTAATGTTGTATATTTTTATTCCTATGGTGAGTTTTGCATTTGAAGTATCATAACAATGATGGTTCCTTGCAGACTCTTCGACCTCTGATCATAGACCGGCTACAGAGTGCTTTGCCCACAATTCGGTCAGTCAATGTGTATTGCCACACTCTTTGGATCTTGGGTGAATACTCAACATCTGCAGGTAAGTGCACTGGAAATAGGTTGCATAACATTCAGTAGCGATAAACCTTGTTAGATTCTGTGTAACAAGATTGAAAATGCTTTTTCCCCCTTACAAGGGAGGTAGCAAAAAACAAACTTTACAAAACAATTAATGCATTTTGCCAACACTAGAAAAAAGAATTTAGTGTTGAACAAATGCATAAATTGTTTTGTAAAGTTTTAAGTGTCTTTCCTTTTCATTATAGAATTGCACCTCTTGTGCTTTAGCATGTACCTTCCCATCCACCACCCATTCCTCCCAACTCATCTTAGCTCCTCATGAATAATGGATCATCCTTGCATCTTGCCCACTGCCCTGGGTCAGAAACAATGTAGCAAGACACAGTACATCCACAGCAAGGCCGCTTCACTTCCCCACTCTGTCCCCACATGCAGAAAAAGAGAAGACTGGGAGAAATCTCTTTGAGCTGTGTCAAAATATCATTCAAACATAAGCCCCCCCCCATACCCCAGCCCTCCCTTCCTTGCATAACTGTATCATCCATACACAGCCACTCTCCACTCATCCCTAAACACCTCACCTTTCATCCATTTGGGTTCCTCCGTTCTACTTACATACATACATATACCAAGGCTTTTTTCCCCCTTACAAGGGAGGTAGCCAAAAAAGGAAAAGGCATAAAATCATTCCCACCCATTCCATCCCTGAATACACTCCACACCCCTCCACCCTCCCTCTTATCTTAGCACGTCCTGGATGACGGGTCATCCATGCACCTTGTCCACTGCCCCGGGTCAGAAGCAGTGTCGCAAGACACAGCACATCCACAGCAAGGCCGGTTCGTTAAATTGGCGACCCCCCCTCTCCGTCCCCCCATGCATAAAAGGAGAAGACAGGGGAGAAATCCCTTCGGGCTGCGTCAAAAGTTTGCTCACACATACTACCTCAACCCCCATCCCCCCGCCCATTCCACCTCATGCATCACAACATCATCCATATACAACCATTCTCCATTCACCCCTGTCTTCTGTCCTCTCCCATCCTTCCTCAACAGACATTCCCCTCTTCCCCAAAGCCCCCTTCACCCCATCCATCCACTTCATCCTAGGACGTCCCCTCATGTTCACTCCCTCCACATCTGCCTTCCATACCTCTTTTACTAGTCTTTCTTCACGCATTCTTTCCATGTGTCCAAACCATCCTACTCTTTCATCAACCCTATCTCCCAACTCCCTTTCCACCCCTGTTCTCCTCCTCACCTCCTCATTTCTCGCACTATCTAGCCTAGTAACCCCCATCATACTTCTCAGACACCTCATCTCAAACACATTCAAACTCCTCTCTTCCTCTCTTATGTTCCATGTTTCTGCCCCATACAGTGCTGTTGGCACAATCACTCCTTCATACAGTCTCCTCTTAGCATCCATTCCCGAATGTCTATTCCTCATTACACACTTTAATCCACCAAGGCATTTACTCGCTTCTCTCAATCTACATTCTACCTCCACCTTCACTCCACCTTTTCCTGCCACATTTGCACCCAAGTATCTAAAACTATCCACTTCCTCCAGTCACTCTCCCTTAATGCTCACTTCCAGTCTACTGCCACTTTCACCCCTTGTACATCTCATCACCTTACTTTTACCCACATTTATCTTTAGCTTTCTTCTATCACATACTCTCCCAAACTCTGTCACCAACTTCCTCAATCCCTCCTCTGATCCTGCCACAAGTGCAGTGTCATCCGCAAACAACAGCTGACTCACCTCCCACTTTTCTCCATTTTCTTTAACCATCTCCAATCCCTGACCCACTACCCTTGCATTTACCTCTTGCACTACCCCATCCATGTACAAGTTGAACAGCCAGGGCGACATAACGCATCCTTGACGAAGTCCCACCTTTACCTCGAACCACTCACTCTCTCCATTTCTGATCCTGACACAAGCTCTACTACTCACATAAAAACTCTTGACAGCTCCCAGAAGCTTTCCTCCTATCCCATATATCTGCATAACCTCCCACAGTGCCTTTCTGTCTACCCTATCGTAAGCCTTTTCCAGATCCATAAAAGCCCAAAAAACATCCTTCCCCTTTCCTATAGCTTTCTCACATCTGTCTTACCACAAAGATCTGATCTACACAACCTCTACCTGTCCTAAATCCACACTGTTCCTCTCCTAATCCTCTCAATCAAGATCCTCCCATAAGCCTTCCCAACTACACTTAACAAGCTAATCTCTCTGAAACTACTACATTCACACTTGTCCCCTTTTCCCTTGTAAAATGGAACTATACAGGCACTCTACCCTCTCTCCAGCAAACATTAAATAACCTCACCAGCCAGTCCACCATCACTGTACCTCCTTTTTTTAGACATTCTGCATGGCATCCATCCAGACCAGGTGCCTTACCTGCTTTCATCATCTTAACTGCCTTCACTTCATCCTTCCTTATTTCTCCTCCATTTTCCTCACTCACCACGGTCATTTTCTTAGCCTCCTCCGTTCTGCCTACTTTAAATTCCAACAAAAAATTGATCAAGTTTTACTGCTCAAGAATGAGATAATAGTGTAATGCAACATTTCTCAACCAGGGTTCTGCAAAAGGTTATTGTAATATAGATGTCATCCTATCTAATCTATTATTACAATGAAAATAAAATGAGAGATATGGTACACATTTTTTGCATTGGGGTTCCATCAGACATGCAATTTATTTCAAAGGTTATGCAAGAGTAAAAGGTTGAGAAACACTGGTCAAATGGATGGTATTTCTACATTCCACAGGTGATATTCACGGCGTCATCGCGGGAATCAAAGGAACGTTGGGAGAGCTGCCACTGGTTGATGATGAGATGCGGAGGACAGCCGGAGAAATGGGGGAAGAAGGTGCAGCAACATCAGAAAAGGAGAAATTGTCATCAAAGCTGATTACGGCTGATGGAACCTATGCCTCCCAGTCAGCCTTCTCCACAACAAAGTATGAAATCTGTTTTGTGTAAATTAGAATATACTTCCTACTCAGGTAGTGCAAAAAAAAATAATAATGATAATTGTATAATTTCCTTACTTTGTTGTATTCAGCAATGGATTAGTATCCATTGATACAAAAAATTAAGTATCTTTTAAGACCCAGCTTTAGGAGGTAACAAATAGTTTGGCAATATTTTTTTTGCATATGCCAAGGGCTTTTTCCCCCTTACAAGGGAGGTAGCCAGGTATAAATCCTTTCACCCCTATCTTGTCTTCTCCCTTCCTTCCTCAACAGACATTCCTCTCATTCCCAATGTCCTCTTTACCCCATCCATCCATCTCATCTTTGGTTGTCCCTCTCATGTTCACTCCCTCCATCTCTGCCTTCCACATCTCTTTTATTAATCTTTCTTCATTCATTCTTTCCATCTGTCTGAACCATTCCAGTACTCTTTCATTAATCCCATCTTCCAACTTCCTTTCCACCCCCAATCTCCTCGTCACCTGCTTATTTCTCGCTCTATCCAGCCTAGTAACCCCTACCATACTTCTCAGTCAATATTTCTTGAATAGAAATTAATTTTTGAACTACTGCAGGTCAAGTGCAAAGGGAGATGAACGACCACCTCTGCGCAAGTACCTCCTTGATGGGTACTTCTACCTTGGCAGTGTTCTTGCCAACACACTTGTGAAGCTGACATTTAGGTGAGTATTCAGGTCTTACCCAGCTGTATTTACGCAATTGTAATGCACAGTATGTTGAAAGATACTCTTACATCTGGTCTTCATTTGTCAAAAGGTTAATTTACCTAACATGGATTCATTATGCAGGTATTTCATGATGGAGAAAGACTTGAAGAAACAGAATTCATTTGCTGCCGAAGCCATGTTGATTATTTCCTCGATTGTTCATCTTGGCAAGTCTGGGCTGCCTCAGAAGAGCATGACGGATGATGACTTCGACCGTATGATGCTCTGCCTCCAGGTATGTAATATATGCATACATCCCTTGTACATACATACATATACCAAGGCTTTTTCCCCCTTACATGGGAGGTAGCCAAAAAGGGAAAGGCATAAAATCATTCCCACCCATTCCGTCCCTGAATACACTCCGCACCCCTCCACCCTCCCTCTTATCTTAGCACCTCTCCACCCTCCCTCTTATCTTAGCACCTCTCCACCCTCCCTCTTATCTTAGCACCTCTCCACCCTCCCTCTTATCTTAGCACCTCTCCACCCTCCCTCTTATCTTAGCACCTCCTGGATGATGGGTCATCCCTGCACCTTGTCCACTGCCCTGGGTCAGAAGCAGTGTCGCAAGACACAGCAAGGCCGCTTCATTAAATCGGCGACCCCCTTGTAAGGGGGGAAAAGCCTTTGGTATATGTATGTTTAGGGAGCTCATTGGCTGAGCAGGTTGGGGTGTTATTACTTGCGGCAAAGGTCGAGGTGATGGTGGTTTGAATCCTGCCACCAGCGAAGTTGAACCAAGGGCATGGTTCATTAAATTCCATGCTACAAAGTCCTCTGTGAGGGGCACCATCCTAGCCTTCCGATGGGAGGGAGCTTGTGACGTTAAACCATATCATTATCATCATATGTATGTTTGCATACATCTGTACCAAAGGGTTTTTCCACCAAAGAAGGGCCAGGTTGTCTTCCACAGCAAGTGGCCTTTCTGTGGATGTGCTGTGTTTTGCTACATTGACTCTGACCCAGGGCAGAAGGCGAGATACAGGGATGACCCGTCATCCATGAGGAGCTAAGATGAGAGTGAGGAAAGGGTTGGGAGTGGGTATGTGCCTTTTGACTAGGCTATCCCCCATGTAAGTGGGAAAAACCCTTGGTATATAGATAGACACTGCTTCTGACCCAGGGCAGTGGACAAGTTTCAGGGATGACCCGTCATCCAGGAGGTCATCATCATATCTTGTCGCACCAGAACCGTGTCCATATAAGGGCAGTTTCATTTGCTTCCCTAAGGTCTTGGTCGGAGCAATGGGGACTCAATGGACATTCCCGGAGGACGTGGACCATCATCTGTACTTCGCCACATGGAGGTGCTTAGATAAGAGGGAGGGTGGAGGGATGTGGAGTGTTTTCAGGGATGGAATGGGTGGGAATGATTGTATGCCATTTCGGCTACCTCCCTTGTAAGGGGAAAAAAGCCTAGGTATATGTATGTATGTATATAGATAGACAAGTTATCTTTCTTAATATGGGAGTGCACCATAGGTTATCACAAGGATAGGCTCTTTAGAGACATTAGACAAGGTTCATATCTTAATCAAGGGGCTACATCTCCACAGTCTGACTTCCATTTTTAAATTAGTTTGAAGTAGATATAAAAAGTGTACTTCCACACAGGTAACAGAACAGTACATATATTGTACAGTGGTACCTCAAAACTTGATTTATTCAAGGAGGCCATTTGAAATTTAAAGCTTTTGATTGAAGTTGAACATTAATGCAACATGCAGTACAAAGAATTTTTTAGTCTTCTTGGGTATCTACTTATCAAAGTGTATGCATAGAAGACAGGACTAAAAATGTGTGCTAGAGGATTAAGTTAGGGATTGATAGTAAAACAAATATTTCAGATTAATTTCTTAGTATTTTGTTGGGAATATAGAGGAGCCAGGCCTTAACTGATAGATGTGTGGCTTTTTCACTCTTACAAGCAAGGTAGCCAAAGTTACCACCCCTCCCTCACTCTCATCTTGGTTCCTCCTGGATGACAGGTCATCCATGCATCTTGCCCACTGCCCTGGGTCAGCAGCAATGCAGCATTACATAGCACATCCAGAGCAAGGCTGCTGCATTTAATCTAAGGATTACAAAGGCAGAGCATGCCGACAGGAAACCTTTAGATCCATAACTAGGTTGGATGCGAAAAAAATGATAATAAATAAAAAGAATAAGTAAAAATTATAATAATAATCAATGACTCCCCACCCCTGTTTGTCATCTCATGCAGTAACATGGTTGTGTGTCAAAATATTCACACACAACCACTCCCTAACCACCCACCATTGACTGATAACTTTATTATTATTCATAGGTCCTGAGTGAACGCACACCTAGTGTGGCCAGCATCTTCACCACGGACTGCCGCAGTGCACTGTCCCGCATGCTGACAGCAAAGGGTGAAGAGGAGGAGAGGCTCCGTCAGGATAAGGCCCACAACAAAGTGATCGAACATGTGGACGACCATATTGGATTCAGTCACCTGACCAAGGGCAACGATCCCTCGTCTACCGAGAACATGTTCGAGCTGTCCATGTCGATGGCCGTAGGCGGAGGCAAGAAGGAAGGCGTTGACCTTAGTGCCAGCAAACTGAGCAAGGTGACTCAGCTGACGGGCTTCAGCGACCCAGTGTACGCAGAAGCTTACGTGCACATCAACCAGTATGACATCGTCCTGGACGTGCTCATCGTCAACCAGACGGGCGACACCCTCCAGAACCTCACCCTGGAGCTGGCCACTCTCGGAGACCTCAAGCTGGTGGAGAAGCCCCAGCCAGTCGTGCTGGCTCCTCACGACTTCTGCAACATTAAGGCCAACGTCAAGGTTGCCTCCACAGAGAATGGATTCATTTTTGGCAATATTGGTTCGTATCTTTTCCTATGTTGCTGCTTTAATTGACAAAGGTTTTCTTGCTCTTGCCTAAACACTGGGCAGGGGATAGGGAATGACCATCGTCCACAGTTGAGACACATGTACCCACTATCCCCCTCCCATTCCACCACCCTTTCCTCCCTCTCATCTTAGCACCTTGTGGACAACAGGTCATCCCTGTATCCCACACACTGCCCTGGGTCAGAAGCAATGCAGCAAAACAAATTACATTCCTCCCTTTACCTTAGCTTTTCATGGATGAAAGGTGCATGTATGTAAAAGAAATTATTAGGGAGTTAGTGGTGAAGGATTGGTAGGAGGGTGGGCTGGGGGGGGAATGACTGAGGATGGGGGGTATTGAGTAGGAGCAGGGTGTCTGTTGAGCAAGGAAGGAAGAGGGTGAGAGATGGGGATGAGTGAAGGGTGGCTGTGTGTAGTGATACTGTTATGCAAGAAAGGGAGGGATGGTGGGGTGTCACTGATTGCTGTGGATGTATTGTCTTGCTACATTGCTTCTGACCCAGGGCAGTGGGTGGGATACAGAGATGACCCATCATCCATGAGGAGCTAAGATGAGAAAGGGGAAGGGGTGGTGGAGGGGAATGGAATGGGTGAGAGTAGGTACATGCCTCTGATTTGGCTACCTCCCTTACAAGGGGGAAGAAAAGCTCTTGGTATATAAATATACCAAGGACTTTTCCCCCCTTCCTGGATGATGGGTCATCCCTGCATCTTGCCCAGCAATGCCACTTGATTTAATCTGCATTCCTCCCCCTCGTGCAGAAAAAGAGAAGATGGAGAAAATAATTTTTTCCCAAGGCCCCATCCATCCTCACTCTCCCGTGTCCAAACTACCCCAACACTCTCACAAACCACACTGTCAAACTCCCCCATACAGTGCTGTTGGCACAATCATCTCCTCCCAGCCTGCTGCCACTTTCTCCCCATACACATCTCATCACCCTACTTCTACCCACATTTATCTTCCAACTTCCTTCTTTCATACACCCTCCCAAACTCTGCCACCAAACCACCCCCCCCTGATGGAGATGAAACTCACTCGCCAAATGGCATATTTGAAATATTGAATTGAGAAGGATGCAGGTTCATAGTGACAGTCCACTTGTTTTTCTACTTGCAGTGTATGATGTGAAGGGTTCTACAAGTGACCGTAATGTAGTTATCCTTAATGACATCCATGTTGACATTATGGACTATATTGTCCCAGCATCTTGCACAGATCTTGAGTTCCGTCAGATGTGGCTTGAATTTGAGTGGGAGAACAAGGTAAGTATACTATGATGCTGACATCAGTATCTTGATTATATATTTTTTGTAGTTGTACACGAGTGGATTTTGTGTTTTATTACTCATACTAAGAGAATGAGTAATATAGCAGTGACTTCATATTTTATGTGAGTAGTGTGATGAATCATACATATGGCAGCCAATGCTGCACACGAGAATTTGACTCTTACCAAAGTGGTTAATCAAGGTCTTCTCTTCACCCCAGGTGACAGTTAACACCCATATGACTGAGCTGAAAGGGTACCTGGAGTACTTATGCAAATCTACAAACATGAAGTGTCTTACACCTGACAAAGCTCTTGGTGGGATGGGAGATTACATGGCAGCCAATTTGTACTCCCGATCCGTGTTTGGAGAGGATGCCCTGGCTAACCTCTCCATAGAGAAGCCCATTGATAATGCAGATGCACCAGTTACAGGACATATTCGTATCCGATCAAAGAGCCAGGTAAGCAAATATACTTGCAATGTAAGCTTTACTGGAAAGTTTTCAATATCATTGGGTAGTTATCTGGGAGAATCTAGTGGTCTGGGCAGGTGACAGTTTGGTGTTGCACAGGTGTAGTTACTGTGGAGAAGACAAAGGGAAGTCCTCTTCAATTGTTCCATCTTATCCTTATCCTTTCCTGTTCTCACTCTCCTTATATTCAGTGACCCCCTCTCTCCTCCATTCCCCATATTTAATGTCATGTGTATTATGTACTTGAAAAATTGTAATGAGCAAAATGTCATACTATTAGAGGCTCTGTCCTCACGTGGTGTTTATTTAGATATTTTGAAATGTTGCCATAAACTAACTTGAATATTCCTTTGCAGGGAATGGCAATCAGTTTTGGAGACAAGATCAACAAGGTTCAGAAGGCAACCTTGAAGTCTGTTGGTGCTTAGCTGTAAAATTGAAATTAGTTTTAATTCTATTTGAAGAGATTTTATAATTACTCTTAAGTATTGTTACGGGATAGGAATAGTAACTGCATAACCCAGTGGCAATCTGTTTGAGACAAGATGAACAAGGTGCAGAGGCAACCTCAAAATCTGGATCTGTATAGTGAAGTTAATTTTAATCTTATTGTTACGGGATAAGCATAGTTACTGCATAACCCAGTGGAAGGCCATGTTTTCAGAATATATATATATAAAATAAATTTGCTTTTTATTTGCCCCTTTTATATTGTGGTGGTGCAAGAAGTATTGGAAATGGTTAAGAACATGGAGGAAATGAGAGATGAGCTGGTTGTTGTAGCAAGATGGGAGGAAGCTTGTGACTGAGTTTGGAAATGTTGAAGATAGACATTTGGGAAAGATGAGTGTCTGCATGGAAGGGAATAGATGGGGGGGTTAAGAGGGATTTCTCATCTATGCATGAAGAGACAGAGGGGTTGGGATTTGGCCAATTAAATGAAGTGACCTTACTGTAGATGTACTACATCTTACTACATTGCTTTGATCTAGGGCAGTGGGAGAGATGATGGCCCATCATCCAGGAGGAGCAAAGAAAAGAGGGAGGGAGGGGTGGTGAATGGGAGTGGATTTGTGCTACTGACTTTGGCTACCTCCTTTGTAAGGGGGCAAAATCCCTTGGTATATGTGGATGGGGTGGTGAGAGGCAAGGGTAATGGGCCGAGGATCGGAGATGGTTCAAGAAAATTAAGAAATATGGGAGATAAGCCAGTTGTTTGCTGATGACATTGCGCTTGTACCAGGATCAGAGGAGGGATTAACCTTCAATACAAGTCAAATATTCTTGGGCAGCTGCCTGATGATGCATCACAACACTTGCATTATAAAATATAAACTTACAGCAGTATTATCTGATCTATTTCACTGAATATCAATAACCACAGGAAATATGATCAATCCAGTTCACAGAATACGGTGTTACTCAGCTACAACTACAAAATAAATATAACCAAGATGCTGACACAGGTATTTTCATGACTCCTACGTAGGCATCATCATATAGAAGAGGTTAAGTTAGATGGTGACAGAGTTTGGGAGGGTGTGCAGGCAAATAAAGGTGGGGAGGTGGGTTGTTCTGGGCCAGAGGATGGTGGCAAATTGTAGGGGAGTATTGGGGGAGGGCTGGAGTAAGTGGATAGCTTTAGGTACTTTGGGGAGTGGAAGTGGAGATGGGGTGTGGATTGGGCAAGGCAGGTGGGTGCCTTGGGAGATTGAAAAGTGTAATTAGGGATAGACATTTGGGAGTGGATACTGGGAGGAGGTTGTACAAGGGGATGCTTGTGCACACAGCACCATGTGGGGCAGAAGCATGGAACGTGAGAGAGGAAGAGTTTAAATGTCTTCAAGATGAAATGCTTTTAAAGTGTGGTGGGGATTGCTGGGATGGATAAAATGAGGAGCAGGGGTGAAAAGGGAGCTAGGGTTGATGAAATGGTTTGGACACAGAAAGAACGAGTGAAGAAAGATTAGTAAAAGATGTGGAAGGTGGGGGTGGAGAGAGTAAGCATGAGGGGGTGATCAGGGATTAGGTGGATGTATGGGGTGGAAGAGGTATTGGGGAGGAGGGGGGTGGGTGGAGAGTGGTTTTGTGTGGATGATGCTGTGATGCATGGAAGGGAGTAGGTGGGTGATGGAGGGGGTATTTACCTAATTGTAGTATACAGGAAAGGTGCAAAGCTCACTGGGTCCTGTCTCCTATTCTAATTTCATATCACCTAGATGGAGTGAGGGAGCATGTGTGAATGATATTTTGATACAGCCCAAAGGTCTTTCTTCCCATCTTCTCTTTTTCTGCATGAAGGGATATAGAGGAGTTGCTGATTGGATGACGTGGCCTTGCTATAGGTGTGCTGTGTCTTGCTGCATTGCTTCTGACCCAGGGCAGTGGGTGAGATGCAGGGGTGACCAGTCATCCAAGAGGAACCAAGAAGAGAGGGAGGGAGGGGTGGTGGGTGGGAGTGAAGTACATAGGGATGAAATGGGTGGGAGCGGATTTATCCTTTTGACTTAGGCTACCTCCCTTGTAAGTGGCAAAAAGCATTTGGTATATATACGTATAAAGTATTTGTTTGAATAGAAAGGTAAAGAGAAACAAGAACCACACTGGCATTACTGCACTTGGGTTACGGCTAAAACTATACTTGCACAACACAGGCCTAGACACAAACCAACTACCCCTAAATGCTGAACATGTCATTGTACACTGTTCTCACTCCATTCTGTGATTGCACCAACCTCCACAAAACATATCCTCTTCCTTTTCCACACTTCCCATCTAGTGGCATCCAGTCAGTAACAATCCATACCTCATCAGTCCCTCTCACCCAACGTACCTTTTGTCTTGCTGCAGAGATTCTGGTGGAAAAGGTCAAAGTTGCGGGATGGTTTGGGCAAATGAAAGGAGTGAACATTGGCAAGGGAGGTAGCCAAAAAAAACAAAGGCATAGGTAAATAAATGGGGCTTTGGATGCAAGAGGCAGGTGTGAGAGGAGAATGGTTGTGAATAGATGAGGAAGAGCAAAAATCAACCTAGAGCCTCAAATCCGACTGGGGCCCCACATGTACGTACCTCACGTGTCTTTGTTCACAACTCCACCTGGGGTAAGTTTGGGCCAATTCGGCAGACTCAAAGATTTCTGTCAAAATCCGTAGTTCATTTCCTTAGGGCTATTTGGGCCACTCGCTCTGATTTGGCAATTATATCACTTACTGGTCCCAGTCCATGAGGCCTCCAGCAGATCTCACCTGGACATGTGTGCCTGTGGGTCCAAGGGTCCTCACATTTACCCTCCAGTCCCCTGTGTACAACTCACTCCTTCTGGGACAAGTTTGGGTGAAATTGGCCAACCTGACGATTTTGGTCAAAATCCATAGGGCTTTTTGGGGTAATTTTGGCCACTTACCCCGATTTGACTCACCCATAGCTCCAGGTCCACAAAACTTCCTGTGGATCTGACTTGGAAAAACAAAAATCCAGCCACCAGAGCTTCAAATTTTGCTGGACCCCATGCATACACATTTGGGTCCAAGGTTCTTCAGTGTCCTATTTACAACTCTCTCCCTCTGGGCCAGATCACAAGACCTGACAATTTCACTCAAAATCTGACAATTTCACTAGGAAAATGAACTAGACCTGGAGTATTAATATTAGTCCTGTTTCTACTCCCATTACTTGGCATATTTTGGCCACAGGTCTTCTGCAAGAGAGACCAGGAGTAACAGATTGATTAATCAATCTTGGACCAGTATTATTTTCAAGTTACCTGTATTCAGGTTCTCTTCATTACGAGTCAAATTCTTGTGTGCAGCACTGGATGCATGATGTACAATGGCTGATGCATCATACTTGTTATAAAATAGTCACTGCTGCATTACTCATTCTTTCACTGAGTAATAATACATACATATACCATGGGCTTTTTTCACCTTACAAGGGAGGTAGCCAAAAAAACAAAGGCATAAAATCCACTCCCATCCACCTCACCCCCCCTCCCAACTCAGCCCCTTCCAGATGTCAGGCCATATGTAATAATAAATACAGGAAATATGATCAAGCCAGTTCACAGATTTCAGTGGGTTACTCGACTACAACTACAAAATATAATCAAGACCAACACCGGCATCCTTGTATACCCACTCGCACCTCATGATGCCTACATAGGCATCATCATATGGAAGAGATTAGAGGCTTCTTTCCTGTATATTTTATAGTACACTTAAAAACAGGTCTTGGAGTCTGACTCTGTCCCTACTACCTAATTACAAAGGGCTTTTTCCCCCTTACTAGGGAGGTAGCAAAGTCAAAAGGCATATACCCACTCCACTCCCATCCACCACCCTTTACCGCCATCTCATCTTAGCTCCTCATGGATGACGGTTGTGAAAAGCATTGGTGGAGTGGGTGAACTTGCAGGGACAACAGAGGACAAAATGGATAGATGGGGGTGAAAACGGCATTGAGCAAGAGGGAAATGTCTGTTGAGCAAGAATGGAAGATGGCATAAGGCTAGGGTGAGTGGAGAATGCCTGTACAGATGATACTGTGATGCAAGGGAGGCAGGGGTGGGAGGTCTAAGGAGTGGCTGTTATGTGTAAACTATATTTTGGGAGCTGTCAAGAGTTCTTATGAGAGTAGTAGAGCTTGTGGTCAGGATTAGAAATGGAGAGAGTGAGTGGTTCGAGGTAAAGGTGGGACTTCGTCAAGGATGAGTTATGTCACCCTGGCTGTTCAACTTATACATGGATGGGATAGTGTGAGAGGTAAATGCAAGGGTAGGGTCAGGGATTGGAGAAAATGGAGAAAAGTGGGAGGTGAGCCAGCTGTTGTTTGTGGACGACACTGCACTTGTGGCAGGATTGGAGGAGGGATTGAGGAAGTTGGTAACAGAGTTTGGGAGAGTATGTGATAGAAGAAAGCTAAAGATAAATGTGGTTTAAGTAAGGTGATGAAATGTACAAGGGGTGAAAGTGGCAGTAGACTGGAAGTGAGCATTAAGGGAGAGCGACAGGAGGAAGTGGATAGTTTTAGATACTTGGGTGCAAATGTGGCAGGAAAAGGTGGAGTGAAGGTGGAGGTAGAATGTAGATTGAGAGAAGCGAGTAAATGCCTTGGTGGATTAAAGAGTGTAATGAGGAATAGACATTTGGGAATGGATGCTAAGAGTGAGAAATGAGGAGGTGAGGAGTGGAAAGGGAGTTGGGAGATAGGGTTGATGAAAGAATATTAGGATGGTTTGGACACATGGAAAGAATGAGTGAAGAAAGACTAGTAAAAGAGGTATGGAAGGCAGATGTGGAGGGAGTGAACATGAGGGGAATGTCTGTTGAGGAAGGACGGGAGAGGACAGAAGACAGGGGTGAATGGAGAATGGTTGTATATGGATGATGTGATGCATGAGGTGGGGGGTGAGGTAGTATGTGTGAGCAAAATTTGACGCAGCCCGAAGGGATTTCTCCCCGTCTTCTCCTTTTATGCAATGGGGGGACGGAGAGGGGGGGTCGCCGATTTAATGAAGCGGCCTTGCTGTGGATGTGCTGTGCCTTGCAACACTGCTTCTGACACAGGGCAGTGGACAAGGTGCAGGGATGACCCATCATCCAGGAGGTGCTAAGATAAGAGGGGTGTGGAGTGTATTTAGAGATGGAATGGGTGGGAATGATTTTATGCCTTTTCCTTTTTGGCTACCTCCCTTGTAAGGGGGAAAAAGCCTTGGTATATGTATGTATATTTTGACACGGCCTGAAGGTATTTCTCCCCTTCTCTTTATGCATGAGGGGACAGAGAGGGGGGTTGCTGATTAAGTGAAGTATCCTTGCTGTGTTGCTACCAAGATTGTATAAAAAAAAATGTGCATTCTTGGTATCTGACGACTTTATTTAAAATGTGATTACACTATATTAGCTATATCAGATTTGGCAAGTCCCATGACAAAAAGGATTCTTTACTTTAGCACAGGTTTTAATTCACCTTTTAAAATGGCATGCTCAAACATAAACTGTTCCAAAATTACTTTTCTTACAAAGAGACAAGCAAATACTAGAGAAACATGGTTAAGACTGCCTTCTTTTTTTTAAACAACCTTTCTCATTACATTATTATTATAAGCCTAATTACTGAAATACCAGTGAACCCATACCCTATACTTTCCCACCCTCCCACTCTCTCCCTCTCGCTACCCAGTTTGCGGAACTTCTCCGCAATATGCATGTTACAATAGGAATATAACTTTGCAATGGCAGTAGTAGAGTGCAGCGCATTTACAGCACGAAAAATCCCCGACGGCATGCGCGCAGCACGCCTTGGGGCCACTGTACACAGGACTGAATATTGCAGGGATTACAATGCCGAGCATTTTTTTTTTCTTTTGTTATTTTATTAGGGGGGGGGGGGGTCTCAGACGACTCCGACGATGGATAGCAAAGACATCCATACTGCCTACAAGTGGATATATCATTTGGATACCTACACAGTTCTAAACCTTTTTGTTAATGTTTTCATCACTCTTTGGAAACTTTTCTGGCTCAAAGTCTTTGTTGTCTTTGAGTCTACCTCTGAGACTTGCCCTGACATGTCCTACAAAGGAAGAAGACAGCTGACTTCCTGCATCGTTCACAATAGCCTCTGTGACTGCCCGTGGAGCTCCTACGCCTCGCATACTCTGACGCAAGGTGTCTGAAAAGAAGACGCACATCAACGTAAAAATTCAAAAATTCAGTGAAACTTCTTCAAATTGGATACACAATTATAGTTTATGTTCATTTATTTATTTATCATTATGCCTTCTTTTTGTAAGGGGGAAAAAGCCTTGGTATATGTATATATTTTTTTGCATCCGACCTAGATATGGACCAAAAGGTTTCCTGTCGGCATGCTCAGCCTTTGTAATCCTTTGTAACATGCAAACCATAACTGTGCTCATCTTGTAGCGCCTGAACCGTCTACGCTCCTAATCTCTGCCACGATTAGTGGCACTAACCCGTTCAACCAGTGAGCATCTCAATATAACAACACAAGAGACGTATATCAAAGTGCCTTTCCCCCTTTATAAGGGCATGTGACAGACAAACCTACCTTGGATAACTCCTTCAACTGATCCGTGTGGTTTTGCATTAGTTGCCAATTTTCTCCTCTTGATTGGCATGCCACACAGATATGCATCGCTAAAAACAGTGTCTGGAACACCTCGTCTTTGTCGCTCTACGTCACGTGTGATCACAGGAATCCATTCCTGAAGGGGGAAAAAATCATTTTTGAGGTGAAGGCAGTGGTGGCAGTGAGACGTTGAACTGAATCGACAACCAGCAGATACTATCATCTATTAACATAAAATCTTTTTAAAATCATGTGAAAAATAACTGTTTACTTGCTAGTTATTGATGGTGAAAAAAAATCTTCAGATAATACAAAGTTAATTCACAATGGGGATGCACCTCAAGATCAAGTATTGGAGTGGAAAAGTTATGAAAATGGGTGACAAGGAGATTCTCACATCCATTTCACAAGATCACACAACCAGTAGATACTATTACTGGCTCACACAGACCCAACAATATGTTAGAAATTACATTTACTTGCAAATTACAGTCGTTTTTCATTGTAAGGCGCTGCATCACTACATGAACAAACACAAAAGTTTCCTAACCTGTGGTACTGATGAGTGCCAGGACTGTGACCCAACTTGAACATTGACTGCGGCCTCTTCCTCCCCTCCAGCAGCTCCCTCTCTTTCTGTGGTCACCACAACCTCCCCTCCAACTTCATCTACCTCCATTGGCTGAAATTAACAATTTCACATTGTTTAAAAATAGTTTCACAAACATTATCTCGTAACTCACATTTCAATACCATATATACCACAAGGCCCTCTACGTCTCATAAAGGGTAAGTCAAAGTCTCGCACTACAATCACCCCACATCCATCCAAAAACCCAATCGTCATAACTCCCTTCTTAGTTCCTCAAGGACGAAGAGTCATCCCTGTTCCCCACCACATTACTCAAGATACCAACACAACATGTATTTAAATCAAATAATTCTGACAGCTGTCCCTCGACTCAAACCGAGACTTGTACGGTGGCAGGCTGTCGCTTTACCGACTATGCTACCGAGACTACAAGATTCTCCAACCTCAGGGTTAATCTAACTCCCACTGGATTCAAGTTGACTGCTAACTGCCGTCCTAATCTTCATTTTACAGAGAACCAACCCCACTTGAAGCTTGTGGTTAAGCTTGTATGTATCCTTGATAGACTATTGTCGTAATACCTGAATAGAATCGCCAATGACGATGTCAATCAAATAATTCCTACAGTGGAATTATTTGATTGACATAATCGTCATTGGCGATTCTATTCATGTATTTAAATACCAAGTTGTCTTTGTCTAACTCAGTTTTTAAAACTACATCTGTTGTCCAATACTAAGCAGTGCAGCAAGACAACACCTCCACTGAAGGTATTTCATCATTAAATTTGAAATACTAGTTCAGTGGTTCAATACCTTATCAAATTTATATAATAAAACACGCCTTACCTCTTCTACTCCTCCGCTACCCGTAGCCGGAGATGGCTCCGTTGCTGGCTTCTCAGCGACACCACTAGTACTGCTGCTGCTACTGCTGCCTTCATCTCCACCACTTGGTTCTGCTGGAGGTGCCGAGGGCATTTCTTGCTCAGTCGTACTACTACTACTCGTTTCTTTCGCATTTACTGCCTCTCTCCTCTGCTGCCTTTCTTGCTCCATGCGGCGACCTGTCAACGCACAATATTTACACAAATGTATTATGCAACAACAACTCCTCCATGTGACAAATTGTGGGTACAACTTGTTAGCTCTTTGGTCAAGATTAACATATGGGACGACATAACAGAAAATAAATAATATGCAAGATCCTTACCTTCATCATGTGAAACTACATAGCGACGAATGTGGTCATCGTTAATGGTCATGCGTGACATCATAGAACGAAGCTGCATTAGAGAAGTATTTACCGACCATGCCTGGATGACTGGGTTGACACCTGACATGATGGACCGCTGAGGATGAAATGGATTATTTTTAGTACACTGTAAGGGACAGATGAAGTAATTACACTTTTTTCACCCAAGGATCTGACAAGTGCCACATAACCTCAATTAGTTCTCTTTATGAAGAGTTCTTATTTGGTTTCAATATCTAGTACCAAAAAATAAATCCATACACATACTGAGGACTTTTTCCCCCTTACAAGGGAGGTAGCCAAAATCAAAAGGCATAATTTCACTCACGCCCATTTCATCCCCACCCACTCCACTCACCACCCACCCACCCATGTACACGTAAAACCACTTACCACTCTCTCCTGCAGCACTCGTTCCAATCCTTGTGCGCCATCAGTGAAGCAGTGAAGAGAAAGTGCCAACAATTCTCCCATGGATCTTCTCACAAGAGACACCAGAGATACTCCAAAAGTTTCTGTATCTCCTGCAGGAAACAAATATACATGCTGTAGAGCACATGGACATGTACATATGTATACATACATATACCTTTTCCCCTTTACAAGGGAGGTAGCCAAAGAACAAACCCACTCCCACTCATTCCATCCCCATATACTCCACTCCCATCCACCCACCTCCCTTCCTCTTATCTTGGCTCCACCTAAATGACAGGTCATCTATGCATCTAGTGGACTGTCTAAAACTATAAGAAATATCAAAGCAATCAATCCATTATTTCAGTTCAGTCTTGCAGAAGACCTGCATCAGCCAAGTCCACTCCCACCCATTCCATCCCCACATACTCCACTCTCATCCACCCTCCTCCCTCCCTTATGTGAAAATAGTCATTAATTTCACAAACTCTGCTCAAATACTTGTATTTATTTGTTCTTTGCAAACCCATTTTATGTCTAAATATCTCAGAAAGCTACATAAACATCTTGGTTCTTGGCAACACTTACGGTGATTGAGCACAAGGTTGAACATGTCATGCAGCCGGTGACGAATGAAATTGTGCACTGTATTCACATAATCAATACCTTCCTGTACCTGAGCATCGTTCTGTAAGAAAAAAAACAAAACTCATTTCATTCACTCCACAAATAAAATTGAAAACCTGTAATGATAACTACTATCCAATGATAGGTACCTGACTGTGGTGAGAGAGAGAGAAAGAGAGAGAGAGAGAGAGAGAGAGAGAGAGAGAGAGAGAGAGAGAGAGAGAGAGAAGAAGAGAGAGAGAGAGAGAAGAAGAGAGAGAGAGAGAGAGAGAGAAGAGAGAGAGAGAGAGAAGAGAGAGAGAGAGAGAAGAAGAGAGAGAGAGAGAAGAAGAGAGAGAGAGAAGAAGAGAGAGAGAGAAGAAGAGAGAGAGAGAGAAGAAGAGAGAGAGAGAGAAGAAGAGAGAGAGAGAGAAGAAGAGAGAGAGAAGAAGAGAGAGAGAGAGAGAGAGAGAGAGAAGAAGAGAGAAGAGAGAGAGAAGAAGAGAGAGAGAGAGAAGAAGAGAGAGAGAGAGAGAGAAGAGAGAGAGAGAGAGAGAAGAAGAGAGAGAGAGAGAGAAGAGAGAGAGAGAGAGAAGAAGAGAGAGAGAGAGAAGAAGAGAGAGAGAGAGAAGAAGAGAGAGAGAGAGAAGAAGAGAGAAGAAGAGAGAGAGAGAGAAGAAGAGAGAGAGAGAGAGAGAAGAAGAGAGAGAGAGAGAGAAGAAGAGAGAGAGGGAGAGAGAGAGAAGAAGAGAGAGAGAAGAAGAGAGAGAGAGAGAAGAAGAGAGAGAAGAGAAAGAGAGAGAAGAGAGAGAGAAGAGAAAGAGAGAGAAGAGAGAGAGAAGAAGAGAGAGAAGAGAGAGAAGAGAAAGAGAGAGAAGAGAGAGAGAGAAGAAGAGAGAGAAGAGAGAGAGAGAAGAGAGAGAGAGAGAAGAAGAGAGAGAGAGAGAAGAAGAGAGAGAGAGAGAAGAAGAGAGAAGAGAGAGAGAAAAAATCTGCCAGAACAAATTTTCATACATAACAATTAAGCTTTCCACTATGAAGCACACAAATTGGCAAGACTTGAAAGTCTGATAGACTTACAGCAGTAGAGACTAAGTACGGGTGTATTTCTTGGATAACCTCGTCAATGGCAAGGTTGAGGTTATCTTCCGTAGGTTCCTG
Source organism: Oratosquilla oratoria (assembly GCF_046742065.1). Lineage (NCBI taxonomy): Eukaryota > Metazoa > Arthropoda > Malacostraca > Stomatopoda > Squillidae > Oratosquilla > Oratosquilla oratoria. The sequence goes on along the minus strand of NC_134791.1, from coordinate 6,022,433 downwards.
ACCATGTAGTACTCTGTTATTCACAAACTGCTGTAACGGCTCCTGTAACTGATTCACATGTGGCGTACGTCCAAAGAATAACTGCAGTAGATCGCCAATAGAGAGAGACTGTGACTGAAAAGATAAAAATAAATTTTTAGCATTTCAACCAAAATGGTTTGATTATAACCTTGGTGCAAACGTATAGCTATGAGCAAATCAAAGACAGACTTCACGGAACTACATCTAAAAGTGAGAGTTTCTGGGCACAATCTAGAGACCCGGTGCTCACACCTCTTGGCAAAAGTGGAGATTGCGTGCTACTTTGCAATCCACTGCCAACTTTGGTGGAACACTTCATCAACTTCAGTACAATCTCTGCCTTCTTCCAGACCAATAGCCCCAGAATACTGGTGCATGTGTGTGTGCACAAGAGTGTATGTTGGCATGCGTGCATTTGCGCATACATGTGTGTTTATGTAAAGCGTATGTATACATGTTATGCACACAAGATCCAAAAACTTGACTAATAAAGTTATCACCTAAGTTTAGCTATACACGACCTTTATGCAAAAATAACTGCTTGGCTTCGGTATACTCACCACGGTGTTAAACAACTGGTAAAATATGGAGTCCTCCTCCCCTTCGGCAAACATTCCGCCTGCGAAAGGCAGTAGAAAGTCGTGCAGGGAAGTGTTAGAATGCTGCTGTGTGACTCCGCCTTCATTGTTCATCATACCCGACATTTGCGACACCACTCCCTGTCGACAAAGAACAAAAATCATGTCCCAATGTATAATAGGCGCCTAAAATCTAATCAATCATTGCTATCATGTCATGTTTCATGCCTAACTCACGTTTTCTTGGGGGTCTATCAAACTTACTATATCAACAAATAAAGTATCACATAAAACAGACAGGTCAAGGCAGACAGAGCAACAGGGAAATCAAGAGTCGACAATGGCAAGATGATGGGCTGACGAGGCTAGAAAGAAGATGAGAACTAGGAGGATAGACATGGAGGGAACGGCAAGATATTGATCCATTCATTACCCCAGGAGACCCATAACCCCTCAGGTAACAAGGACCACTTCATGGAGGTGGAGAAAGGTAGTTTGCTCCATAGGTGTTGTCTCGGTTAATGATGGTAAAGTTCTACTTGCTGGGCATGGCCCCCACCTCCAGAATTGATGGCAAAGATTGAAATATGTCACAGTGCCACCCAAGCTAGAGGTTACACATGTCAGGAGACAGAGGGACACTGGATAAGCCAGGGATAGTGAGGCACTGGAGATAATGGGACATGGAGGAGGTAAAAGATAATGGAGTACTTAGGTGATCAGATAAAGAAGCACTTAATTTATCAGACATGTCAAGGCAATTAGGCGAGTTGAAATGTTGGGGCAATTAGGTGAGCTGAAATGTCGGGGCAATTAGGTGATCCAAGATGTCGGGGCAATTAGGTGATCCAAGATGTCGGGGCAATTAGGTGATCTAAGATGTTGGGGCAATTAGGTGATCTAAGATGTTGGGGCAATTAGGTGATCTAAGATGTCGGGGCAATTATATTATCAGAGAAGTCTAGACAATTAGGTGATCAGACGTTGGGGCAATTAAGTGATCTGAGACACCAGGGCAATTGGGTGATCAGAGATACTGGGGCAATTAGGTGATCAGAAACATCGGGGTAATATGGTGACCTGAGACATCAGGGCAATTAGGTGATCAAAGATGTTGGGGCAATTACGTGATCAGATATAGTGAGGAGGCACAAGAGTTTGACACCAGAGACATAAGGGATGGTAAGGTAGAGATCAGATACACTGGGTCACTGATCAGGATCAACCAGAGTAGAAAGCATAACCGCAACAATTACCTGCACCAGCTGCCCAAACATCTGATCCGTGATGGCCGGCTCTGGACCTTCAGAATTCCCAGAACCTTCCTGCTGCTGTCCAGACTGCTGGTCTTGCTGCCCCGACTGCTGCTGCTGCTGTTGCTGTGGTTGAGAGAGCATTTCTGCCATAAGATTTGTGAAGAGTGCCAGAGGATTATTAGCCGTGGATGTGGTCGGGGAGACGCCCACTTGTGGCCCTGACGGCGACGTGGAACCACCTGTGGTCGCCTCCTGTGTCTGAAATTCGAAGAAAATGTTTTGACCGATTCGGTTTAATGTCACGAATTTCCCCCTATCATGAGAACGAGACTGTGTTCCTTACAAAGGACTTCGTAGCATGGAATCTGGTCAACCCTGCCCTTTGTCCAACTCGCTGGTGGCAGAGTTCGGTTTACCACCGTTTAGACCTCCACTGCAAGTACCAACACTCTAACCCACACGGTTAATGAGCATCCATACATACGAATTCCATTTTCATAATACTTACATACATATACCAAGGCTTTTTTCTTTTTGGCTACCATCCGTGTAAGGGGGAAAAAGCCTTTGGTATATGTATGTACACAGGAGGTAGCCAAAAATCAAAAGTATAGAAATCATTCCCACCCATTCCATCCCCTACCTACTCCACTCCCCTCCCTCTTATCACAATACTTAACAAGTAAAACTTGGAGCATACTACCTTTCCTCTGGTAATCATACATACATACATATACCAAAGGCTCTTTCCACCTAACAAAGGAGGTAGCCAAAAAAACAAAGGCATAAAATCCACTCCCACCCATTCCATCTCATTCCATTAAGAGGAACAGTGTTCATAAAAGTATCTTCACATATCAAACCCTGTTTGGGCAAAATTTCACCCATTGCGTGCTCTTGTGCTTATGATCACAATTTCTGGTGATGGTGATTAATGATTCAATTTACCATCACGAAACTCCCACTATCAGGAGACTAGGATTATTGTAGCATGGAATTCCACCACAAACAGCAGTGCCCTAACCTGCTCAGTGATTAATACACACTAAGAAAATCATTCCATGACATTTGATATCATCTGGCCTTCAAAACATGTTAGCATGTCATCTGTTTTCATAACTACCCTTTGGTCTTGTGTTCAAATCCATGTTGAGTGTTCTATAAACAACGTCTTGTTCATTCATAACTATACAACTTTACAAATAAAAACTACTATAATTAAATTTAAATTAATCCTGAACTGCTGTACTGAACCAACTACAATCAAACTACATAAGACTAACAACATTTGGCACGAACCTGGGTGGCTGCCTGGTGACGTCTCCGGGCTGCTTGACTTGCAGAGTTTTGGGTCTGTGGGAAAAATATATAGATAAATCTATGTACATACATATACCAAAGGCTTTTTTCCCCCTTACAAGGGAGGTAGCCAAAAAACAAAGGCATAAAAACCACTCCCACCCATTCCATCCCTATCACACCCACCCCCTTCCAACAAAAAAGCAAACTCAAAAGACTCGAATTCAACCAAAGAATGAGACCATTCCTTAACTCCTTCAGAGAAATATTACAGCCCAACAGCATTAAAATATTTACCTTTAGTCAAAACAATTTAAAAGATAAACACTGCCACAAACGGGTTAATCAAGAGGACCTCTACCCATAATGAGGTCCCCCTCAGGGAAATTGCAAAATTGCATTTGGCACAAATGGAGTGGTCGGGTACAGGTATGATTGATCATCAACAAGGACTCCAGATGCAACCATCAACAATGGACACAAAACCCTTTTTACTACAACACCCGACACTGACAATCCCCAGACAACACAATACCATCCCCTAGGTACTCATGGTCACAGGTCTTCTGCAAAAGAAGACAAGGAACAATGGAATGATTGACTGATTCATTGAAAGGGGGGGGGGAGTCTTCAACATGATTTACATATGAGGTGTGTCAGGGTTATATGACATCAGTTTGGTTGTTTCAACATATATGGATGGGGTGGTGAAGGAGGTAAATATACTGCTAGGCAAATTTTGACTTAGGTAAACAAGGGGGAGGAATGTGGGAGGTAAGCCAGTCTATGGGCAAACATTATTGTGTCAGAAGAACAAACTGAAGCATACATACATATACTGGAATATTTGCTGGAAGCAAGTATGGGTAAAATTATGGTGATAAAATACACAAGGAGGTTGAATGCGAGAATGTGAGTGAAGAAGGAGCCTATGGGATGTGCTGAATTAAGCATATGGGGTTCCATGTGGCATGGAACAGGAGACTCGTGTGAACTAGAGTGGAGGAGGTTTGGGAAAGAACATACAGATGAACAAACAATAATGAACAAATGAACAAAAAAACAAATAAACAAATTAATTCTTGCATCACATTTCACTATGCAGAAAATCTGCTGCCCCAGTAACTGGCAACATTTTATAAAATTCAGAGATGCACATGCCACATATGCAATTCTAATACAAAAATAAAGATGACTATGTTCAGCAATTCAATATTTAATTACCTGATCGTGCGCATGGTGCCTCCTGCGTGCATGAGGGCGAATGTGATGGGACTGGCATGGCAAGAAGGGATCAAACTGATTCATGCCCATTCCCGGGACATTGAGTGGAGTCACGTGAACGTGTGGGCGATGGCTAACTCTTGTGTGCGTCGAATTTGTAGTATTTGTCCCGCTGCAAGTACAGAACATTCTAAAACCTCGGGAGATTTGTGTCACCATGCTGTGTTTCATCAACAAGATAAAAGTAAATGGAAGACAAAAGATGATCAACAGATATATACAAAGTTATATATTTGTGTCATTATGACGTTTGGAAATAAACTCCTACTAGGATTCGAACCCTCACTTAAGCGGCTTGCTTTTTTTTATAAGATGAAGACCATACCATCATGCCACCATGACCCTACAAAACAGAACTACTCGGTTCACAGCGGAATGATTAGTCCGTGAACTAAGTCGTTCTATTTTGTAGGGTCATGGTGGCATGATGGTACGGTCTTCGTCTTATAAAAAGCAAGCTGCTTAGGCGAGGGTTCGAATCCCAGTAGGACAGTTTATTTCCAAAGTCCTGGTTCCAAGGAGTGGAGGCCAACAAATATTTTTGCCCAATCTCTAAACATTACCTATTCCCGGCAGCCTGGCTATTATGTGAACGGTTCTGGGCTCCCTGACTCTGATTGGGAGCCGTAGATGTACTGCTACTACTGATACTGGCTGAAGTAGTCGTAGTACTTTCTTCTGACGATGGCACTGAAGATTGTGTCGAATAGCTTGGATTCATCGACCCTAACCGGACTTCTAATTGACTTGCAATTGAAGACACCAAATTTTCTATCAGTTCTGGGGTGGGATCCTGGCCACCACCTGGGAAACGCAGAAGGGAATTTATGATAATTAACTTCTCATTTCCATTAATTCCCATTACAACTACAATTTCTAATTCATGAATCTTTTCATCATATGAAGTTATTACACACAAACTGAGCTTTAGTGTGCTTTCCAAAATCAGTCAGGGCAGAGGGGAATGGATTGCCAGTGGAAAAGGATGAAGGGGAGGCAGAAGTCCTGAAAAGAAAGGAAAGAAAAGGAAAGGAAAAGAAAGGAAAAATGTGGGGAGGAAGGGAGAGGGGAGAGAGAAGAGAGAGATGGGAGGGGAGAGAGAAGAGAGAGATGGGAGAGGAGAGAGGAAAGAGGAAAGAGAAGAAAAAGGATGAGAACAAGGAGAACATGATGGAGAACAAGAAGACCAAGAAGAGAACAAGAAGGATGAGAAGAAGGAGAACAAGGAGAACATGATGGAGAACAAGAAGGCAAAGAAGGAGAGCAAGAAGACCACGAAGGATGAGAACAAGGAAAACAAGAGGGATGAGAACAAGGAAAACAAGGAGACCAAGAAGGAGAACAAGGAGGAGATCAAGAAGAACAAGAAGGATGAGGAGGCAAAGCATGATACAGAAGACATTAGAAGGAATGGGTACATTTGAAGGAGGAATCCATGACATTTACTCACCCTGATTATTTTCATCTGTTGTGACCGAATCAATGGTGATGCCATTTGGCCCTACGTGCATAAAGACCACACCATCACTGTCCATGGGAAAGCCGGAACCCCCACCGATGCTCCACATTCCTGACCCAGGTATTCCGATACGCGAGGCAGTAGACGTCGGAGCGGAGGGAGCAGACGGAGCAGTGGAGGTAGGAGAAGATGAGGAGGAAGCTGTTGGGGTGACTGTGATGGGTGAAGCAGATGAGACCGAGGACGAATACACGTTGGATGATGAAGTGCTGGTGCTAGTGGCTGTGGGAACTGTGGAAGATGGAGCTGGGGTCGAGGGGTTTGCCGTACTTGTGGGAGCCGTGGTAGCCGTGGTAGCCGTGGAGGGAGCCTGTGCACTGTTGCGCAAGTTTACCGCTTGTAGAGGGTCTGTTCCTGTCGTCACGTTTATCTGGGCCTGATGAAAAATATATCCAAAGACAATGAGCCAATTTAATTTGGTTACATCTCACAAATTTCATGTCAATCTGAAACTCTCCCTTCAAAAAGCAAACACTTTTCACATACAAAGTTTGTGTGCATGTGTATAATATGTATGTATTGTACATATGAAGGTGGAGAGATGAAATTAAAGTTTGCAGGAGTGACATGGCAGAGGTTGGCACAGTAATGCGAGTCATGTAATACTATGAAAGAGGCCTTTGCTCAGCAGTGGGCTTAGGATGGCACTGATTGATATGTAAGTATACATGTATATATGTATGTAAATATGTATGTACATTATGTATGTACGTATGTATGTATGTACATTATGTATGTACGTATGTATGTATGTGCGTACGTATGTATGTATGTACATATGTATGTATGTATGCATGCATGCACATGGTTACATGGGTACAATTGTCAAACAAGTCTTACCTGAACTAAAGCTGGCTGCTGTATGATGATGGGCCTAGCCCGCAACTGTCTCGGAGGGGCTCGACGTAAATCTACCATGATGTCACTTATGGCATGGACAGCATGGGAGATGAAGTGCAAAACTTCAGCTACTCTAGACAGCATCCACTGTTCATTGCGCATTTCAGATTCCTGAAAAAAAAAATAATAATAATAACAAAAACAATAATAATAATAATTACCAATAAAAATTAACCCCCTTGAGTATTTGTCCCTTGTCATGAATTACAGGGGCCACATTGAAGACCTACTCCAGCTGTATGACTGGGACATGGAAAGTAATCCCAGGGGTGCCAAAATGGTTAAGTATGTTTTAATCTGCATAATCCCTTTCATAATATCACTCATGTGTATAAGTATTTTACTCCCTACTTTTCCTATTCCTCAATGATATACAACAAAGTACACTTCACAACTGATCCCCTTGTTATTCATTTCAAATTAGTTTCCAATTTCCATATGAAATTCCTTATCATTTATCTTTGTGAGGCCCATTTTCTTTTTATAGACTTATCAGCCTTGAAATTGGATGTAGGTCCATAACCTACCATTGTCAGGGAGGAAACATTAAATACAAAACAATTATCTAGATACTTACACTAGATTCAAATGATGGGTCTGTGGACATAAGATTGTAGTACCGCTGCAGATGTGGCTGCAAACGCTGCTGGACTGTGCGATACAAATCTAAAACCTCCACCATCACCGAACACCTTGGGTGCTCTAATCGCAAGCTGGGCCCAGTCTCTCCATCTGAAAACAAAACGTTTACATTAGTTTTACTCCGAGCCATACTTCAATTACCTACACTCTTCAAATACAAGGTGCCCAGAAACACAGACATCCCCGCCACTTTTACTCGTTTCGAGTAAAGCACGAATCATGAAAGGCATAAGCCAACTGTATATAAACATCTGTGCTTAACTCGAAACCAGTAAAAGTGGCACAGATGCACATTTCTGTACATCTCAAGTTAACATGGGGTGACCAAGGATGAGATGAAACTACTACACTCACTTTTACCCTTTCCCCTTGTAAAATGGAACTATACAGGTACTCCTCCTGTCCTTTGGCACTCTATCCTCTCTTAAATAGATATTAAATAACCTCACCAGCCAGTCCACCATCACCAGGCATGATAGTGGGTAACCCAAAAAAATCTACATTGGCCGGGTATCCAGGGACAGAGCCCCCGTGGGGGGGTCAGGGGGCCGGGGGTCCTGGGGCAGAGCCCCTGGTGGGGGTCAGGGGGCCGCGGGCCACTGCTGAGTCCCTTGGCTGAATTGCTAGTAAATAAACGCATGCAAGCTGTTCTGTCCATGTTGCAATCGATATAATTCTGCCAAAATAAATTCAAACCCAGTCATCACCTTGCTATACATACACGTGCACACCACACCATGCAATGCTATGCAAAACTAATCACTTGGGGCCCAGCACAAAATAAACTGCTTGCACACAGGTACAGCTGACGTACGAATCGCCCAAAACTTCACAACCCAAAATTATTCGACCACAACAACAAAAAATTAACAGGATCATTTATTACAATCAGGAATTAATGACAAAAATCAAGATCATTGTCAGAAAAAAAATATATATATATATTTAAATCGCAAGAATATCCTGCCTGACCATCACTATACCTTTTTTTTTTTTTTTTTTTTTTTTGACATTCTGCACGACACCCACCCAGGTGCCTTGCCGGCTCTCCTCATCTTTCCTTATTTCTCCTCCATTTTCCTTGCTCATCCTTGTCATTTTCTTAGCATACATACATACATATACCAAGGCTTTTTCCCCCTTCCAAGGGAGGTAGCCACAAAGGGAAAGGCATAAAAACACTCCCACCCATTTCATCCCTAAATACACTCCACACCCCTCCCACCCTTCCTCTCATCTGAGCACCTCCTGGATGACGGGTCATCCCTGAACCCTGCCCACCGCCCTGGGTCAGAAGCAGTGTCGCAAGACACAGTACATCCACAGCACTACCCACTAATATACAAAAAATAAGCGAATAAATAAACCTAATTACCGTTATCAGCTCCCTGTTCCGACTGTGTTGTTTCTTGCGTTCCTCCTGAGGTCGGTCTCGAAGTATTGGTGCCAGGTTGACTTGTGGTTTCATTTGTGCTTGTGTTGGTGGCCTGATTAGAGGCTGCAGAGGAAGGAGGGTTGCTGGCATTCCCTGCTGAAGGAGGGTTGCTGGCATTCCCTGCTGAAGAAGTACTCTGGATTCTGATGGAGGGGGAGCCTGATCTGCCTGTGGAGCAACCCGATATTCAAAAACACGTGAACCTTACGAGGATGTCAATGCTTAACCTCCGTGTCTTTCCAGAGTTTATTACTATTACCAAGTACATCTCACGTACTACAAACATACTATACTACAAAAGTCTAGTGTGAACGAAAACTACAAAAAACCTAGATGCACGACACGTATGCAAAGCTGCCTCCATCTTTCAATGTGACTATGATAGCTGGGTTTCATCTAACTAAATTGGGGCAAAATAATTTATCAATGAAAGAATATTCAAAATAATCTAAATATATACTATCCATTGGCTTGAACTTTAAAATCAGGTAGTGTACCAATGTAAATACTAAATTATGAATTCCATACAACTAAGTTGGTTACCTTCATTCCAGTTACTATCACTCTTCTTGTTTTTTATCTAAATATTAAACATGTGCATTCATTTGCTTTCTAATCTGATGCATAACTAAGATTCCATACATTAATAAATATTAGCAAAGTTTAACAGTAACCTGAATCATACTAACTGTCCACATATTTTGCTAGACTTTTCTCAGATTCATCTTGTGTATCAGCATTCTTTGATCATTGCTACCTGCCAGCTCTCTACCTCACCTCATCACATCCATCCATCCTCATAACCATAAATAAATTTCCAAGAACAAGACTCACACATAGGTTATTCAACCTATTCACATGCGATCTCCCCAAAAATAGATCCAAACTTAACACTAATTCATCAACCTACACAGATGACCTGATGATAACAACCTGGCATAAATACAAAATGTGAGAAAGGCCTACAAAAACTGAGAAAGTTTTAGGAAAATTAAGGCTTTCTTGGGGGGCCTTTATGGATTTGGAAAAGGCTTATGACAGGGTAGACAGGAAGGCACTGTGGGAGGTATTGCAGATACAAGGGACAGGAGGAAAGATGTTAAGAGCAGTCAAGAGTTTTTTTGAGAGTAGTAGAGTGTGTTTGAATTAGAACTGGAGAGTGAGTGGTTTGAGGTAAAGGCGGGACTTTGCAAGGGATGTGTCATGTCACCATGCAAGAGCCAAATGCAATGATAACGGGACGGGGGTTTGGAGATGGTTAAAGAAAATGGAGAAAAATGGAAGATAACCCAGTTGTTTGCTGACAACAATGTGCCTGTAAAAGGATCAGAGGAGGGATTAAGGAAGTAAGTGACAGTTTGGGAAGGTGTGTGAAAGAAGGAAGTTGAAGATAAATGTGGTTAATAAGCAAGATGACAAGATGTACAAGGGGAGAGGATGGTAGCAAATTGGAAGTATTAAGGGAGAGAAACTGGAGAAAGTGGATAGTTTAGATACTTGGGTGAAAATGTGGCAGGAAAAGATGAAGTGGAGGTTGAGGTAGAATGTAGATTGAGAGAAGCAAGTAAATGCCTTGGAAGATAAGTGTAATGAGAAATAGACATTTGGGAATGGATGCTAATAGGGAATTGTATGAAGGAGCAATTGTGCCAACAGCACTGTATGGGGCAGAAACATGGAACATAAGATAGGAAGAAAGAGTTTAAATGTGTTCGAGATGAAATGTCAAGGAAGTATGGTAGGGGTTACTAGGCTGGATATGAGAAGAAACAAGGAGGCGAGGAGAGTAGTGGTGGAAAAGGAGTTGGGATATAGAGTTGATGAAGGAGTATTGGGATAGTTTGAACACATGGAATGGAAAGAATGATTGAAGAAAGATTAGTAAAAGGTGTGGAAGGAGTGAACATGAGGGGGTGACCTGGGATGAAATGGATGGATGGGGGTAAAAGGGGCATTGGGAAAGAGGAATGTCTGTTGAGGAAGGAAGGGAGAAGACAGATGTGATGCATGGAAGGGAGTGGGTGGGGGATCACCGATTAAATGAAGCAGCCTCACTCTGGATGTGCTGTGTCTTGCTGCATTGCTTCTGCCCCAGGGCAGTGGGAGAGATGCTGGGAGTGGAGTTGTGGGGATGAAATAGGTGGAGTGGTCTTATGTCTTGGACTTTGGCTACCTCCCTTGTAAAGGGGAAAAGGCCCTTGGTATATGTATGTAAATACAAAATAGCTGCCAAAAACTCCCAAGCTTATTTGGACGAACTAATATATTGGCTACAAAAAGTTCTGTCATCACACTCTTCTTCCATTTGAAAGGACACTTCACCTCACAAATCATTCATACATACATCCTTTCCCACTTAACCACTTCACTCCGGGCCAAAATCTCGCGGGCAGCATTATCTGCCAGACGTACGATGTTGCGTCATAATACTCGCATCATAAAAAATAGTCACCGCTTATATCGATCGTTCTCTCTTTCACCCGTGAATTTTGATAACCATAGAAAATGTGAAGAAGCCAGTTTAGAGAGTATGTCAGTTATGCAGGGACATACATTACCAAGGCTTCTTCCCCCTTACTAGGGAGGTAGCCAAAAAGGAAAAGGCACAAAATCACTTCCACCCATTCCATCCCCAAAAACACTCCACACCCCTCCACCCTACGCAGGGACAACTACAATAAATATAATCAAGACGCCGATATGGCAGCCTCGCGTATCCACTTGCTCCCCATGCCGCCTACGTAGGCGGCACCATATGGAAGGGGTTAAGGAGGCCCAACATGGGGATACATCCTCACTGTCTCCTTTCATCACCTTCTGCGACACATATGGGAACACTATGGTAGCATTTTTCTTCCCCTTCCACCCAAGGGGATGAAGGAATGAAGCAGTAGTCAGGAGGTAAAGAATAGGTCTGAGAGCATAGTATAAAGATGAACAATGGTAGAACAATGGCATTTTGCTTTAACCTCCTTCATACGTGACACCTACATAGGTGTCATGAGGTGCGAGTGGGTACACAAGGACACTGGCATCTGTCTTGATAATATTTATCTTGTAGTTGTAGCAGAGTTATCCCCGATAACTTTGAACTGGCTTCATCATATTTTCTACATTTATAATTACTCAGATTGAAGGAACGAGTAATACTGCAGTGACTTTTTATCTTAATAATACAGCTGTGACTTTTTATCTTAACTTACGAGTATTGTGATATATCATTGTACACAAGGCATCCGATGCTGTACACAAGAATTTGACTTTTATTGAAGAGGTTCAGAGTAGAGACTGTACCCTACCATAGATGAACAATGCAAGAGGCACCTCAATCAGTCCAAAAAGTACCAACTACATGTCCCCATGCACCTAATACACCAGTGCAGGGCAAGGCAAAGCAATTCTATACCAAAGTATCTTGTTTCAGTCCCAATTTCCTGTTAAATTGGTACACTTCCGAAATACAGAATAAAATTTAGGATGCTATCAGTATCCACACTGATAAATGAAGGCAGCTGCTTTCCTTACTTGTAATTCTGACCGCATGTCTGCGAACCGTACCCTGACTGGGCATGGTAGATGCTGGGGGTGGCATGGGCATACGCGTCATGGAAGACAGAGCCGAGGCAACAGCCGCGGATGCTGCCTGGGCAAGTCCACCAGCCAGACTCCCACCAAAGCCACCCATCATGTTAGGTGGCGGCATTGGAGGTGGACCACGTGGTGTCTCTCCTATTAGTGACGGGTCCATACTGAAATTAAAAGAAATCGCTCATTCAATACCAAGTACACATGTAATAAGAAGATTTGGCAATTACCAGGACAACCAAACCCATCACCAAGGGACATTCATGCAAAAACACGTTACTTTGACTTGAATAAATTCTACAGCTTCTTGCCTGAAGTGGTAGTAGGGGTTGGTATTTCCTGACCGACTACCTGGATTGCATTACAACTCTGTAAACTTTCCTTTAATCACCATGTATTTTTTCCAAATTTTAAAATTGGTTCAATAAGTGCACCCACCCTGATACTCCCAAAACATACACCATAACAAACCAAAGATGGATACAGGAATTGGTGATGCATTTGATCATTTATCGATGTATGCATGCATGAACATATGCGGATGGGAAAGGAAGACACTAGTCTTCAGTTTATTCCTGAAGTCTTCGTTCTACGATATCAAGAGGAACCTTGGAACCAGGCACTACTACCATGTTTCACTTTATATTTCCAATTTGGGAAAAAAATCATTACAAGGGTTCCACAATGAATACCAGCAAGCAACTGGCTTATGCAACACACCTGGAGTATGATCTCCCAAATCACACCTCTAAAACTCCTACCAGGTGTAGCCACAAGGGGGCTGGGTCTCTCCAGACAAGGGCCAAAACCTATAAATTTCATTTAACTCCTTCCCTTTTTTTTAACATTAGGAGAGCTCAAATCTAATGTCTCCCTCCTTATCCTACACTAATACTGCAGACAAGAGTCAAACATTCTAGTAGATATACACTACAGCCCTGAAGGAATGTTGCAGATTACTACAGGGCTCCAGTTTTTTAAACTTGACTACAATCAAATCTACCTAGGTGTACCACCTACTCCTGTATCTAATGGTGCATCAATCTCATTCTAGGGTCTTCAGAGAAATCCCAATACAACACTTGCCTGTTGAGTGCATCCATTTCACTGAAGAAGGCATCAATATCTTGTGTGGGCGACACTACCGCAGCATCTCCACTGGATGCCTGTGACGTGGCTGTTGTATTTCCACCACTGCTTTCGGTTTCCATATTGGATTCTACACGAGTAGCCTGAAGAGAAAACAAACTCGTACAAAGAGGTGTCCAATTCTCTATTTCAGTATCCCTGACACTCATTATTATTTCTAGCAAGTATTACAATCCTCAGTGACTGACCTGGCCAGATGTTGTCGACTGTGACTGCATGGCGGCTCCAGAGGAAGATGCGGCAGCCGAAGCCGTTGTTGTACTAGAACTGTTATCTAACTGATCTAGAACGGCAGCTGCTCTCCCTAGCATGCTGCGTGCTTGGTTCAGTCTGACGCCTGATGAGCTAGGACCTTGAGCTGCAAATATTTCAGGTATTGTGGTCATCTCATCAAGTCACGACTTTTTATAAAACAAACAACCTTTAGTAATACAATAGCTGAGGCCTTTACCATTATCCTCCATTGGTAGTCATTAGTAATAAATGGGGATTAAAAATGTACCCACAAAATTACATGTCCAGTGAGACTCAATGCATTACAATAAAACACATCTACAACTGAATTGATTTAAATTGAACAATTTGAATTTACATGAATGTCCATTAAACACTTACTCAATGGTTCGGCATCTTCTGGGTGCATGAAGGACCCAAAGAGCACCTGTCCGCCATCTCCATTATTGCCCCTGCGGTGGTGGTGGTGATGGTGCATGTGGATGGGATGGTGGTGATGGCTGGCCTGCCCTCCTGATGTACTCGCACCCCCTTGACCCCCAGAGCGACCAGAGCTCTGGGGTGGGGCGCGCATGACCAAGTGTACCACCTTTTCGTGGACATCTTGAAAACAAAATAAACAAAAATTATATATACACCCATACATACATATACCAAAGGCTTTTTACCCCTTATAAGGGAGGTAGCCAATAAACAAAGACATAAAAACCATTCCCACCCATTCCATCCCTATCACACTCCACTTCCCTCCCTCTTATCTTGGCACCTCCTGGATGACGGGTCATCCCTGCATCTCATCCACTGCCCTGGGTCTGAAGCAGTGTAAATATACACACATACCAACAGATTTATTCTCTCTTATAAGGAGAGCGGCCAAGTCAAAGCAGATACACGTGCACACACACAAAGTGGGTGTGGATGTAGACGAGTTGCGACAAGAGAGGAGGATAATAGGTCATGGGAGGGGAGTAGGGATATAGAAGGAAGTGATGTTGCAGAAGTCACAAGAAGTGATGAAGGCAACAAGCAACATTGCACTTAAAGCAAATCCTATCCAGCAGTTCTTCTATGTAACAAATTTGTGGATCATGTTGAGTAATATATGATGTAAAACAAATTATAAAAAATCTGTATAAAATATGTATAAAAAATATCAATAATAATATAGCAATAAATAGGTCACATGAAGAATTGTCACCCCAGAACACCCACGTGAAGAATCATCACCCTATGAGATCCCACCTGAAGAATAGTCACCCCAGTATGGCAAATATCAACAGTGGAATAAAGATTACATTAGGTTAGGGTTAGGTTAGGTTAAACGAGTGTTTTGCTTATTGTTATAAACTTGTACAACCGAAGAATCGTAACCTCAGGATTGCCCAAATGAAGAATTGTCACCCTAGGATAGCCCACATGAAGAAATGTCACCCCAGAATGCCCCCCCTGAAGAAGTGTCACCCCATGAGATCCCACCTGAAGAATTGTCACCCCAGTATGGCAAATATATAAACTTGTACAACCGAAGAATCGTAACCTCAGGATTGCCCAAATGAAGAATTGTCACCCTAGGATAGCCCACATGAAGAAATGTCACCCCAGAATGCCCCCCCTGAAGAAGTGTCACCCCATGAGATCCCACCTGAAGAATTGTCACCCCACGAGATCCCACCTGAAAAATTGTCACCCCACGAGATCCCACCTGAAGAATTGTCACCCCACGAGATCCCACCTGAAGAACTGTCACCCCACGAGATCCCATCTGAAGAATTGACACCCCAGTACACCCTAGGATAACCCACATGAAGAACTGTCACCCCAGAATGCCCACATGAAGAATTGTCACCCCAGAACGCCCACATGAAGAATCCTCAACCCCATGAGATCCTATCTGAAGAATTGTCACCACAGTACACCAAATATCAACAGTGGAATAAAGATTAGGTTAGGTTTGGTTAGGCTGTCACCCTGTCGAAGACTGGAGTGACAATTCTTCATGTGATCTGAGCATACAAAGCAAGGAAAATATAGAAAAAGTGAGGAAGGCAGTAATGGATGGAGTGAACCTACGAAGACCAAGAATGAGGTGTTTGGGGTAAAAGGAGGCACTTTATGCAAAAGGAATTTCTGTCTAACAAAGCAAGAGTGGAAGAGAATGAGGAGGGGTTTAGAAATTATACAGCCTGAAAGGGGGGAGGAGGGGTCATCATATAAAGAAGCAGTGGGGGTAACCAATTCTGTTGGGCCACGCTCTAGAGATGCTGCATCTTGATATATTGACAAATGTGTGACTGGAACAGGGACAACTCTTTGTCCATGAAGTAATAATACAGACGGAGGTGGGATGAGCTTTCATCCATGAGGTGCTAACACAGGAGGGAGTGAATCAACGGGTTTAATGTGGGTGTCGGATGTGTGCATGTTTAGACTCGTGTCCAAACAAGGAGGAAGAGGCCTTTCTATATGTATACATCCAGCCTTGATATTATCAAGACAAATAACTATATTCTAAAGCAACTCATCACTAATACTTGTTAAAAATCTTGTAAAATCTGTAGTTGTCTTCATTACATTGCATTTTTTTTTTGCAAGACCAGCTTTTGATCATGGCCTTGCCTCCAACCAACAAACATTATGTACCATGGTTAAGAGACATCAAAATCATTGAAAAATTTCTTTTGCAATCAACAAGCCATGGCCTCTTTTATCCCAAGAATATAACTAGAACTTATTTTGTCAAATCAAAATGCCCTACATAAAACTAAATTGCTTTACTACAAAGATTTACTGCAAGCCAACTTGCCAAAAAATAAATAAATTTCATTCACTCTGAGAATAAACTCACTATATTCTGAAAGCTTCTTGTCATCTTGTAACACTCTGCCACAGTATATAAGCCGCTGTTTGTCTGCTGGTACACTAACAGAAGATGCAATCCTCTCCTTGAACTCCTTCACCGTGATCTGGAAAAAGTGGAGAAAATGGTACAGATGCAATTTTCTAATGGCTAAAACACACAAGTACAAGGAATTGGCAACATGGGAATGACAAGGGATTAACCTCTTAAATATGATGATGCTCCTGTATGCATCATGAGCAGTGAGTGGGGCATACAAGGATGCCAGCATTGGTTTCCTGAATATATTAATTTTGTGATATATTTATCAAGGGTGAAAGAATGTGCATAACAGTAGTAACTTTATATTCTGTAATGCATGTATTGTGATGCATCATCGTATAACAGGCAACCTGATGTGCGTGCAAATATTTGACTCATATTGAAGAGATTAAAGATTTCTCTCTCCTATACCAAGCAACTTTATATGGCAGTAAATGGCATACAAGCTTGCGGTCAGGATTGGGGTTCAGTATGGTCAACCTTAAACAAGCATGGTATTCCCCTCAAGTTCCCTCAATCCACTTCTGCTATTCACACTCATTTTGTTCATCTTTCTTCACCACTCCTCATTTCTCACTTTTATCCTATCTACAACTATACTTAGGCCACATTTAGGCTCCTACTTCAAACATTTCTCAATATAAAAATATAAACAATTGTCAGCCAAATCAATGTCAACAACAGGTTATTACTAACTAAAAAAAGGGCAACATTGTTTTACTTACATCATCAGGCACAATGTGAAGATGATTCTGGGAGTCCAATGTTTTGATAGTTACATTAATCATAGTCATTTTCACCCTGAAAACTAAAGAAAAAATAAAAGTCATTAAACTCTTCACTATCAAAATAAACATGTTTCCAAATAGTAACAATACAAACATGAGCTAACTGATTTACTACAACGAAATATCTTAAATTATAATATTTACAAATATGAGCTAACTGATGTACTACAACAACGAAACATCTTAAACAAGTATAATATTCACAATCTACTACTGCAGCACACTGTCCCAGATAACAAACCAAACCACAAACAAACAAACATATCAGCCGAGCCCAGAGCACCCACACAATACAAATCAATTTACTTCCCAACATGGACCACAATGGAAATAAGCTTACATGTTTTTTGTGTGTTATCCTCAGCAATAGTAATTGTTAATTCGATCTATGTGTTCTTTTCATTATCTGCACTTCATGTATATTGATGCAATGCCAAATAAACTTATTATCATCATAACGTCAACAAAACCAGCAAGATACACTTGCTGAAACTTAAGCTGGTGCTCCACAAGAACATGAAGTGCTAGGATCTAATCAACTGCCAGCCCACCAGATACGAACACAGACTGCTCTGGCCTCTGAAACTCTAGACTCAAACGAAGCTGCACCAGCAACAGACAAGCCAATACACTGAGCATTGGAATACTGCAGCCGTTCTTGCAGTCCTGCCCGTTCCCTTACACACCCAAATAGATAACCAGAACCTTCTCTTATCAGAGGAAATGGCACCAAACTGCCAAACAGCACTGCATGCAACCCATAGATCACAGCACTACTCCAACTTTCAGCAACTCGGTGATAAGAGTGCACATTCATACATGAAGAGCTATCTGTACTTTCTCCATAACCATGGTGATAATCACAACTAATTTTTCAATGAAAGCCCAAAACTTTGCCCAAGTTTGAACTAACATACACGAATAACCAACGCCTGATGGAATAATTTCCTTATAGCATACACCTCCACATACACACTCCTAGGCATCTTGTAGGCTTCACTCCTAACTGTGGGTGTTCTTCACTATGGCCAGACAATGCCCTATATGCCTTTGTGCTTGGTAGAATCACTTACCAACTCAAAAGGGAAAACAGGTTTGTGACAAATCTCATTAAACCAAAGTATTTCTGATTTTTCTGGGGTAAACAAGGATTTTACTTGTGAATATGGGATGGTGTACCCATGACCTTACAAGACTACGAGTCATAAGATCACAGAATATAAATGAAGAAAACCATGTCCCCTTTTCTACCACTCAGTCTGGCCTAGGCCAAAAATCTCTATCAACTTTGACCATGTTTGTAACAACTTTTGACACACAAAGCTGATAACTGGCAAACATTCCCCTCCTATTTTCAACCAGTGACAAAGAAAGAGCCTCACACTAATACAACACAGCTATCAAAAATGTCTTCCCAACAGACTACTACCAGCCATTGTGGGTCTGTGCATCTTCAAGTTAGTGAACATTGAGGAAAACAATTATTTTGACCCCAACCCTCTCCTATGATAAAAACAATGCAATTATCTTTAATTAACAAAATTCCTATTCAATACACAAACATCTCACAAAATTGTTTGTATAAACCACTCCCAACACAACTGAAAATTGTTGTCCAATATACATAAATGTCTAAATTTCCTGCATACTAATTACTAGGTATGCAAACATCACAGATTACTACATGCCCCCAAATTAACAAAATTCCACTTTTTACATCCTTCAGATTTTGATATACTTGTCACATTCCTTCTGACATTCTGGCACATGTGACCTACCCCTAAATTCCAGCACCCTTCAGTCACCTCCGTTCTTCGTATCATACCTCAGCTCCGGTCTTTTTTGTAACCCTATAGACCAGCCTCAGTATTCTTTATGGAAGACATTTCATTTATAAAATAATGAAAACTTGTATTATCCTTCATTTCTACCACTCTCCATAATTATCTTCTTTACTAATTTTAATAATACATCTCTCTAGGACAACATCGTCGCCAATGACAAGTGCTTATTCTGTAAAATATGTTTTGTATCAAAATCTTTGTATTTCAGGATACACATTTGTGACATTAGGACTTAGGATTTGTTTGTGACAATTTTCAATTCAAAGAAATTCCTTCCCCCAGAAAAGATCTCGTGACCAATACTAAGTTAAATCCCCTGCATGTGGGCACAAAAAATAACTCATATTTGTGCCACAAACAACAATAATTGCATCTAGCCAAGAGATAAGTACAACCCTGGTTAGTATATTTGGTTTGGATAATTACTACATTCCAACTACCATTATGGCCGGTTATATACATCCATCACCACAATTTTCAGCGATATTTAATTACGCTGGGTCGATGTGCGATATCTAAGTTGCTGCTTTAAATATTCTCTGCCTTCACGACGCCCTTCGCCGAAACCAACCACGTCACAGGGACGTCAGATGAACACCAAGACACAAAACATCTTTCCTTCCAGGAGCTTTAATATAACTTTTACTACGCTTTCCAGAGGTGTGTATATGCGACGCCTTACAGACATCGTTTCCAAGTATGCATCATGTAAAGGAAAGTTCGTTTCACAATGAAAACCCAAGTACCCTGCTTTTCCTATGACTTACCTTTGCACGGCTGCCAAGCTCCTCCTACTCATAAAACAACATTTCTTGTGCATATTTATACACCTTTTAACGTATGTGTAATATTGATAACACTCTACAGCGAACACAACTTTAAAGTTTCATGCCTACCCGATATTCACGGAAGGTGGGAAAGAATGTTTCAGGCCAGATAATACATCTAACCTTCTTCCAGCTGACGACTGCTAGCTGAAGTTGCGATGCCGAAACAAGAAACTAACTACGAGCGCATTCTCAAACATCGGTTACCTATACCTATTTAGTTTGATGAAATCTACGCTTATCTAGTTTTTTATGTTATCTTTACATATTCTATATTGAGTATTGTAAAAGCGTTTCAATCATACAAAGTCATTTGACAACTAATTGTGAATTGCATTCTCCTGACGCAATGTGTTTATTTTTCAGAATCACGTTCGAAAATACAGGTAATGCAATTGTCTGGGAACTATCCACATTTTTAATTGAAAATGGATATTCTACCCATATTCAGACACAATGGAAGTTGCCCTACTCTTGAAAGAAAACATACAATTGAATAAAGGTATACATATAAAGACACAATTTAAGGCTATATGAAAAATATATGCCTAGAATTTTGTAATATGACGATCTCATAAACTCCCTTGTGAAATAGTCAAATATAGGCGAAAGAAATTAATGCCCTAGCAAATGCCATTATAAAAAATATCCTAATGTGAATGTGGTTATCAGTAAAAGGTAATGTCGGTATATCAAATATATCTACTCCCAAAACACCTTACCTAACCTAACCTAACCCAGTCACTTCTAGATATAGACTTTTAAAAAGGAAATGTAGACATTTTGGGAAATCTCCTCCTTACTGGAGTTGATTGAAATACACTGACGATAACCACAATAACTACAACTGACTGATCTCACAGAAGGACTGGAGCGAGCATCCTGTTGTTCTGCGTCCGCTAAAAGTGAAGCCCGCGTATTTTGATCGGCGCCATATTGGCGAGATTACAATAAAGTTGTGTGTGATATTACTGTGGGTTATAGGGTAAGGTATGTTGTGATGTTGGATACAACAACCGTA
>NC_134791.1:5986152-5993652 GCF_046742065.1 Oratosquilla oratoria | reverse complement strand
TCGAGTCGACATGACGTCACGATCAGACTTTCTGAGGTTTCGTATTCACTATTTTAGGGTACCATCTTGTATTATATATGAAGCCTTTGTTTTATTTAAAGTAACATCTTTGGCAATTTCACTGTCAGAAAAAGCTTTCCTGAGAACATCCACTAAATGATCTGCCTGGCGGAATGGCATGTTCTGTTCTGCCATAAATCCAGAAATGCGTAGTTCAGTTTTTGCAACTTTATCTTGACCTAGTCCAGGTACTTTTTTAAAATGCTGCTCAATACTTACAGTTTTCTTTTTGGCATTGAAATTTTTTACATGCTTCATGGAAAATTTGTGTGCCATCAGAGACGACTTATTGCAATTCTTGAGTTTGCTGCTACATACAGTATACAAGACAGTATATTTGTCAGCAGAATCTGGTTGTACCCAATCTTTCAGTTCATCCTCCTCCATCCATTCCTTTCTAAATGCCTGCTGATACCACGTCACTTTCGCTTTTCTCTTTGGTGGGGTAACATCACCACTATACCCTGGTTCTTCAGAGTCACTCATAATGATTTCTAATAAAATCATGTAGGGTTGAATAACTATCCACAGGTCTCACATATCACACACGCACGACTAATTAGCTAGAGAGGACTGGCGGACTAGGAGAGAAACGTCTCAAACGTATTGAACGTGTTATGGACGCGTCAACTCATAAAAGACAACTTAGTTGGCAAGTCGTGATTTCCAGCCTTAACTTTTCAACAATCTCATGAATTAAAATTTAAAACTTAATTTGTCCTTTGTTGTTAACATAGTGTACCTCATACTTTATTAAGTGGCAAAGAGAATATTCTATTATTAAACTAATATTCTACGCAATTGTCTACAATTTGGCGAAAAAAGCCAAGATTTGTTCATTTTTTACAGTTTATTTCCAAGATTCCAAGATATTGGAAAAAAAAACCAAGGAGTGGCCACACTACTATTTACACGACGATATGACGTCACTCACAAGCCCCGCCTCCATGTATATGCACACGTCAAAGTTACATGTAATGTTGTCACATGTGTACAGAGGAAAGCATTACTAATACGATTTCTACATATACTTCATAATAATGGTGATATTAATCATGATATAATGATAATATTAATAATAATGATGATATTAACAATTATAGTAATAATAATAGATGATAATAACAATGACAATATACACGTTAACACAAAATCCATCTCAGCATGTGGGCCATCTTTTTACGTTCATTCTGGTGAACGACAAATGACGTCATTGGGTTCAAAGGAAAAATTCATCACTTCAGAAAACAAGCCTAACCCCTTCCATCTACAGGAAGTCGCCAGACGATGGTATTTACCTCAAATGACGGTGTGGGTCTTAGTCACGATGCTTAAAAAACTGTCTTAATTTACTCCCTTCAAAAATGCCTCGACTAAGCCCCTTCAAAAATATCCCTGTTCCTCAAAAATTGCCTCGATAGATTTACTTCAAAAACGGTTTCAACACAGTTTTAAAAACTGTCATGATAATCTTCCTCCAAAACTATCGCGACTTCCAACATAAACTGTCTTGATCGATTTCCTCCAAAAAACTGCCGCTGTGGGAACCACCGGGCGACCTTGCGACCTTGAAGCGACCCTAAACGGTTCACCTCCCCACCTGCTTCCCACTCCATCTCTCACCTCCAAACTTCCTCCAAACTCCACATCAACTCTTCGTTACAGTGACGCACTTTAGATGTTTGTTTTAGCTGTCATGCGATTTTATTCATTCCTGTTTCACCAAATCCTTATTTCGCCAAATTTTAATTATGTCCAATTTTCATTTCGCCAAATTTCAATTTGGCCAATTTTTCATTTCGCCAAATTTCAATTTGGCCCAATTTTCATCTCGCCAAATTTCAATTTGGCCAAGTTTTCATATCGCCAAATTTCAATGTTGCCAAATTTTTATTTCGCCAAACTCACATAATAAACGACATAATTTCAACATTCCAATGCTGATGAAATACGTGGTTGGGCGAAATGTGATTTGGTGAATTTTAAGGTCACCGCTTCCTTTGAACAAAGCACAATGACGAGCGAAATCAGCTTTAATGAACCTAAAAATAGTTACGTTTCGATTACACGTATACCTTTTCCAGGAGGGACTCAATATAACATTAATACGCACACACACACACACACACACACACACACACACACACACACACACACATATATATATATATATATATATATATATATTATACACACACACACACACACACACACACACACACACACACACACACACACATATATATATATATATATATATATACATACATATATATATATATACACGTATATTCTTCCTTACCTTAGGTCGCTTCTCATCGTATTGCGAAGCGACCTTGACATCAACAGTGACGACGACGCCTCCGCCCTCCAAAGAAGACCTGAGAGAGAGAGAGAGAGAGAGAGAGAGAGAGAGAGAGAGAGAGAGAGAGAGAGAGAGAGAGCGAGAGAGAGGAAGAGAGAGAGAGAGAGAGAGAGAGAGAGAAAGAGAGAGAAAGAGAGAGAGAGAGAGGGAAAGAGAGAGAGAGAGAGAGAGAGAGAGAGAGAGAGAGAGAGAGAGAGAGAGAGAGAGAGGAACTGCTAACATCTTCCCCACTCTCCTGTCGGCATGCTCCGCCTTAGTAATCCTTTGTAATGAACACTGGTCATACTTTATATGCATATAGTGATTTATTTTTTTCGTCCACAGCAGTTATCTTAGCATTGTTTGCCAAATCCGTACTAATTTGGTAGTCATTCAGTATTCTCTATTCAAAGGAATTGATTATAATCCTTTATTGGACATGCTGTATCTATTTTTTTACTTTAAGAAAAGCTACCAGTAATACCTGCAAAATTTGCAAGTATATCATCCTTGCTGTTAGTATATGGAGTGTTAATCTAAATTAATTCTACAAAAATATCGTTACCTCTCATCTTACTTCCAGACCTACGAGAACGTTCTTTGTGTAATTACCTGTCGCGGTTGCCGATATCAGCTTTAAACATTACCCCCAACATCTGTTAGCCAATAGTTATCGTTATCTGTTCGCTGGTCTTTCGATAAGCCTTCTGCACTCCAAACGATACAGAAAACACGGAGACGAGCGGAAATTACTACAATCGCTTTTGTCTTCGGGCGAACAGGGCATGGGCCCGTCGGTTGGAAGAGTCTGAACGTCAGTATTAAATGCGCATCGAATTTCTAAGAAATGCATAAGGCGCGTATTTATTCATTTGTTGGAAATACTAGTGTTTATTTTCAATTATTATGAATAATTAGCCACGATTTTCTTATTTTGTGTTTATAGAATATTTACAGCGGATATGTGTAGGAAGCCAAGGTCATATGCGCGTGGGAGTTTACCTTCAGTGGTAAGAAATGCTGCTGCCCAACGTCCTGCCCGCCGCCGCCGACTCTGCCAGGCCAGCCATGTTCGATCGAGTCCCCCGACAGAGAAGCTTGTAGAAACTTCTACGGAACCGGTAGAGGTACACAGCCGAAGTACAACCTCTAAATTAAATTTGGTAGCTCCACGTATGATGTATTCTAAATTTATATGGAGAAATTAATGCATACGTATTCCAGGGACGACAGTGTAATTGAAAAAGCGTCAGTAGAAGACATGCCTGCTATTGCCATAAACAGGTCTTACATAAACATGAACGCCACAGTCGTATACTGATGCAAACGTGTACAGTACATATATGTGCTCAGCTAGACAATGCGTGCACAGGCCCGAGTCTAAAAACTAATACTGCATCTCTTTTTTTTCCTTTAGTTCAGATTCAGATAGTATTTTGTCTCAAACTCCACCAAACTTTAGACTCAATGTTTGTTTGTTTTTCAGGGTAGCTCTTCGTCCCATCGCTTCTATCCTCGTAAAATGAAGGTTAAAAATTCCTCTGTTACCAGTGTGGTTGTCATTGAAATGGATGAAATTGCCTGTCATTCACTGGATGAGAAAGTAGATTGCTACAGGTAACGGTACTAGTAACGGTAACGGTATTGGAAACGGTAATGCAGCAGCAACTTCATCTCACCTGGATAAAATCGTCTGATGTCATCTTAGAAAACGGAGAACACATAATCACTTTGAAGAAATACTTTTAAACGAAATAATGAGTTTTAACTTGTATTTATCGTAATCGTCAACATTTCGTATGTACTCACGGGGTTATCACACTGGGCTATTTTTCCTTCAACATCCGATTAATTGGCGGTATCGCCAACCTACTTCCAGAACTTTTATTTTGTTTTAACAACAGTTGACATAGAATGTCTTTTGATATGCTGGAGAAAAATTACCTCCAGCATAGATCCCTTCCCGAAACTGGAGAAAACTTATTTTCCTGCAGCATATCAGATTTCTTTCCGAAAGTTACGGGCTGCAAGTTTGATCCAACAATCGGGGGGAAAATACCCCAGTTTGATAACGCCTCTCTCTGCTCACAGTACATTCCAGTTAAATATGGTTTTCCCCGTCATGAGGGGGTAGCCGAATCAAAGCACACTCCAACTATGTACTACATATCGGAAAAAACTCAACCCCCATTTAGATAAGCACCTAAGCAAGATGCTGTAATAATGACTGTCATCTATTCTATATTATTTGTTTTGTTATAATTTGTCTGTTTGTTTATTATTATTTGCTTGATTTCAATTTATTAATAGTTACGTGTGAATTTATTATTATTTACTATTTACCTATTCGTTTATTATTGAACTATACCTATGCATTTATTATATTTATTATTATTTACTTTAGTATAGTTTTTATTTATTTATTTATTTATCATCATTATATATATATTTTTCGCATCCGACCTTCATATGGACCAAAAGGCCTCCTGTCGGCATGCTCCGCCTTTGTAATCCTTTGTAAAATCCCTTTCTTAGCATCTCATGGACGAAAGGTCATCCCTCCCACCCGGCACACGGCTCGGGTCTGATGTAAGGAAACATTGGCTCCACAGCAAGGCACAGTAACTTTCGTTAGTTAAACACAATGCATAGCATAACTATCGTGTCTATACTGTTTATCCAACTTTCACAAAACTGTTTTCAAAGTTACCTAAATATATTTTTCTTCTTTTTTTCCCATATGTTTTATTAAAAAAAAGTCTTGCATCAAAATATATTATTCTTTTGTCTCAATACATTTTATAAAAAAAATATTACATCAAAATGGACTCATTTTAGTGTTATTTACGTCACTCACAAGCCGGCGCCAGCCACCTCAGTCTCTCCGGACAATCTCCCATGCAGACACCCAAACAACTCTCGACAGATTCGGTCAATTTGCAACAGACATGAATTCTTCTGTGGCAGCCCCCTTCGTCTACTCCTCCATCGAGGATTGTCTCTTAGGGAGATGATCCTGTAGGATAACTTCATTTGTTAAGAAATTTCTAAGATGTATGTTATAACCATATAAGACATTTTATACCCATTGTAAGCATAGACGGACAGATGGACCACACTATATTGTCTGTACCTCTGCACCTTTCACTACCTATTATTCGTACGGAAAAATTATAATAATATAAACTTAACTTTATTTAAAGAAAAATTTATGAAATGTATCAATTGTAAACATGCAGGACATTTCCGCACCCACTATAAACGCGGACGGACAGTTAGTTCATGAGTACTACCTCTCCTCGCCTCACCAGGATGTCTCCACGTTCCCTTTGTTTCCCACCTATATATTCTGCACCTTTGTATCTTTCACTGTGTATTATTTGCACTGAAGATGTGAATACACGAAAGCGCTCTGCTTTAATAGTTTTTCCTCGTGGTCAACCTTGCATTTTCAAGAACACACGCTCCCAGTGTTTTTCCTGCATATATACATATATATATATATATATATATATATATATATATATATATATATATATATATATATACATACATAAGCAAGAGAAAGGGAGACAGATGAACGACAATCACCGTCTCACGTTAGAATGTGCGCTGGATAACATAGATGTGAGAAATTCAAATGTCAAAGTTGAATGAAAATGAAATTTATAGTGTGCGATGACAACACATAGACAACATTCACACGCTGGGATCACTACCAAGAGTAGGATGAAAATGACAGACGTAATTCAAATGCTGTAGTTATTTAATCAAGTGTTGCATAAGAATATGATAATGAAGAAGACTGCAAGAGACCATAAGGCCTACACTAGGCAGTTCCAGTATAGCATCTCACGCATATAAATCAAACGCTAGAATAAACAATTCGTGTGTAGGATGACAAAGATGCCGACGTAAGATGAAATTTTAGATATACGAACAACTTATAGACACGGTTGAAAAAACGGGATTACTGTCTGGAGTAGGATGAAAATGACTGACGACATTCAAATGCTCTAGTTAAATTGTCAATTGCTGTATGGCATCTCATTCATATGGACCAAATGCTAAAGGTTAAAAAAACGGGATTACTGTCTGGAGTAGGATGAAAATGATTGACGACATTCAAATGCTCTAGTTAAATTGTCAATTGCTGTATGGCATCTCATGCATATTAACCAAATGCTATAATCAAAATTTCATGGGTAGGATGAAAAATGTGTCAAATTCAAATGCCGAGGTAAGATGAAAATTATATTCTAAGTGTACGATGACAATCTATGAACATAATTCAAAACCTGGGATCACTTTCAAGAGTAGGATGAAAATGACAGACGAATTCCAAAAGTTCTACTCATATCATGCGTAGGACACAAATATATCAAATGGAAAGGCCGGAGTAGAATGAAAATTAAATTCAAAGTGTACTGTGACAACGTAAGGAAAAAAAATCAAACACCGAAATCACTGTCAAGAGTAGGATGAAAATGGGAGACGATATTTAAACGCTCTAGTCAAACTGTCGGGAGCTGCAATAGTTCTGAGGCCCAGAACATTTTGTGAACAGTTATACAGATTAATTCATGAAGTTGAATCATCATGACTATATATAAGAATATATATATTTTTTTGTTTTGGGAATTTATAATAACGATAGTAAGGTTCGGTTATTTAGAATTCATTGTAATTTATTTGATAGTGAAGATTTTAACCCACTGTTCAAACGTCTGCCTTAACGTTCTAACCATGATTTTGTAAGTAGTTTCAGTGTGAAAAGCTTAAATTGAATGACCTTTTACGGGATGAAATGTTGTAAATAGATTTGAAAATCCAGCCTCAGATGTGTAAGGTACCTAAGGCTGCATTAAATATATAAACATTATATATTTGTTTACTTTTGTACTCAGATTAGTTGCGTTGTCCCAGGTCTCTCTTGTAGAACCCCCAAGGCCGTCAGGTAACCGGCAATGGCCACTGAATCGACCCGTTATTTGTTATCACACTGAGCTAT
Organism: Oratosquilla oratoria; assembly: GCF_046742065.1. Classification (NCBI taxonomy): domain Eukaryota; kingdom Metazoa; phylum Arthropoda; class Malacostraca; order Stomatopoda; family Squillidae; genus Oratosquilla; species Oratosquilla oratoria. The sequence goes on along the minus strand of NC_134791.1, from coordinate 5,986,237 downwards.
TACAAAGGCGGAACATGCCGACAGGAGACCTTTTGGTCCATATCTAGGGCGGATGCGAAAAAATAATAACGATAAATAAATAAGT
>NC_134791.1:5976152-5981152 GCF_046742065.1 Oratosquilla oratoria | reverse complement strand
GTGTGTGTGCCTCTCTCTCCCTTTTCTCTCCTCTCTCTCTCTCTCTCTCCGTGCCTCCCTCTCCTCTCTCTGTGTGTGTGTGTGTGTATGTGCGCCTCTCTCTCTCTCTCTCTCTCCTCTTTCTCTCTCTCTCTCTCTCTCTCTCTCTCTCTATCCCTCTCTCCCCTTAAACGTAGACTAGTTCCATCTATAATGAATAATACACCGCGTGCCTCTGGTCCGTAGGGGTGTTCTTGGAGTCAGGTCCATATAGGACAGGACCAACCTAGCCATGATTAGAAGAGGGGCAGTTGCCAGTCTATTCCAATCGTCTCTGCCTGATCCTCTCATCAAGGACGTGCTCAAGGCGGAAAGGATTTCTGCATCACTAAAGTTATGGACAGAGAGTGAATGCTGTCTGGTATCTTGGCTTATCTATCCTGATAATGAGGCGGTGATAAGAATTATAGGCTTACAGTAAATAGATGAATTTATTAATTGACTAAGTAGTAGACATAAAACAGATTGAATCAATATATATATAGAATAAATAAATAGATAGATGAATAGATAAATATTTATACAATGAACAGAATAAATGAATGAATAAGAATGATATATATACTATATATATATATATATATATATATTATATATATATATATATATATGTATCCACACATACATATATACATATATATATATGTATACACACATACATATATACATATATATATATATATATATGTATGTATGTATACACACATACATATATACATATATATACACACACACATGTATATATTGTATCCATCACCATTACTAACCATCACCCACCACGCACGTGATCCACATGCTTGCAACAGAGCGAGACTTCCTCTTGCTTACCTTGCATTTCCCACGACATGCACCCCTAACACAGCACAATTTGAAGACAAACAAGTATAGATACCTAGTGTCACCAGACTAACGTATCATAAATCTTTTTTGTATATTCCCATAGATGTATATGCATAACCCACGTATCATACAAATGTAATAATAATTTTAATTAAAAAAATTTTAAAATGTAAATTAGCTCTACACAATCTAACATATTAATTAAAAACACACTAACCACTTAGGATGTCATGTCTTCAGTAAGCTATGACTGTAGTGAAATAGTACTTTCAAAATAATATCTCATAGAAAAGAGATTATAAAATAAATTCTCATTGAACAGAGAAACAAGTGTATGGTGAACAGTGAAATTTGTCCTCATTGAAAAGAGATTATACTAGTGTAAAATGTTTTGTACATAGCTTACTGAAAACAAAAAAAGATATGATAATATACGTAAAAATCCCACCGCTGCCACCAGTTGTATACGTTATATACGTGGTTGTGGCCACCGCGAGCCACCAGTTGTAACCCGGTGTATACCTGTGTGGGACTGTTGAGTAACCGTTATATATGGTGTGGGTGAGAGCACCGCTGGACACCAGTTGTATACCTGGTGTATACCAGTGTATACCGTTATGGTATGGTTGAGTAACCGTTATATATGGTGTGGGTGAGAGCACCGCTGGACACCAGTTGTATACCTGGTGTAGGTACGTTTGTTGTATACCAGTGGTAGGTATGGGGTTGTGGCCACCGGTGTATACCTTTGTAGGTATGGTTTAGTAACCGTTATATATGGTTACGTAGGGAAGTCTTAATGTGGCGAGATAGACTCCAAAGCGGGAGTTTACGTTGTTTATTTTAAACAAGACATTTGAGATTAAACTACAAATCGGATGCCCCTTGGGGCTAAATACAATAAGTGCCAGGCCTTGACCTAGGGCACGATAGCTCTGACCTCCGGCCGGTAGGTTCGTGACCTACCCAGCCTCTGGCAGTAGGTTCTTCACCTACTCCACCTCTGGCAACATTACATGGATGTCATAGAATATATAGGGTTAGAAGGGTTGCTGTAAACAAAGGCGTTAGTCTCGTTAATCTATGGATTGGGGACGGTTTAGATATATAAGGGTTAGTTGTATAATTGGTGGAGATTGTTAGGTATATTATATCTATGTTAGTTTATGCGTAATACACTAGGGCAGTTATAATAAAAGGATTTATGATACGTTAGTCTGGTGACACTAGGTATCTATACTTGTTTGTCTTCAAATTGTGCTGTGTTAGGGGTGCATGTCGTGGGAAATGCAAGGTAAGCAAGAGGAAGTCTCGCTCTGTTGCAAGCATGTGGATCACGTGCGTGGTGGGTGATGGTTAGTAATGGTGATGGATACAATATATATATATATATATATATATATATATAATGTGTGTGTGTGTGTGTGTGTGTGTGTGTGTGTGTGTGTGTGTGTGTGTGTGTGTGTGTGTGTGTATGTGTTTGCAGAAACCAGTTGGAAAATAAAAGAAATGAATACCGAATGTTTTCGTCTATTCAAGACATCATCAGGGTACAAAGAATACAGAAAATGATCAAAGGTCGTATTATGTACATAGTGGTAGAGAAACTGGGAAAAGTCCAATGTTACCCGATTCCAGAAGAATTGTTTACAATCTTTTTAATAGTCTAGTTATCTAACTTATACAAACCTAAGCTTAAATTCATATTATTTTTAAAGCTATTTTTAATGTAACATGATTCAATTATGTTCCTTTCTACAATGTTATGACATGATGTAATAACTTTTGTGTTTGCCAATCACTAAAATGGGAGAGCTCATTTTGGTGGTCGAAAAGTCCTCTTGACATTTGATCCGATCTTATATTGTATTTATGTTGACTAATCCTTTGTTTAAATATTTCCCTATATATATCTATATATATATAAATATATATATATATATATATATATATATATATATATACAAAAACATCTACCCCCACATATATATATATATATATGTATATATATATATGTATATATATATATGTATATATTATATATGTATATATATATAGATATATATATATATATATATATATATATACATATACCAAGGCTTTTTTCCCCCCTTACAAGGGAGGTAGCCAAAAAGGGAAAGGCATAAAAACACTCCCACCCATTTCATCCCTACATACACTCCACCCCCCTCCCACCCTTCCTCTCAGCTGAGCACCTCCTGGATGAGGGTCATCCCTGCACCCTGCCCACCCGCCCTGGGTCAGATGCATTGTCGCAGGACACAGCACATCCACAGCAAGGCCGCTTCATTTAATCGGCGACCCCCCCTCTCCGTCCCCCCTTGCATATAAGGAGAGGACGGGGAGAAAATCTCTTCGGGCTGCGTCAAAATTTACTCACACATACTACCCCACCCCCCTGCCCATTCCTCCTCATGCAATCACAACATCATCCATATACAACCATTCTCCACTCACCTCTGTCATCCGTCCTCTCCCTTCCTTCCTCAACAGACATTCCCCTCTTCCCCAAAGCCCCCTTCACCCCATCCATCCACCTCATCCTAGGACGTCCCCTCATGTTCACTCCCTCCACATCTGCCTTCCATACCTCTTTTACTAGTCTTTCTTCACTCATTCTTTCCATGTGTCCTAACCATCCTAATATTCTTTCATCAACCCTATCGCTCCCAACTCCTTTTTCACCCCTGTTCTCCTTCTCACCTCCTCATTTCTCACTCTATCCAGCCTAGTAACCCCCACCATACTTCTCAGACACCTCATCTCAAACACATTCAAACTCCTTCTCTCTTCTTCTCTTATGTTCCACGTTTCTGCCCCATACAGTGCTGTTGGCACAATCACTCCTTCATACAGTCTCCTCTTCGCATCCATTCCCAAATGTCTATTCCTCATTACACTCTTCAATCCACCAAGGCATTTACTCGCTTCTCTCAATCTACATTCTACCTCCACCTTCACTCCACCTTTTCCTGCTACACTTGCACCCAAGTATCTAAAACTATCCACTTCCTCCAGTCGCTCTCCCTTAATGTTCACTTCCAGTCTACTGCCACCTTCACCCCTTGTACATCTCATCACCTTACTTTTACCTACATTTATCTTTAGCTTTCGTCTATCACATACTCTCCCAAACTCTGCCACCAACTTCCTCAACAATCCCTCCTCTGACCCTGCCACAAAGCGCAGTGTCGTCCGCAAACAACAGCTGGCTCACCTCCCACTTTTCTCCATTTTCTTTAACCATCTCCAATCCCTGACCCACTACCCTAGCATTCACCTCTCGCACCACCCCATCCATGTATAAGTTGAACAGCCAGGCGACATAACGCATCCTTGACGAAGTCCCACCTTTACCTCAAACCACTCACTCTCTCCATTTCTAATCCTGACACAAGCTCTACTACTCTCATAAAAACTCTTGACAGCTCCTAGAAGCTTTCCTCCTATCCCATAAATCTGCATAACCTCCCACAGTGCCTTTCTGTCTACCCTATCATAAGCCTTTTCCAGATCCATAAAAGCCCAAAAAACATCCTTCCCCTTTCCTATAGCTTTCTCACATATCTGTCTTACCACAAAGATCTGATCTACACAACCCTACCTGTCCTAAAACCACACTGTTCCTTACCAATTACTCCTTCTGTTCCTCTCCTAATCCTCTCAATTAAGATCCTCCCATAAGCCTTCCCTACTACACTTAACAGGCTAATCCTCTGAAACTACTACATTCACACTTGTCCCCTTTTCTCCTTGTAAAGAGGAACTATACAGGCACTTCTCCAGTCCTCCGGTACTCTACCCTCTCTCCAGCAAACATTAAATAACCTCACCAACCAGTCCACCATCACTGAACCTCCCTTTTTCAGACATTCTGCATGGCATCCATCCAGACCAGGTGCCTTACCTGCTTTCATCATCTTTACAAACTGCCTTCACCTCATCCTTCCTTATTTCTCCTCCATTCTCCTCACTCATCACTCTCATTTTCTTCGCATTTCCCACTGCAGCTATCTTTCCTTCCCTATCCTCCTTCACATTTAGCAACTCCCTAAAATATTCTGCCCATCTTCCCTTACTGCCATCTCTTCCATTATCAT
>NC_134791.1:5966152-5971152 GCF_046742065.1 Oratosquilla oratoria | reverse complement strand
GGGAAGCATCAAAAGAACCATAGAGTATAAGAGCAAAGACAATGTAGTAAATTTGTATAAATCCCTGGTAAGACTCCATTTAGAGTACTGTCATCAAGCATGGGGACCTTGTATGCAAAAAGATGGACTGAGCTGTCGTGTCGACGGATCTCATTTCTTTGTCTTCTGCAGTGATCAGGTGTATAGTTTAGTTGTCGTGTTTGTGCCTTCAGTGACTAATAAGACCAATGCATGAATTGCATTATTTTTGATCATTTGGACATGTGCCAGGTGCTGGCTGATTTCGACGAGCATTGTACCTAGTATGTCGGCATTTTTGGCATATCTTCATGCGTCTATCCTCAAAAGCTGCAATACCAGTATGGCATTTACTTCAGCCAGAATGGTCCACAGTATTAAGGATGATCTCTCTGAAGAGAGACAGAAGAAAACTGGGCTTGTAACACTAGCAATGAGGAGAGTTAGAAGCGATCTTATTGAAGTATTTGTAATAATGAAAGGACTGGAGGGTTTAAGGGCTGAGGACTTCATTATGAATCAGGGAACAAATAGAGGACATGCACTGAAAATCTTTAAATGGGCATCACGACTTGACATAAGGAAGTACTTTTTTTTTAATAGAATTGTTAATGAGTGGGACAGTCTGCCAAGAGAGGCAGTTGCGGCAAACACAGTGAATGGATTTAAGGCCAAAATTGATCCTAGGGAGACCACCTCAATAGCAATTAGCAATGAGGTGGCGCTGGTAAGATAATCCAGAAGTAGCCACATATGTAGTCATGTCACCCTTATTTCCTTTTTCAAGATGCTTCTAAATAAATTATATTTAAAGTTTATTTAGTTTAATGACACTTTCTTGGCAAAACATGCTTTTTACATTACCTTAATTTGAGTTTTCAAAACTGGGCCATTTATCTATGTATATTCTGTACCAAATTAAATGGAAAAAGAAATCAGTAAATAAGAAATAGACAAGTATTGATCATTAGGAAAGAACTGATAGTGTGTACAATGACTGAAATTTTAGGATCCATTTTGACTTGGCTACCTCTCTTATAAGGTGGAAAAAGCCTTTGGTATATAGATAGATTGTCTGGAAGTATTGATTTGTTCATGCATGCAGTATACATACAAACACTCAATCCTTGATTTGATAGACCTCCATTGAATGGATTTTGGCAATGGACAACATCCAATGATTTAGTTTAAGATTCAAGTTTTGACTCGAGAATGAAATGTTTACAGTTTTCACATATGATATCTTTGAAACACTTTATCACCTTCATGAGCCAATTGCTAAATGCTAACACTTATAGGAAAAAGTGTGTCTGTGTTATGGTAGTTTTAATAAAGATTTATTTCTGTGACACAAGTAATTTCATAATAGATACCATTGTTGGGGAGTTGATTCAATGTGAGCTTGTATAACTTAATCCAACTTTTCCATGGTAGCTACAAAACCTAACTGGATGGCAGGAAGTTGCAAATTAGTTTAATAAGAGTGATCTTAACTCTAATTATCTCTATATTGAAAGATACTCCCACTGGTAAATGTGTAATAGTATGTTACATCCAATCTTAATCCTGTTGGTGTCATAATAAATAGATTATATTGTAGGTAATGCCAGCTGAGGAGACATTACTGTGTTGAAGAGGTTGATTACTATTCTGGCATGAGGAAAGGATCTTATACTGGTTTTCTGGCTAATGCCTTGACAATCAGTTGCAGTGAATTGGATAGTGTGAGTGTATAACAAAGTTAGTTTATTATATATATTTCTAATTTATTTTATATATATATATATATATATATATATATATACATATACATATATATACATATACATATATATATACATATATATACATATATATATATATACATATACATACATATATATATATATATATATATACATACAGTAATGAAGCAGCTAACAAGGTTGAAAGCTGAATAGGAAAGAATGATTGCAGTTAAATGCTGCTGTTATATTTAGCATAAATATTATTATGTAGGTAACAAAGAGTTCTCATTGTTTTCAAAAGACAGATTATAGCAATCAAATGTCTCCAGATATAGAGATGGGGCCCAGTAAACCAGTGACTGAAACTGTGCCACACTAATAAAACACAGACAGGTGTTTATTTTTTTTTCCCTCCTTTTTGTCCCCAGAGAGAATTATTGGAGAGCTCAATTAAGAATTGCCACCCTGTCTAGGGCTGTGGGTTTCCTCTCTGAAATTTGAGGCAACAGTTCTTCGTGAAGTCATGAAACCTTGTCTGGGAAATGAATTCATGTATTAGTTGCATACAGGTTAGGCATTGAAACAATGTACCATTCTCTTTGGTTGGGGGATTAATGAAAATTTTTGTTACTTTATTACTTTTAATATAACAAACGCGAAAGCTTGTGTTGCAGGAATTCCTCGCCAGAGGACAGTGGGTGAGGCCATGATTCCTAGGGCATTGGAAGACAAACTTTGACTAGAATGCACTTTGATACAAATCAAACTTTTTTTTTTTTATAAATAATTAGATGGAATGCAATCATCTAATTTATTGTCAATCATAAATTTAACTATAAATGCGTAACTTGTAAATGCTATTGATGCAAATTGTTCTTTTGTTGTAACTCGCTTGTTGAGCAGGTTAGGGCGTCACTGCTTGTGACAGAGGTTAAGGGGATGGCAGTTCGAACCCTGCCATTGGTGAGTTGACCAAAGGGCATGGTTCAGTAAATTCCATGCTACAAAGTCCTCTGTAAGGGGTACTGTCTTAGCCTCCTGATAGAGGGCAGTTTTGCACCATAAAACTGAATCGTCGTCATCATCAACTTGTAGAAAATGTGTACCGATTATTCTTTAGTAAAAGTTCTGTTTACACAGAGAAGGAAGGATAATGAATGGGTATAAAGTTTTACATAATACATCTCCTTGTCGTGAAATTTATTGATAAATACAGAAATTAACAAATAGATGACATACATGGAGACATGGAGAAAGGAATTTTCTGTTTGTATTGCAATTATTCTTGATAGTGAGCTCCATGCTGGAGCTGTGTGGTAACCATTATGAGTTTTCCACGGGAAACTGCAAATAACTTATTGCGACGGTAATAGAGGAAGTTAATTCTTATCAGTTAACTTTCCATTATCCTATCATAGTTATTAGGGGGAAAACGGAGACAAGTACGGCTGGCCACCACAATGAAAATTTGAGGACCAAAATGGAAGTAAGCTTAGCTTACATGCCTTTTTTTTTGTGTTATCCTCGGCATTTGTAATTGTTATTTCGAACTATGTGTTCTTTTCATTATCTGCACTTCATTTAAATTGATTCAACGCCAAATAAAATTACTTAATTTTGGTTTGAGAGGGAAAGAATGTGTTTACGCTTTATCTTATGAATGTGACTGTTCCATAATTAACCCCTTTGCCTTTATAAATTTTAATATGTCACTTATCGGAAATTGTTATGACTAACAATGGGTACCTGTATGAGGTGGCCCTGTGAGACGGACGTCAGAGAGAGGCATCTCCCAGCCACTTGTTCTCATAACTCATCAACATCATCGCCCCCTTCTGGAGGTGCAGCCCCAAGAGGCTGGCATTTGCTCCTTGGCCTGAGACCAAGATGTCCAGATAAAGATTGTATCACTTTCAAATAATAGTAATATGAACAACCAACAACTGTACTCCTCTCTGTACTATTTTCAGCTTGTACTGTTTTCAGCCGATGGCTTAAAAAATGTCTCTTGCTAATACAATGTAGATAGCAGTCGAAAGCTTCTTTCGGGTAATGTTTGTCAGAGGGCCCAAGGACCCTTGCCAGTTACTCTGGGGCTGTGGGTTTCCAGATAGTGAATTCTGGGGTTGTCTTAAATTTTGCTAAATGGAAAACTGTCCCTATCCAAAGATCGAGTGACAGCCTATCGGGGCTGTACCTCTAAATTGAAATGAGGAAGTTGACTGGGTTTGAAGGTGGGTAGGAGGGCGATGTCCCTACCCGACGTCCTGGAAGGACCACTTTTGCAGGTACTTGTGATCAATCCTTAGCAGATGCTGAAACTTAAAGCAAGAATGATCATCAGGCTGTTTATTTAATTTTGGGAGTGTCACCATACTGAAGGGTATTGTAATTTTATTTGTGAAATATTTCACCAAATTGTATTTCACTAGTCTTAGGTGGCATTAGGTTAGCAAAAGTTTGGTCAGGAAATGTGGCGAAGTAGTACCTAGCTTATTATACAATGTACTTTGCTTAAAGATAAATGATTCAATTATGCTATGAAGTGTATACAATGGCATTATTAATTTTAGAAAAATGGAAGCCCTCATGGAAGACGTGACATTTGTTACAGGAAGCTCATAAGATAAGTATTGTCAACTTTTGTCGAAAATGTCGTTAGTCGATATGACATCACGTTCCTTTCCGACTTTGATTCGCTTTGTGGACAGAGCGACATGACGTCACGGAGCTTTCCGGCTTTGATTCACTGTACAGACAGAGCGACATGACGTCAGTCGAAAGCCCCGCCTCCCAGCGTGTGTACAGAATTTGATAACGTCGTTATCATGCAGTGTGACAGAGACGTTGATAAGATAACACTGCAGAGGAGCTGCATTTATTTCAGTGTGGCAAGCTTCATAAATTTTGTTATGGCCCGGGATTCGCCATAGCACTTTTGAATTTTGTTCAGTGTATGGGGAGGTGGGGGCTTTGTTCCTTGGGGGTTGACAGGGGTCGCATAAAATAATATGGACCTTACTTTAATAATGAAAGCTTCCATTTACATGGGTCTTGCCAACTGAATTTGATTAGACATTAGGTTGACATTGTAAATTTTATTATAGATATTATTATTATTATTATTATTATTATCATCATCATTATTATTATAATTGATATGTCCACACGGTACCATATTTGTGTACATCTGATGCCTCTTTAACTTTTTAGCAGAATTACGCTTGCACTTAGGTGTGTGCAGTGACGTCACAC
>NC_134791.1:5943652-5958652 GCF_046742065.1 Oratosquilla oratoria | reverse complement strand
TCGCCCTTCTCTCTCTCTCTCTCTCTCGCTCGCCCTTCTCTCTCTCTCGCTCGCTCGCCCTTCTCTCTCTCTCTCTCTATCTCCCCCTCTCTCTCCATCTCCTGCCTCTTTATCCTCCCCTCTCTCTCTCCCACTCTCCTCTCTTTCTCCTCTCTCTCACTCTTACTCCTTTCTCTCTCCCCTCTCTCTATCTCCTCCCTCTGCTCTTCCTCTCTCCCTCTCCCTCCCCTCCCTCTCACCTCCTTCCCTCCCTCTCCCCTCCTCCCCTCCTCTCCTCTCTGTTCTCTCTCTCTCTCTATCTATCTATCTATCTATCAATCTCTGTTTGAGATAGAATGTGACAAGCGGACACAACGACCCAGAGTATATATCAGTATGTTTATCTTCACACACACACACACACACACACACACACACACACACACACACACACACACACACACACACACACACACACACACACACACACACACACACACACACACACACACACACAAAGAGAGAGAGAAAACAAGAGGACATGAAAAGAAACTCAAAAAGGATAGTTATAGAAGAGACTCTGAAAAAGAACAACTTCCCACACAGCGTGGTGGATATCTGGAATGAAATGGATGATGCAACAATGTGTGCAAATACTATACAAGAATTTAAGAACAAACTTGATGCTGAAAGATACAAAGACAGGTCACTACGAGCATAGCTCACATCCCGTAAATACATGCACACACACACACGTACACACACATGTACACACACACACACACACTAACAAATTGGTGTGTGCGTGCATGTATACAGTCAGCATTAACCATAAATCGGACAATGTGAGCTCGGACCTCTGACCCTGAGGGGGTATTAATGTCGATCACGGGTCCAGCACGTGATCTAGGACCTTGAGGGGACTCCGTAGATGAGGGTAGCCACCTTGCAGCCTCTCCAGTCGAGCCTGGACTGTGGTTGGTCACATACGTGTACAGAAGTCAACCTCCGAAACGAGAGAACGTGTCGGGTCGTTTTAAGGATCCAGTCTTTAGGCACCACTTCGGGTAAGAAGACCAAACGGGTGTTTGAGGTTTGTGTTTCTTTGTTTCACTACCCTGGTCTTGATGTGGGTAGTTTTTGGATGTGATGAGGTTGGGGATAATGTGATTTCTCATATATATATATAATACGTATGTATTTCATCGAAAGGGATGGCTAATTGTTTATTTATTCTAAAATTATTTTCCATATATCTTACTATGGATTTGTGTTCCTTTGAAAGGAAGGTTATGACTTTACTGTGGGTGGTCATGTTTGCTATATCGCGATTTCGGGTTCAAGACCCATCTTCAGTAGCTGTAAGGAATATTCTATCTTCAGGATAAGAATTATTCCAATGTTATGTTTAATTATTTTACCATATATATTTAAATTTCTGTACTTATTTTTCAACGGGGGAGGTCACCGGTCGCCTGGAAGAGGTTACCCAGTAACTCAGGCAGTGATGAAATGTCATGTACTAGGGGAAGCCTCCGGCTTCGTGTTGTGACGAAATGTCCTGTGCTTGGGATTGTGGCGTTTTGTCTCGGCTTTGGTTTGTGGGGTTATGTCTCGTGCTTGGATTAGTGACGATTTGTCTCATGCTTGGGAGGGTCTTAAGGTCATCTGCTTGTATATGTTTGTGCTCAACTCTTTAATGTACAATGCTTCTAGGATTGGGAGGCGTCTGTCATCTGTACATATTTCTAAAATCTCGGAGTTTTCTGCGAGTATATATATATATATATATGTATATATATATATATATATATAGTATATATATATATATATATATATATATATATATATGTATGTATTATTTCATTCTCTCGTGCAAGACTGCGTACGAATCCAGGCGTTGGGCTCCCCCCCCACGCAGTCATAGCACTTAGGGCAAAGGTGAATATCCCTGTCACACCTAAGCGCCTCGTGGTGCGAGCCCCATTAACGTCAGCAGGGTTTTCCCACATTTGAATAAAATCGCCTAACGGCAGCAAATATAAAGAGACTGGATGTCAACCGGCGGCAGTCCGGATAGAGAAAGATGAGGGGGGTCCCTCCATTTCCCTTTCATTTCCTTTATTTATTATTATTATTTTTCATCTACTTGCCATTCTCTCTCTCCCTCCCTCCTTCGCACTCTCTCTCTCCCTCCCCCACTCTCTCTCTCTCTCTCTCTCTCTCTCTCTCTCACATACTCACATACACATGTGTGTCTGTTGGGTCCTGTCTCATATTCTCCATATATCATAACTGTGTGTGTGTACATGTATGTATGTTTGTGTTCACCTTAGTTAAGGAATAAAACAAAGAATACACGAAAAAGAAGAAGAAGAAGAGCCTCTTTGGTTCGTGTCTGTCTGTTTGTTCGCCACTCACCGCTGAGGTACGACGCATTGTCCTCTGAAGGGATGGTTCTGCCAGATGTCGTGGAGGGGCAGCGAAACGGTGAAGGCGTCGGGGGCGGAGTAGGACGGGAGGGCGGGGGGCCCGGACCCCCCGTGGCCGTCCCCCCACACGAAGCCGTGGCATCCGCCCCCCGCCGCCGCTGCGGCAGCCGCGGCGCTGTAGACTCCGCCCCCGCCGTAGGTCACTTCGTAGCCGAACTCTGCAATGGCGAAGGGAGATGAGGAGCACGGCTTTGTATGTTTTGTGTATGTATGTTTTATATATGTTATGTGTATGTTTTGTATATGCTTTGTGCATGTATGTTCTATATGTGTTTTGTATTTGTATGTTTTATATAAGTTATGTGCTTTGTATTTGTATGTTTTATATATGTTATGTGTGTACTTTGTATATGCATGTGTGTTATGTGTATGTTTTATGTATATGTGTAAGCTTTGTATATGTATGTTTTATGTATGCTTTGTGTATATATGTTTTACATATGTATGTATGCTTTTTATGTTTTATGTATGTTATGCGTAAGCTTTGTATATGTTTTATATATTATGGGTATGTTTTATGTATGTTATGTGTATGTTTTGTATATGCTTTATATATGTAGGCTCGGTATGTGTAATATGTTAGGTGTAAGCTTTGTATATGTTTTATGTATGTTATGTGTATGCTTTGTATATGTTTTATATGTTAAGTGTAAGCATTGTATGTGTATGTTTTATACAGTAAATGTTATGTGTATGCTTTGTAATTGTATATGTTATGTCTATGCTTCATATATGGTGTGTGTATGTTTTATGTGTGTGTGAAAGTGGTATAGTTGTATATGTACGTGTGATTGATATATGTACCTATAGTTTATGTAAGTATGTGTGTTGTATGTGTGAAAATGGTGTAGTTATGTATGTATATGCATGTTTGATATATGCACCTATATTTTGTGTACATTTTATGTACTGTATGTAAAAGTGGTTGTATTATACTCGTATATATATGTGTGTGTGTGGGTGTGGGTGTTTGTAAGATCTTGTTCAATTTCTTCAAATAGGTTTAAAGGTAATTGCCGAAGATCCTCATTCAAGCTAGAAGAGATTAGCGTGTATATAGAAATCAGTGGGGAACAATTTATATAAAATCTAGACAGACTAGGGCCGGAGCTATGACACAGAATGTAACTCTAGTAGTAAAATTAGATGATAGATTTGGTTACTAGAAATATACCTATTTATTTCTAATACAAAGGATAATTTTCATAAAAAGATATTAGACTTTGTTATAGGAAGCTTTGGGCAAATATCTATCTTGGTAGAAATTATTTTTCTAGAGAAACTTTAATAATTAATTATAAACAAGGTGACATTTCATAAAAGGTACAGTTTTATGTCGTTTGTTGATGTGTAATTTTATTTATTTTGTTTTTATTTTTACATGTTCATATATGCAATTTAATTATTTTATTGTTTACTTTTTACGTAATTTCATTTATATATTAAATGCTGTCGTAATTTTAGTAAAAAAAAGATGTAATTGTTGACAAAACAATGGCGATAGAATGTAGAGTATCATTTATAATTGTATTCAAAATGTCTGCCTCTAGACAGCCATTAATGATTACCGTATAGCATAAGTTTTATCCAGTCACTAGTTTAAGGCCTATTGACACCCCTATGGACCACAGGCCCGTGACATTCCTTTAATTGGAGATTATTGAAAACTGATTACCGTGGCCAGAAAAAAATATAAAAGTGAGCCATTTGATGGAAAGCTGTGAAAGAGTGGAAATTAGATTAATTATAGGGAAAATAAATAAGATAGTAATAATAAAAAGTGAGTGAAGGGTTACAGTAATTAAATGAATAAGATTAATGATTAAGATGATAAAAATAAATTACAAAAAGGGGAAAATATGTTGCTGTAGTCTCTACTGGATAGTCAATACTTTTACAAGTTTTGCAAAAATAAAAAATGAATAAATAAATAAACAAAAATAATAGTAATTAGATAAATAAATAGAAGTGGAAAATAGAAAATAAAAAGAGTTAAAGAGGCGTTCTCGCCCAATAGTTTCTGGACTGCACAAAATGATGTCGAGTGTTTTGTGTTAATTGATTGATTTATTTTTGTTTACTTTTTTATATCATATGAAGTTTTACCACGTAAATTTTTACGTTGCACAATATTTCAAATCGCTGCCATTTACATGCAAATGTACATTTTACTTTGAATATATATATATATATATATATATATAATATATGTAATATATATATGTTTATATAAACTGTATATATATATTACATGAAGGGGAGGAGGAAAGTCATCTGATGACCGGCCGACGGAAAATGCACAACGAAAATCTGTAAAACAATTTTTTTTTATTAATCATATCACTGTTATTCCTTCGGCCGAATAAAATTCACAGTGACAACAAGAGATGTGTTTAGTACAGGGGTTCCCAAACATTTCAGCTCATCGACCCCCTAGTAAAGTTTAAGATTTTCTATAGACCCCCAAACTATTAATTCACGAATTACCTGTATGTCAGTTTATTATTATTATTGGTGTTGTTATTGGAATTAATGCTAGTAATATTATAAATTATTATAGTTGTCATTGTTGTTATTATTGTAATTTTTATTATTATTATAATTTTAGATATCAATAGTGTTATCATAATTTTGATCCGTTATAAAAAAGCTAAATGGCAACATTCATCAAGGCGATGGCGTTCCAATAATGATACAGACACTTTCACATATGTTTTTTTTTTTTTTTTTTTTTTTTTTTTTTTTTTTTCTTTAAGTTTAGATATTGGTTGGTTGATTATTCTCACTCTTTCAGTACGGGAAGAGAACAGGAGCATTTCATGCTAACCATTTATTTTTAAAGACTGCATTTCGACCCCATAGTAATGTACTGACCCCTTTCGACCCCCTAGCAAGTTTAGTAAATAAATGTAAAAATTCAGTTAACATGGACACTTTGCTGTACTGGGTATATCTCTTCGCTGAATGTGGAACAAATTATAAGAAATAGCAATGTAGGTTAGAAAACATGAAATAAAAACAAACGATGAAAAGTAAAAATAACAATGAAGGTTAAAGATACATTGAGGTTCTTGAATCGTACCGGACGCTTGGGTGAGCAAGTGAAAGCGACATGACGTAGTAAGTCTGTCGCGTAGACGACGCAGTCGAATGGAAGTGGGAAGAAAAATGTACATTGAATGTTTACCGTATTTGTGTATATTATTTGAGTGTAATAACATGTACAAATGAGCGAATTTCGTGGTATGGGGGATATTATGTTAAAAGAAATTTTTGTTTGAGATTAATTTAGTTGTGAAATCCGAAAATAATTATTTTCGGAATTTATTTATCGTTGATCAATCACTGTTGGTTCATTACAACGGTAGAATTTTTGTAGATATTTTGTGCCTATAACGAATTCGGCTACAGTGCATCGTACTTGCCGATCTGTCGCCCGTCGGCGGCCGCAACTTAGCCTTCGGAAGTCTATTGGACAGTCGACGGCGATTGTCAGCTTACAGTAGTTGTGTGTGTTTGAGTTTCTTGATTACTGAACTGCACATTACTCTTATTCTGTCCCCAGGTGATATTATTCGTGTCCACAAGGATAGTGCTAGATGGAGACGCTAGAAGACTTTGTCAGAGGAATTGTCTTTTTGTAGCGGGAATGCAAAGGAATGTAACGAGAGGATATACACGTGTGTGTGTATATATATATATACACACACACACACACATATATATATATATATATATGTGTGTGTGTGTGTGTGTGTGTTTATAATGTTGACAGGGTGAAAAAGAAAGAAGCAAAGTTTGAGACAGAAATACACAGTGTGTTGTGTGGTGTATTTGTATCTTACTGTAGACGGGAAGAGAAACAGACACAGGAAATACGGGGAGGCTGAAAAATGAAATCTGAATAAAAATAGTCTTTTATATTAGGATTGAAAATGGTGAAACACAGCTTAGATCAAAGTATAAAGAAATGGCCTCACTGATTAAAAAGGACACGCGAACAACGAAATGTAACAACGAAATTAAGTTTGCCAGACAAGCGAGATCCAACACAATGGGCTTTTGTCATCTCTGCAGAACTAAAAATAAGGATAAGGATAGGTCCAATTAAAACCTAATAAGATATCTTGATAGATTCAGAGGAGAAAATATGAACTAGGATTTAATAGACATTTTCTCTCAATTTATACAAAGGACAAGATTCAGAGAAAATGAGCAAGGGTTTAATAGATATTTTCTCGATTTTTACAAAGAAGATTCAGAGAAATAAGCGAGAATTTAATCAATATTTTCTCTCGATTTTTACAAATGAGATTGAGAGGAAAAATAGGCTAGGTTTTAATCAATATTTTCTCTCGATTTTTACAAAGGAGATTCAGAGAAAAAATAGGCTAGGTTTTAATCAATATTTTCTCTCGATTTTTACAAAGATAGATATGGTACCTGACTGTGAACTAAACTTTAGTGGGGATAAGAGAAGTAGACTAATTAACATCAACATTAACAAGTTAATCAAACAGATTGATAGAATTAAAACTACAAAATCCCCCCAGGTCCAGACGATTTTTTGTTTTGTTCCGAAAGTGATTAAAGAGTTTAATTTTGAAATTTGCGACCAATTAACCGAAGTATTAATAAGTCGGTAGACACTGGATTCTTGCCTATAGCCTGGCCTTTGGAATGAATAAAATCTGTTGACGGCATTAACAAACTAACACTTGTACAATGTCAACAACGTGGTTGTGGTACGTATATACAAATATATGTACACTATATATATATATATATTATATATATATACATATATATATATATATATATATATATATATATATACGTGTGTATGCAAATACACATACAACCGTGTACATACATGTATGTATATACAAATACTTATATACACGTACATATACATTTGTATATGCAAATATTCATACATATATCTATATATAAATATGTACACACACACATACGAGTACATTAATGTATACGAGTGCGTAATTACACAACGCAATCTGCCCAAATCGTTTTTGTCTATCGGGTGCCACGACCTCAGCAGTCCGGAGGAGTCCAATTGGGGCAGAGCGACGGCGACCGAGGTGCCCCCCCCCCCAAGGATGAATTCCGAGCAGGAAGGAACCCCAAAGGACCCAAAGGAACCCACCCAAACCCAGGAGATCCCAAAGGACCCAAAGGAACCCACCCAAACCCAGGAGATCCCAAAGGACCCAAAGGAACCCACCCAAACCCAGGAGGAACTCTCAAAGGACCCAGGAGATCCCAAAGGACCCAAAGGAACCCACCCAAACCCAGGAGGAACCCCCAAAGGACCCAAAGGAACCCACCCAAACCCAGGAAGAACCCTCAAAGGACCCAGAAGAAACCCACCCAAACCCAGGAGTAACCCCCAAAGGACCCAAAGGAACCCGCCCAAATCCAGGAGGAACCCCCAAAGGACCCAAAGGAACCCACCCAAACCCAGGAGATCCCAAAGGACCCAAAGGAACCCACCCAAAACCAGGAGGAACCCCCAAAGGAACCCACCCAAACCCAGGAGGAACCCCCAAAGGACCCAAAGGACCCACCCGAATCTAGGAGAAACCCACCCGAACCAAGGAAGAACCCTCAAAGGACCCAGAAGAAACCCACCCAAACCCAGGAGGAACCCCCAAAGGACCCAAAGGAACCCGCCCAAATCCAGGAGGAACCCCCAAATGACCCAAACCCTCCCAAACCCAGGAGGAACCCCAAAAGAACCCAACCGAATCTAGGAGAAACCCACCCGAATCAGGAGAAACCCTAAAGGACCCAAAGGAAACCACCCGAATCCAGGAGAAACCCACCCGAACCCAGGAAGAATCCCAAAGGACCCAAAGGAACCCCCAATCTCAACCCTAGCCCTCGCAAAGAAACCAAGCCATATGAGAACCCCGACCCTTCAACAACCTGACGCAAAGGAAACCAAAGGAAACTATCCCCACCCAAAAGAATCTGACCATAAAGGAAATCCCAGTTACCCCCAAGAAAGAACCCATAAACCCCGAAAAGAACTTCGAACTCAAGAGAACCTCCAAGGAATTTGTACGAACCCCGGGGCACAAAAGAACCTCTAACCTCTTGAAGAACTCTGACCCCATGAACATTCAAAAGAACCCCGACCCTAAGGATTCCTGTCCTCTAAAGGAACCCTTTGTCTCCAAGAACCTACGGCTCCAGGAGAACCCCCTAGCCCCAGAATCCCCGGCTTCAGGAGAACCCCCGGGCTCCAGGAAAACCCCCTCGGACCCCAGGAGAACTCCCCGGCCCCAGGAGAGCGCCCCCCCCCCCCGGCTCGAAGAAAACCTCCCGGCTCCCAGGGAGGTCCTATCACTCCAGGTACTTGGATAATTATATTTCATTCAAAAAAATTGGTTAGGGTAAAGGGTTAAATTTAGGTGGGGTATGATTAGGTTAGGGATTATTCACGAACTCCTAGGTTTTTGCAGATAGACCCCTATAACCACATATATTCTGAAACCTTATAACCCAAGGTACTTGGATAAATATCTTTCATTTGTGTCTACCATAATAAAATAGTAGCCTCTGTCTGTCTGTCTGTTCACGAATTCCCCCCGAAACCAAATACACCATAATCCAGGCTACTTCGATAAGTATATATTTCATTTCCAAAGAGCGTCTCCCTCCTCAAATTGATTTTTTTTTCTTACTTGACATTATATTTCTGATACCTTTATCATTGAGTTGTATTGATACCTGTAACATTTCTCCACAAATTATATCGAAATTAAAATTCTCATCATTTGCGCGGGTAATTTGGCTAGTATATATATATATATATATATGTATATACGAGTATATTCTATATATGAATATGTATATATATATAATATAATAATATGTATATACGAGTATATTCTATATATGAATATATATATATATATATGATGTATATATATATTTATATAATATATTTTATATTATATATGTATGTATGTATTTATATATGTACATGATACATTTTATATGTATATGATATGTATATATATAATATATATATATAATGTATATATATAATATATATATATATATATATATATATATATATATATATATATGTATATACATAGATGTTTGATTGAATACGACAGCATTCTGGAAGTTGTTGATTTTCTTTCTTGTGTTCTCTATTTTTCTAATTATGTTCTTCCCTTGGATAGGGTGGACATAAACCAATTCCTTATAATTCTCCATTTTATTACACGACGTTTCGTCTCTAAAAAGACTTCTTCTGGTATTTCTGTTTTTAAAGATACAATAAATATTTATGATACTACAAGTTTGAATTACATTAATGGTTGGACATATACAAGATTATATTTAGAAATTAAACCTTAGAATTACAGTTAAGTTTAACATATTACAATTATATTTCAAATTCAACAAAACAAAAATAATAACTACTACATGCCTTATAGGTTTAAATGGCTGGTGGCTACATCTTGACCCTGGGTGACCTTCGCTTAGGAAGGTGTGAGGTGATTAGCGGATTACCCGTGGCCTCTGGTCTTTTAAATGATCTCATGACCTGATGAGGAGAGGGGTTGTGTGGAGGGGAGGGAGGAGGGAGAGGTGAAGGGGGGGTGGAGTTGGGTTGTGCTGTGGGGGAGGGGGCAAATGATTGCATCTTATGACTGTACAGAGGTATATTGGATATTAGGTCGCATTGCAGATTGATGGAGGGGGCTTTATCTCTGATGTACATGGCTTCAAGGAGTTGGAGCTTCCTAGAGTTATTATGATGGCCTATGATTTTGGTGTAATTACGCACTCGTATACATGTACGTATTTGTATATGTGTGCGTGAGTGTGCGTGCATTTGTGTGTGTATGTATGTGTGCATGTATGTGCGCACGTACATATTTGTACATAGATATGTTAGTGTAGTTGCATATACATAGGTACATGTATGTGTACTCGTGTATATATATATATATATATATGTATATATATATATATATACATATATATATATATACACACATGTGTGCACGTACGTATAGATGTGTATCTGTATATACACACGAGTATGTACACGTGTATATATATATATATATATATATATATATATATATATATATAATATACACTACATATATTTGTATATGCTACAACCACGTTGTTGACACTGTACAGTTGTTAATGTGTTAATGCCGCCAGCCGATTTTATTCAGTGCAAAGGCACTAATCCAGTGTCTACCGACTTAATAAATACTTCCTTTAACTGGTTACAGATTTCAATTTACTCTCTTTAAGCACTTTCAGGAAAAATCGTCTGGACCTGGAGGATTTTGTAGCTTTAAGTCTTTCAATCTGTTTGACTAACTTGCTTATGTTGATGTTAATTGGTCTACATCTCTCATCCCCATTAAAAGTCTGGTCAGTCAGGTTCCATATCAGTCTTTTCCTTTATAAAAATCGAGAGAAACATCAAATTCTCGCTTATTTTCTCCGAATCTTCTCCTTTGTAAATATCGAGAGAAAACGTCTATTAAATCCTAGCTCATTTTTTTCCTTTGATATATGTATATATGATGTATTATATATATATATATATATATATATATATATAATATATATTTTATATATATACATATGTGTATATATATATGTATATATATATAATATATATCAATGTGTGTGTGTGCGTTTGTATATTACTATAGATGAGAGGCTGAAAAATGAGATTGGAATTAAAAAGAGTTTTATAGGATTGAAAAGTGGAGAACCAGCTTAGATCTATAATGAAATGGCCTTGCTGATTAAAAAGACCACGCGAACAACAAAACGTAACAATGTAATTAAGTTTGCCGGACAAGCGAGATCCAACCCAAAGGGCTTTAGTCATCTCTACAGAACTTAAGATAAGGAAAGGATAGGTCCAATTAAAACCAAGAAAGATGTCTTGATAGATTCAAAGGAAAAAAAAATGAGCTAAGATTTAATAGACATTTTCTCTCGATTTTTACAAAGGAGAAGACTGATATGGTACCTGACTGATCAGACCTTTAATGGGGATGAGAGAAGTAGACTAATTAACATCAACATTAACAAGTTAGTCAAACAGATTGAAAGACTTAAAAGCTACAAAATCCCCCCAGGTCCAGACGAATTTTTTCCCGAAAGTGCTTAAAGAGAATGAATTGAAATCTGCAACCAGTTAATGGAAGTGTTTATTAAGTCGGTAGACACTGGATTAGTGCCTTTGCACTGAATAAAATCGGCTGGCGGCATTAACACGGTAACAACTGCACAGTGTCAACGCGGTTGTATATACAAATGTATGTACAGTATATATATATATATATATATATATATATATATATACACACACACACATATACATACACTTGTACATACTCGTGTGTGTATACAAATACAAATATACGTACGTGAACACATGTGTATATAATATATATATATAATATATATAATATATATACACGAATACACATACATGTACCTATGTATATTCAACTACACTACATATCTATGTACAAATATGTACATACGCACATACACACACACACACAAACACACACACACAAATGCACACACGCACACATATACAAATACGTACATGTATACGAGTGCGTAATTACACAACGCAATCTGCCCAAATCGTTCTTGTCCATCGGTTGCCACGACCTCCGCTGTCCGGAGGAGTCCAATTGGGGCAGAACGACGGCGGACCGATGCTCCCCTAAGGATGAATACCGAGCAGGAAGGAACCCACCTGAACCCAGGAGAACCCCCCCAAAGGACCCAAAGGAACCCAGGAGAACCCCCCCAAAGGACCCAAAGGAACCCACCCAAACCCAGGAGAAAGACCCAAAGGACCCAAGGAACCCACCCGACCACAGGAGTAACCCCAAAGGACCCAAAGGAACCCACCCGACCACAGGAGTAACCCCAAAGGACCCAAAGGAACCCACCCGAACCCAGGAAGAATCCCAAAGGACCCAAAGGAACCCCCAATCTCAACCCTGGCCCTCGCAATGAAACCAAACCCTATGAGAACCCCGACCGTCGAACCTCCGGAAGCAAAGGAACCCAAAGAAAAAACCGCCCACCAAAATAATCTGACCACAAAGAAAATCAAAGTTTCCCCCGAAAAAGGACCCATATTCCCGAAAAGAACTTCGAACTCAAGAGAACCTCCAAGGAAAGCCCTGTCCCCAAAACGAACCCCCGGGCACAAAAGAACCTCTAACCTCTTGAAGAACTCTGACCCCATGAACATTCACAAGAACCCCGACCCCGACCCCCAGCCCCAGAATTCCCGCCTTCAGGAGAAACCCCGGGCCCCAGGATAACCCACGAGCCCTAGGAGAACTCCCGGGTTCCAGGAGAACGCTCTGGCCCCAAGAGAACGCCCCGGCCCCAGAAGAACCCCCAGGCCCTAGGAGAACCCTCAGGCCCTAGGAGAACCCTCAGGCCCCAGGAGAAGCTCCCGGCTCCCAGGGAACCCCTGACATCCAAGACAGCCCCGGCCCCAGGGACCCAAAGGGAATCACGACCCCCAAAAGAACCCCTGGTCGCAGGAGGACCTCCCGGGATCAAAGAGAACCTCCCTGGGTCAAAGAGAACCTCCCGGGGTCAACGAGAACCTCTCGGGGTCCAATATAACTCTCCGGGGACCAAGAGAACCTCCCGGGAACCAAGAAAACCTCTCCGAATCCAGGAAAACCTCTCGGGGTCCAAGAGAAGCTCCCGGGGTCCAAGAGAATCTCCCGAGGCTCAAGAGAACCTTCCGGGGTCCAACAGAACCTTCCGAGATCCAACAGAACCACCCAGGGTCAAACAGAACCTTCCGGGGACCAAGAGAACCCTCCTGGGACCAAGAGAACCTCCCGGGAACTAAGAGAAGCTCCCGGGATCCAAGAAAACCATCCGGGGCCCAAGAAAACCACCCGGGGCCCAAGAAAACCACCCGGGGTCCAATAGAACCTTCAGGGGCCCAAGAGAACCACCCGGGGTCCAAGAGAACCAACCGGGGTCCAAGAGAACCAACCGGGGTCCAAGAGAACCAACCGGGGTCCAAGAGAACCTTCCGGAAACCAAGAGAATCTTCCTGGGTGTAGGAGAATCCGGGGTCTAAGATAATCTTCTGGGGTCCAAGAGAACCGTCTTGGTCTCGGGAGAACCTCCCGGGACAAAAGAGAACCTCCTAGGTCCAAGAGTATCCCCCCCCCCCGGTAAAAAAAAAAAATGAATAAAAGAAAAAAAATAATGAAAGAAACCCGGCACCCTAAGGAACCTCTGCCAAAAAAAATCGCCCACCTCAGGGGAACCTCAGATCATCAAAGGAGGAGCCGTCGGACTATGTGCTAGCTACCTATCTTGACCTCGTATAAACCATCAGTGTCCTCACATCGGCCCCATGTGGATCACTTGTTCTACCCTCTCAGCCCTACAGGAAGCGAATGCTCTGCTGTTCTGTCCTTGTTCTGTGTATAATGTATTTTGTTTTGCTAAAATATCTATATCTTTTACGAACTTGAAATTTTATTTTATGTTTATAATGTTTTTAACGCGTACACAAAAGTACTAGATGTATATTATATTTTTTTTATTATTTTTATGTTGCTCGGTATTTTCTGTAGTATATAATTATTGAAAAAAAAAATGCTCACAAACTCCAATTATGTTTGTTTAATCTTAAATTCATACACGAAAATACACAGTATTGGTCTCCGTCTTATAGAGTGGACGTTAATTCACCAGAATTGGTACAGAGGAGAACGACCAAAATGGTATATGGGTTCAAATTTTTACCTTGCGAAGAGAGGATTAGGCACCTTAACTTACGCTCTCTGGAAAGATGCAGAGTGCCGGGTGATCTAATAGAGGTGTTCAAGTGGACCAAGGGTTTTAACAAGGGTATGCGGACAAGGTCATCATATTAAGACAACAGGGCAGGACAAATTTAGATTTAAGAAGGAAATAACCAAAAGCTGGACTACCAATCAGCGAATGGAATAGACTTTGTAACCTTGTAGTGAGCGCTGGAACTGCCTAGTGTAGGCCTTATGGTCTGTTGCAGTCTCCTTCATTCTTATGTTCTGATATACACATGCATGCACACTGGAATTGGAGAGATACAGGTATTCTATGTGAAGACTAGTTAACAAGATATTTTTATTTTTGTTTTCATGAATAGAATTTATTTAATGTCTTGTTATATTTGTCTATTTATTATTGTATTTGTTTATTTTTAGCAACATTAAGAACTTAATCTCGTTACTCGTATTATAACAAATCATATTCTGATTTGTTAAAACAATATTTGATAACTAGTGTTTTACATTATAACGTTGGGAAGAAGAACAAGGTAAGTAATAGATTAATTTAACGAGGGTTTTATATATATATTAGGTGACAAAATTAGCAACAGCTGATAAAGTACATAGATCAATCAATCATCAATCATGTGAATAAGATTAATGATTTGTGACCCTTAAATGAAACC
>NC_134791.1:5916152-5938652 GCF_046742065.1 Oratosquilla oratoria | reverse complement strand
GACATTTTTACACTGTATTTAATATATATATTTTTTAATTTATAAGTATTAACATCTTATCTGCTTTCTATGTTCAGTGGAATTTATATATAAATGTTTTAGGTTTTAAATGTAAAGAGGTGCCTTGCATTTGAATTTTTAGTAAAAAAAAAAAATAGTGTGGCTAAAAATGATGTTTTCATATTAAGTGTAAACACTCAGTCTATATAGATTTAAGTGTATTAGAAATAAAGCTTTTTATGTATTTATTTATCGAATTATTTCCATCTTTAAATTTGCCCTAATTTATGATTTATTCTTTAAAACGATTGACCTTGTGTTCAGTTTTTATTTGTAACATGAGAGAAGCCTTCCCCTGTGGTCTGATAAATGTATTTGTAATTCATTTCTGTGTTTTTTAGTCCTTGTATTTCTGTGTTGCTTACTCGCTGTGCTAGTTAGAACAAACCCCCATTTATTATTTATTTATTTAGTATTTGATATATACCGGTATTTATTTGTTATTTATTACATTCTTTATTATATATTAATCTTTATTACATATTGTTTTAGATTCGTTATCTTTATATATATATATTTTTCTTTTATTAGATATAATTTTTATTAGTCGCTGCCTTTATAGATAGTTTGCTAGTAGTAGTTAGAACTACTCCCCCACCCCTACCCCCACGCCCACCCTTGTGACCTTCGACTTCCTGACGGAACCTTCCTTCTTGTGTTTCAGAAGACCTGTCTCCAAGTCTGACGAAGAAGCCTTCCTCGGGTACCGTTACTGCATGATCCTAATTACTAGTTACTAGTAACTAGTTCGCCTCCGATAATAACCCTTTACGGCGTAGAGGACCCTTGTCAATTGAAAACAACTGCTCGGTTTCATATATATACACACACACATATATATATATATATATATATGTATATATATATATATATATATATATATATATATATATATTGCACTTTAATTCTAAGCAATCACAGGCCGACATGCAGAAATTGAAATTTGGTACTGCCAAGGACTCGAACCCGGCATCCTCATGACAAGTTCCAGGTTCGAGTCCTTGGTAGTACCACATTTCAATTTCTGCATGTTGACCTACCTTTGATGGCTTAGAATTAAAGTTCATTGTGGTTGTCAAAATGTATCTCTAATCACTGGGAACCATTCAGTGTTGTACATACATACATACATACATTATATATATAGTTATATATATATATATATATATATATATATATATATAGTTTGATACCAAGCTGCTCTCCTTTCTTCTCTCTCATTTTCTAAATTGTCTTTTCTCTTTTGTTGCCTCTTTCCTTTCTCCTCTCTTTTATCTCCTCTCCACCCCTCTCCCTCCTCCCTGTGCTATGTTTTTCTCTCTTTCTGTTTCTCTATGCTCTCCTTCCCTCTGCTCTCTCGTCCCTCTGCCCTCTCCCTCCCTCTGCTCTCTCCCTCCCTCTCTGTTCTCTTTATCTCTTTCCCTTTGCTCTCCCTGTCTCTCCTTCTTCCCTCCCTCCTTCCCATCTCCCTCTTTCTTTCTTCCTCCCTACCTCCTTTCCTCTCTCCCATCTCCTTCTCTCTCTCTCTCGTCCTCTCTCCCTCCCCTTTTTCTTTTCCTCTGTCCCTCCAATCTCTTCATCTCTTTGTCTCTCTCTCTCACTACCTCCCACTCCCTTTCTCCCTCCATGCCTCCCTCTACCTCTCTCCCTCCCTCTCTGCCTCCCTCCACCTCCCCCTCTCTCTCCCTCCCTCCCTGCCTCCCACAATCTCCCCCTTCCCCTCTCCCTCCCTCCCTGTCACCATCAACCTCCCCCTTTCCCTCCCTCTCTTTATCTCTCTCTCTCTCTCTCTCTCTCTCTCTCTCTCTCTCTCTCCCTCTCTCTCTCTTCTCTCTCTCTCTCTCCTCTCTCTCTCTCTCTTTATCCCTCTCTCTCTCTCTCTCTCTCTCTCTCTCTCTCTCTCTCTCTCTCTCTCTCTCTCTCTCTCTCTCTCTCTCTCTCTCTCTCTCTCTATTCCCGTGGTGGTGCAACTCTTGCCATCTTTGAATAGAATTAGTTTGTGGTCGTCCAGGACAAAACCTTAAATTCATGACGTCACCGTAGCGAAGGGGTTTGAGCTAACTAAGATGGTCCCTGAGCGCCGTTAAGGGTTAATCGAATTAGTTTAATATTTTTTTTTTCATTTGCATTAATTGTTGTTTGTGTTTTTGTGTTTGTATGTTTGTGTTATGTTGTGTATTTGTAATACTTGTGTGTTATTCATATCAGTTTATGTATTATTTTTGTTTTATTTTATTTATCAACATTTGTCTCAACTCCGTACCTCTATCGGTCGAACCCAAATATTAGTATTGATCTGGGAACCGAATACCAGTTCACTAGGTTGCACCACGAGGAGGCAGAGGAAATATTAAGCTAGTATTCGCATAAAGAAGGTTAACTTTTTGTGTGTTCTGAGCGGGATCTCGATGGACCGAGACCCCAGAGTCATGTACAGCAATGGCCAGCGCTTCTATCCCAGGAAACAATTTTGAGCGGAAGAGGTCAAGGCGATGCAGTATATATATATATATATATATATATATATATATATATATATATATATGTATGTATATATATAATTTTTTTTTTTTTTTTTTAGATTTGATAATACATTTCTCGTTTGATTTATATTTGATGATTTATTTATTTATTTATTTGTTTTTATTTATTTTTTGTGGAGATAATTTGATATTTTATGTTTATTTTTCGTCTGTATTATATTTGAATATAGATTGATTAATTAATTTAATTATTTATGTTTTGGGTGGAGATTAGGTTAACTCGTTTAAATGCATTAGTTTGGCGTCAGGGATGATAAATGCACAAGTCGATTAACTTACTGAAAGGGATAAGGGTTAACCTAAGCGAGATTTTAACTAAACGAGATAAGTGCTTAACTGAACGAGATTTTAACTAAAGTCTTAACGAAGTCTTAAACGATATATTAACTAAACCAGATCTTAACTAGACCACAACTAAACCAGGTATTAACTAAACCAGACATTAACTTAACTAGACCACAACTAAACCAGGTATTAACTAAACCAGACATTACCGAAACAGATCTTGACTAAACTAGATCTTAACTAAACCAGATCTTAACTGAACCAGACCTTAACTAAACCAGATCTTAACTAAACCAGATCTTAACTGAACCAGACCTTAACTAAACCGGATCTTAACTAAACCAGATTTTAAGTGAACCAGACCTTAACCAGATATTGACTAAACCAGACCTTAATTAAACCAAATCTCAATTAAACCACTTATTAACTAAACCAGGTTTTAACTAGACCAGATTTTAATTAAACCAGATTTTAACTAAGCCAGCTTTTAACTGAACCAGACCTTAACTAAACCAGATCTTAACTAAACCAGACTTTAACTAAACCAGATCTTAACTAAACCAGACTTTAACTAAACCAAACCTCAAACCACAAATTAACTAAACAGATCTTAACTAAACAAGATTTTAACTAAAGATTTTAACCAAACCAGACCTAACTAAACCAGATCTTAAGTAAACCAGATCTTAACTAAACCAAACCTCAAACCACGAATTAACTAAACCAGATCTTAACGAAATCTGAACTAAGTGAACGAGTTCTAATCCCGCCTATGTACAGTCAGTGATATAACGACTTCCGGGAATGTCCCTACCTGTCGACGTGATGTCCCACAGGGTTCCGGGAGGTTCCGGGGGCCCGTAGGTCTGGAGGGAGCGCGCTAGGCACCCGGGCCCCGCCATGCTGCCCACCGTCACGATCCTGAAGGGATCGCCGGAACGGCGACCGGAAGTTCTCCGGATACGAGGCCGGAACTTCCCGGATATGGACCGGAAGTTCTCGGATAGAGGCCGGAACTTCCCGGATATGGAATGGAAGTTCTCGGATAGAGGCCGGAACTTCCCGGATAGGGACCGGAAGTTCTCGGATAGAGGCCGGAACTTCCCGGATAGGGACTGGAAGTTCTCGGATACGAGGCCGGAACTTCCCGGATAGGGACAGGAAGTTCTCGTACATGGACCGGAAGTTCCTGGGTAGAAGCAGGAACTTCCCTGATAGGGAGTGGAAGTTCTCTGATAGAGGGCGGAAGTACCCGGATACGAAGCCGGAACTTCACGGATAGGGACCTGAAGTTCCCGGATAAAGACTGGTCCCCCGGATATGCGTCCAAGACAGCTAATGACAAATCTAGAAGTTTTCTGATTTAGTGTTTAATTTTGTTATTCAAAGAAATAATTATTTGGCGCTATTATGCGTTTGTGTGTTGGCTGGCACCATTTATTGTATTGATTGATTTATTTTATATTTTATTTTATTTATTATTATTATTATTATTATTTTGTAATTTATTTCGTTTCACCTGATTCCTCCGGTTTGGTGTGTAACAACGATTTATTATTTATTTATTTTCTACCATTTTGGCCTTTCGTATGGACACATAAAACATCTCCACAATATAATAGGTCATACTTATCACGCGTTGAAGTAATTTGATTGACGTAAATCACTTAAAAAAAAAACATAATAGAAATAGTCGGCAACACTGACGGCGGCGCTGACGCCGAAAAGGACGTGAGGAGTTCGGGGGGAAATCGCCGTAGACTTCGGGAGAAAAAAAAAATGTCGCACGAGGTCACACTCGAACTCACTCAAGGTCATCACTCCCGTCCACTTGTCTTACCGAGTCTGGGCGTCGAGGCAAAGAAAGAGGCCGCCATGTCTTCCGGAGGGTGGTCCTGGTGGCTCTCCTGACGAAGGGTTGGTGTCACTTTGTCCTCGACGAAGGATGAGCTGATAGAGGGCACGGTGATCGATCTCTTGATTACATTTTCGAAAATCTATTTTTTTTTTTTCCTTTTCTTTTTTAACGGAGCCCTCTTTGGACACGGATACCCCGCTCACGCGAACTCGCCTGTTTACCCGAAGGAGGATCTTCCTGTAGTAGGCGTCCTCGAAATAGGTACTCCCTGTAGGAGGCGACCACGTAGTAGAACGACCTTCCGCGGAGTTTGCGACGTTACACTGATCACCCGTGGGCGTGAGGGACACTACCAAGGGGCGGCACTTGTTTCAAGGCCCGACACCTCCAGTCTCCCCCCTCCCCCGTTTCCCCCCCAAGATCCCCCCACAAGACCCCCCACCCCACGACCTCACCCAACCCCTCCACCTTCCCCCCCTCCCCTTCATCCCTTCCACCTCGGTTGTTACAGTTATCCCTATGTAACCCCCCTTCCCCCACCTCTTCCCCCCGTGACACCCCCCAACCTCCCACTATCCTCCCCTCTTTCCACATTTGTTCCAGGCAGTATCTCTCCCCCCCTCCCCCACACCTCGCACCCCTTTAGTGTTACCCCCCATCATACATCTGTGATGTCATGTGCTTTAATACCCCCCTCCCCTCTCTCTCTCTTTCTCTCTCTCTCTCTCTCTCTCTCTCTCTCTCTCTCTCTTCCTAAGTCTGCCTTTCACCATTTCTTTCTTTCACAGCCGTACAGCCTTAGAGCCTCTCCAACCTACCTCATCCTCTTTCTCCTTCTTTACCCCCTTCCGTTCTCTCCCTTTCCCGTTTTCTCCCCTCTTTCTCCGATTCCTATCACTTTCTCCCACACCCTTCTTTTCCCCTCGTCTCTCTTTCTCTCCTCCTCCCCCACCTGCCTCTCTTTCCCCTCTTTCTCTTTCCCTGTTCCCTCCCTTCACCCCTTCCTCTTTTTCTCTCCCTACCTGTCCTCTTTCCCCTTCTCATCTCCCATCTCCCTCTCCCTTCTCCACCCCTTCCCCTTCACTCTCCTCCCATGCCCTCTCTCCCCTCCTATCCTCTTTCCCCTTTCTCTTCTTCCATCCCCCCTCCTTTCTCCACCCCTTCTCCTTCACTCTTCTCCAATGACCCCTCTCTCTCTCTCCCCTACTACCCTTCCTCTCTGTCTATCCCTCCCTCTCCCATCAGCTCCCCATGACCTTCCCTCTTCCCAGACACTGCAGCCTCCCTTCCTCCACCTCTTCCTCCTCGTATTCCTCCTCTTCCTCCTCCTCTTCCTCCTCCTTTTCCTCCTCGTCTTCCCTCCCCCCTCCCCCGCCCAGGAACTTCTTCGAGCAACACCTCGCGTCATTGATTCCGCTGTGGGAGGACCTCCTTGTCGAAGTAGAAGCTCAGAACTTCGAGGACGTTCTTGGCCCCAGAAGCTTCTGCTAACCGGATTTGACCCTGAGACTCCGGAGACTGAAGTCCACAAAGGCTCTTCCAGATACTTCCAGAACTTGTGCGGTCTGATCCACTGAAGACTTCCAGTTCTTCGAGAAGTTTCCGTAAGTGGTCTGATCTGGTCTTGAAAGACCACCGACAGTCTCACAGAAACTTCGTAAGTTGGTCTCATTTAGTCTAGTCCCATCATCGCTTATAGGTCTGAGGTCTTTTGAGAGGTAGATGGGCTGCATTGGTCTTGTCCTCTAGAAAGACTTTATGGTCTTGTTAGACCTTAAGAGATCGCCCACGGTTTTCAAGAAGACTGGGTGGACTTTAGTGGTTTTGGAAACCCTCACAGGGTCTAGAGGAATTCCATGAGGTCTGGAATGGTCTGGAAAGACCACCCACGAACTTCCAGAGGCTTCTGGAAGGACAGGATCTTTGGTGCGGTCTTGGGAACAATGGAAGCTTAGGGGAGCAAGAAGCGTCACATGTCAAACGTCAAAATGTTTATTCTGGTGAATTCAATAACCTCTTGGTTATTAAATATCCATCATGGAAATCGGGCGCTTTATTAGTCGGGCCCCCTCGCGGGCGCCCCTCTTCCCCCTCTCCCCCTCCCCCCCTTCCCCCTTCGCCTCCCCTCCAGTCCTCGTCGTTGAACCAAAACTCGGCACAAACACTTCATTTTGGTTCGTCTTAATAATCGCTTTCGCGGCGGAACGAACTCGACCGAAGTATCTCCGTAACGGTTTTTAACGGTTTTTTAACGGTCTCAGGTACGAGTACCCGACGTCTTTGAGTTTCCGTTCGATTTGAACGGGTTTTGTTTTGGATAGAGGAAAAGGGTGTGAAAATAAGAACTCGCTAAATCCTTGGCGAAAGGAGGGGGGGAAGGGGGCGTCCAGGAGCAAGTGTGTGTGATTGGTTGACGTGCAACATCTGTTGCCTTCATATTACTCGGACATCTTGCGCATGCGCAAACTTACCGCACACTTAAACGCCTGCGCGCACTTGTCCTCCCTCCTCCTCCTCCTTCTCCTTCTCCTTGCCCTCTCCTCCCCTCCTCCTCAATCTCCTCCTCCTTCACACTCCTTCCTCCTACCCGCTTTCCCTTGATGTCTAATGCTTATCCCCCCTCTTCCTCTCTTCTCCTCAAGATCCACAGTGCATTTCTGTTGCTTTTACTCCCTCCCCTTCTTCCTCCTTCCCCTTCTTCCTCCTTCCCCTTCTTCCTCCTTCCCCTTCTTTCTCCTTCCCCCTCTTCTCCCTTTTTCCTCCTCATTCCCCTTCTTCCTCTTCTCCTTCCCATTCCTCCTCCTCCCCTTCTTCCTCCTCCATCTTCCTCCACTCCATCTTCCTCCTCTCCCTTCTTCCTCCTCCCCCTAGTTGTCTTCTTCCAACAACCTTTTGTTACTTCTCCACCCTCTACCTCCTCCATTTCTTCCTCCACCTTTTCCTCCAGTTCCTCCTCCACCTTTTCCTCCACAGGATCTTCCTTTTCCTCCTCAGCCTCTTCCTCTTTCTTCTTTTAATCCTCTTCCTCTTCCTCTTGCAACTCTTCTGAATCTTCCTAATCTTACGACTGCTCTCCTTCATCCTCTTTCTGTACATCCATAGGCTCCTCTTTATCTTCTTACTCTTCTTGCTTCTTTTCCCCCTGCTCTTCTTCAAGCCCTTATTCCTCCTTGTCCTCCTCCTCCTCCTCCTCCTTCTCCTTCTCTTCCTTCTATTTCCCTCTCTTCCTTGCCTCCTCCCTTCTCCCTCTCCCTCCCTCCTTCCTCGTTTTTTCTCCCTCTTCCTCCCTCCTTCCTCGTTTTTTCTCCCTCCTCCCTCCTTTTCCTTCTTCTTTCCCTTCCTCCTTCCTACCCCTATCCTTCCCCTCCTTCTTTCCCCTCCTCCTTCCTTCCCCCTCCTTCCCATTCCTTCCTCCACAATTTCCTCCTCCTCCTCCATTTCCTCCTCCTCCCTCTCCTCCTTACCCCCTCTCCTTCCCCCTAATCCTTCCCCCTCCTCCTTTCCCCTTCCCCTTTCCCTTCCTCTTCTCTCTCCCCCTACTCCTTCCTCCCCCTCCTTCCTCATCCAACCTCATTTCCCCTCTCTTCTCCTTTATCCTCTTTCCTTCTCCTCCTCCTTCCTTTTCCTCCCCCTTCCTTTCCCTCCCCTTCTTTCCCTTCCTTCTTCCTCCCCCTCGTTCCTTCCCCCTCCTTCCCCTTCCTCCCCCTTCCTCCTCCATCTCCTCTATTTCCCCCTCCTCCATTTCCCCCTCCTCCTTCTCCCTCTCCTCCTTCCTCCTCCTCCCCTTCCTCTCTCCACCCTCCTTCCTCCCCCTCCCCTTCCTTCCTCATCTTTCCTCATTTCTCCTCCCTTCTACTTCATCCTCCCTCCTCGTTCCTTCTCTTCCTTTTCCTCCCCTTCTTTCCCTTCCTTTTCCTCCCCCTTCTTTTCCCTCCCCTTCTTTCCCTTCCTTCTTCCTCCCCCTAGGTCCTTCCCCCTCCTTCCCCTTCCTCCCCCTTCCTCCTCCATCTCCTCTATTTCCCCCTCCTCCATTTCCCCCTCCTCCTTCTCCCTCTCCTCCTTCCTCCTCCTCCCCTTCCTCTCTCCACCCTCCTTCCTCCCCCTCCCCTTCCTTCCTCATCTTTCCTCATTTCTCCTCCCTTCTACTTCATCCTCCCTCCTCGTTCCTTCTCTTCCTTTTCCTCCCCTTCTTTCCCTTCCTTTTCCTCCCCCTTCTTTCCCTTCCTTTTCCTCTCCCTTCTTTCCCTTCCTTTTCCTCCCCCTTCTTTCCCTTCCTTCTTCCTCTTCCTTCCTTCACCTCCTCCTTCCTTCCCCTCCTTCCTTCCTTCCCCTCCTTCCTTCCTTCACCTCCTCCTTCCTTCCCCTCCTTCCTTCCTTCCCCTCCTTCCTTCCTTCCCCCTTCTTTCCCTTCCTCTTCCATCTCCCTTTCCTCCATCTCCCTCTTCTTCCCCTCCTCCGTCTCCCTCTCCTTCCCCTCCTCCTACTCCCTCCTCCTTCCCCCTCCTCCACCTTCTTCTCTCCCCCTCCTCACTCCCCCTCCTCCTTCATCCTTCTCCTTCCTCCCCTCCTTCCTTATCCTTCCTCTTTTCTCCTCCCATCTCCTTCCTTCTCCTTGCTCCTCCTTTCTCCTTCCTCCTCTTTCCTCATATCTCCTCTTTCCTTCTCCCCCTTCCTTTTCCTCCCCCTTCCTTTTCCTCCCCTTCATTCCCTTCCTCCCTCCTCCTCTTCTTTTCTTTCCTTTCCTCCCTCCCCTTCTTTCCCTTCCTCCCTCCTCCCGTTCCTTTCCCTTCCTCCTTCCTTCCCCTCATTCCTTCCCGTTCTTCCTTCCCTCTCTTTCCCCTTCCTTCCTCCTCCATCTCCTCATCCTCCTTTTCCTCTTTCCTCCTCTCCCCCTTCCTCTCTCCACCCTCCTTCTTCCCCCTCCTTCCTACTCCTTCCTCCCCTTCCTTCCTTGTCCTTCCTCTTTTCTCCTCCCTTCTCCCTCCTCCCTCCTCCCTCTTTTCTTCTCCTTCCTTTTCCTCCCCCTCCGTCTATCCCCTCCCCTTCCTTCCCCCTCCCCTTCCTTCCCCCTTCCTCCTCCTTCCTTTTCCTCCCCCGTCTTTTCCTTCCTCCCCCGTCTTTTCCTTCCTCCCCCGTCTTTTCCTTCCTCCCCCGTCTTTTCCTTCCTCCCCCTCCGTCTTTCCCCTCCCCTTCCTTCCCCCTTCCTCCTCCATCTCCTCTCCTCCTTCCCCTCCTTCCTCATCCTTCCTCATTTCTCCTCCATTTTTCTTCCCCCTCCCTCCTCTTTCCTTCTCCCTTTTCTCCCTTCCTCCTTCCTTCTCCTTTTCCCGATCCGTACCCTTCCTCTTCCATCTACCCTTCCTACATCTCCTTCCCCCTGTTCCTTCCCCCTCCTCTCCTCCTCCCTCCTCTCCTCCTTCCCCCTCTTCTCCTTCCCCCTCTTCCTTCCCCCACCTCCCCTCATTTCCCCTCTTCCTTCCCCCTCCTCTCTTCCTTCCCTCACCTCTCTTCCTCCCCTCCTCTCCTCCATCCCCCTCCTCTCCTCCATCCTCCTCCTCTCCTCCTTCCCCCTCCTCTCTTCCTTCCCCCTCTTCCTCCTCCCTCCTCTCCTCCTTCCCCCTCCTCTCCACCTTCCTCCTCCTCTCCTCCTTCACCCTCCTCTCCTCCTTCCTCCTCTCCTCCTTCCCACTCCTCTCCTCCTTCCCCCTCCTCTCCTCCTTTCCCCTTCTCTCCTTTTTCTTCCCCCTCCTCTCCTCCTTTCCCCTTCTCTCCTTTTTCTTCCCCCTCCTCTCCTTTTTCTTCCCCCTCCTCTCCTTTTTCTTCCCCCTCCTTCCTCCCCTTCCTTCCTCCCCCTCCTTCCTCCCCTTCCTTCCTCCCCCTCCTTCCTCCCCTTCCTTCCTCCCCTTCCTTCCTCCTCTTCCTTCCTCCCCTTCCTTCCTCCCCTTCCTTCCTCCCCTTCCTTTCTCAGCGTTCCTCATCCTTCCTCATTTCTCCTCTCTTCTTCTTCCTCCCTTCCTCTTTCCTTTTCCTCCTTCCTTCCCCTCCTCCATCCTCCTTCTCCCCTCCTTCCTCCTTCTCCCCCTAGTCCTCCCCCCGTAACCGCTTTCCTACTCCTCACCCTTCCTCTCTCCCCCTCTCTCTACCTCTCCCTTCCTCCTTTCTCCCCTCCTTCCTCTTGTCTCTCCTTCCTCCCCCTCATTCCTCCCATCTTCCGTCCTCCCATCTTCCTTCCTCCTCCTTTTCCTTTCCCTCCTCCCCTTTCCTCCCTTCCTTCCTCCCTTCCTTCCTCCCTTCCTTCCTCCCTCCACATTCCCCCTCCTCCCTCCTCATTCCCCCTCCTCTTCCTTCCTCACCTCCTTCCTCCCCTCTTCCTCCTCCCTTTTCTTCCCCTTCTTCCTCGACTCCTCTCCTTCCTTCCTCCCCTCCTACTTCCTCCCCTTCGCCTTTCACCTCTCTCCCTCATTCTCCCACGTCTTCCTCCTCCTCTTCCTTCCACCCATCTTCCTCCTTACCTTTCCTCTCCTCTTCATCCTTCATCTTCTTCCTCCTCTTCCTCCTTACTCCTCTTCCTCCTCCTCTTCTTCTTCCTCTTCCTCCTTACTCCTCTCCCTCCTTCCTCCTCTTTCTCCTTCCCCCTCTTCCTCCTTTCTCCTCTTCCTCCTTCCTCTTCCTCCTTCCTCTTCCTCTTTCCTCTTCCTCCTCTTTCTCCTTTCTCCTTCCTCTTCCTCCTTCCTCTTCCTCTTTCCTCTTCCTCCTCCTTCCTCCTCTTTCTCCTTCCTCCTCTTCCTCCTTCCTCCTCTTCCTCCTTCCTCCTCTTCCTCCCCCCGCCCATGACTTCGTCCCTTTCCCGTAATATCTCCTTGTTCTTCCCTGTTCCCTTCCTGCACCTCCCCATCCCCTCCCCTCGTCCCCTCCCCTCCCCTCCCCTCCCCCATCACAACAAATCTCTCCCGTCTGTCAACATATCAAACGATTATCCAAGTTATGATATCTGTGTGTGCGTGTGTGTGTGTTGTGTGTGCACGTGCGTATGATTAGTGGAACCCTGTGTGCACGTGTGTATCATTGAGTGTACGCACGTGTGACAGTATGAGATTGTGTGCACGTGAGAGTGTGCTATGTACGTGTGACTAAATTTAATGAGAGTGTGAGCTTGTTTATATACTTATCTGTTTTTGTTTTTACTTATGTTTTATTTTTAATTATTTTATTATTATATATTATTTTTATTTGTTTATTATTATTATTATTATTATTATTATTATTATTATTATTATTATTGGGATGTGGACACATGGAAAGAATGAGGGAGGAAATTTTAGTTGAAGAAGTGTGGAAGAAGTGAAGGTGAGTGGAGTGAACATGGAGACCGACCGAGGATGGGGTAAAAGGGGCGTTGGGAAAGAGAGGGATGCCTGTTGAGGAAGGAAGGGAGAAGACAGAAGATAGGGGTGAAGGGAGAAGGGTTGTGTATGGATGATGCTGTGATGAATGGAAAGGAGTGGGCGGGGGATGTGGTGGTTAGGGAGTATGTGTGAATGATATTTTGACGCAGCCCGAAGGGATTTCTACTCTTCTATATATATTTTTTTTTGTGTGAGGGGACGGAGAGAGGGAGCTCGCCGATTAAATGAAGCGGCCTTGCTGTAGACATGTTGTGTCTTGCTGCATTGCTTCTGGCCCAGGGCAGTGGGCGAGATGCAGGAGTGACCCGTCATCCAGTAGGAGCCAAGAAAAGGGGGAAGGAGGAATTGTGGATGGGAGTGGAGTATTTTGGGATGGAATGGGTGGGAGTGGATTGATGCCTTTTGATTTTGGCTACCTCCTTTGTTTGGGGGGAACCCTTGTTATTTATTTATCTATGATTCTCTCTTGTATATTTGTAAATGAATTCTTGTTTAATCGTTTATATACTTATTTCACAAAGGATTACAAAGGCGGAAAAAAACATTATAATAAAGATACATGAATAGAATTATAATGATATAAATAATAATAAAATAAAAGCATAGGTACAGTTAAATAATAAACAAACGGGTAAATAGTAAATAGTAATAAATTGACATATAACTAATACTAAATGAAAATCAAGCAAATAATAATAACAAACAAATAAACAAATTATATAAAATAAGTGGCAGTTATTACAGCATCTTGATTAGGTGTTTATCTAAATGAATCTTAAAGCTTTGAAATGTTTGTTGTTTTATTATCGTTTACTTAATTTAGATTTATTTGGATATTTTATTGTTATTGTTGCTATTAGTATTATCATTATTATTATTGTGTGTGTGTATTTTTACACATATTCTACAAATGTGTAAACTCGCTGTGTAGGGCTCCACTCCCTCTTTTCGTGAATAAAATCACTTGACGGCAGATAAAACATACGACTAACGTTGAATGGATTGGGGAAGGGGATGGAATAAAAGGATTAACTAAACCGGTCACTGTTATATAAAAAAATAAGTTAAAACCTTCTTTGGTTTAGCCAGAATAAAATCCTTAAGCTTACCCAAGTTGTTACTACGGACCTAAAAGGATTAAGCACTTCCATACCAGCACCCCAACCGCCCCGAGTCCTGTAGTGTCCCACAGAAGCGCTGGTTATCGGTGACGAAGTTCAGTACTCACGACCGAAATTGCCGCACAACGAAATAAAATCGCCAGGCGGCAGGGAGACAAAGGCCGTTCACACTAGCGCGTTGAACCTCAGCGGTACCGTATAGTCAAGGAAGAACTGCGCGGTTCTTTGAACGCCTCCATTGACTTAGAATGTGATAGTAGCGCCGCGGTTGAAACCGCTTGTGTGAACAGTGCCTAATTGGCCAAGTACCACTCGGTACGTTAGGGTAATGGATATGTTAAGCAACAAATACAACAAGCAATTGAAAGAAAACGTATAGGTAATTCTAATCTACATCAACTAGTTTCGGTCTTTGTGGTACTTTATCTTTTATTCAGCTGTCGCCAGTCTATTTTATTCTCCTTTGTGGTACTCCCTCGTTGGCGAGGCCTGAGGGGATTAAATCAATTTAAATGAATTATTAATGTCGGACATGTTATATGAATTAAATTACATGCCGTTCTCTCTGATGCCGCGTCATAGAGAATGGAAACCAGGAAGGGGTAACTATGCGAAAGTTTATTGTAAATGATGCTTTGAGTGTTTTATTTTTGGCTAAATGAATTCGCCTGGCCACTGCAATAATAAACTTAAAGTAAAACGTGAACATAACGTTTTGCTGTGTTTAATCCCACTTCATCCAATTGATAATTACTCGACATTGAAGAAATAACGACTATTTTGAAACCATTTAAGTCCTTTAATACAGGCATCTTGATATCGTATATGATCGTATATTGTATTACAGGCATTTTATGTAATGTATTTTGGCGCTGGAGGAAATGACGTAGAAAAGTTGAGAGTGAGGAATTGTTTGCGCAGTTCCGGGATGCGTTAGACACGATTAGGGTGAGGTACCTATTGCGTTAGACAAGGTTAGGGTTAAGGGTGTTTGTGGAATCCTTCCGAGGCGGAAAGTTGGATTCGTGTGGCATTTTAAGGCTATCGCAATGAATTGTAGGTTGGTAAACCATTGTAAGGACAATGGATTGGCATTTGTTTATAACAGGGATCGCTTTTACGGCAAATATTAACTATGTACAAGGGATTAGGTGCATTTGTCACCCAAAGGATTTCGGCTGAATCCATGAGCAATTAGAATTTAAATAGAAAATAGAAACGGCTCAGAGTGGGACTGAAAATAATCTATTAAGCAGGTGTAAGGAGGGTACACTAAATGATTACTATAAAAATGGTAGAAGACTAATGAATAAAATTGGTTTGTTGAGATGTAAGTAATGTGTAAAGAGGTTTGATGTTTGATATTGTAGCAGTTATTGAATCTTGGATCAATGTGGCGAATAGAAGTTCCCATCCAGAAATAGAGATTGAAGGATATAGATAATTTCACAAGGATAGGGTTGATAGGAGGGGGTAGAGTAGCACTTATCAAAAACACAGCTAATTTGGGCGGAGATTATAGGCAACAGTAAGAAACTTATTGTCGGTGTCCTGTACAAACCCCAAGAAATTCGCAGGACGTCCCAGTACAAAGATGTAGTGATAATGGGAGATTTTAACTATAGATGTGGTACAAAATTATTTCCAAAAACAATTTGTTACCGATCCTACGAGGGGAGAGAATACTTTGGACTTAAACTTGATTAACAATGAGGATCTATCAAGAAACGTACAAGTGGGTGATAGTCTAGGCTCTAGCGATCATCAAGAGATAAGGTTTTATATTAAATTGGAAGAATTGTATTGTATGAATAGCATTCTAGTACCTGACTTCAGGAGTGCCAATTTTGAAAATCTGAGGAAATATTTATGACAATTTGTCGCATATGAGTCCAACCCGGACGATTGTTACGGGAACAGCTGTCCAAATGAAAAGTATAGTGTGGTCAAGTGTGCAGTCAGCCCGGAGATCATTA
The DNA here is from genome assembly GCF_046742065.1 of Oratosquilla oratoria. Lineage (NCBI taxonomy): Eukaryota > Metazoa > Arthropoda > Malacostraca > Stomatopoda > Squillidae > Oratosquilla > Oratosquilla oratoria. The sequence continues at coordinate 5,923,403 of NC_134791.1, read as the reverse complement.
GCGCAGTCAGGGTCGGTCGGGGTCGCGGTGGGAGGTACAAGATCCCCAGGTCAATAGCAGGGTTGGCGGTATGGATAAAATATATAGTAACCTAACCTCTAGGATTTTGCTTGCCCATCAGAAATTCATTCCCCTCAAACCGACATGGACGAATGCTAATGCTCCCAAATGGGTGACTGATAGGCTGAAAAATGAGATCTGAATAAAAAAAAAGGGCTTTTCGTCTGAATAAACAATGGGGAAACACACTTTAGATTTAAATAACATAATATGGCTAGACTGGTTCAAAAGAACACGCGCACAGCGAAACGCAACTACGCAACTACGAAATTAAGGTTGCCAGGCAAGCGAGATCCAACCCCAAGGGCTTCTTTCATCTTTATACAACAAAAATATAAGGAAAGGATATGCCCATTATAACCAACGAAGATGTCTTGATAGATTCTGAGAAAAAAAAATGAGCGAGGCACTTAATGAAAAATTTCTCACTGTATTTACAAAGGAAGGATAGATATGGTTCCCGACTGCGACCCGATCTTCAATGGGGATGAGGGAAGTAGACTAACATTAGTATTAGCAAAGGAAGAAGCACTCGAACAGATGAATTGATTTGCAGCTACAAAATCCCCGGGTCCAGACGAAAATTTTCCGAGAGTGTTTAAAGAGTGTAAATTTGAAATCTGAGCCATTTAACGGAAGTACTTGGTAAATCGGTAGACACAGGATTCGTGCCTATTTCGTTGAGGTAGGCAAACGTTGTTGCTGTTTTAAAAAAGGGTGAGAAATCGTCTTTGTACAACTACAGGCCAATCAGTTTGACGTCGGATATAGATAAAGTACTAGATTCAATAATAGCTAAGAGAATCAGAGATCACATCGAGAGACATAATTTGATTTGTGACTCGCAGCATAGGTTCACCAAGGGTAAGTCAGGTGTAACTAATCTATCATTTTATATTAATGTTTACAAGGGGCCAGGTAATGATAGTTACAATGTTAACTGCCTAGTGTAGGCCTTATGGTCTCTTGCAGTCTTCTACGTTCTTATGTTCTTATCCAGTCATGTGCAGCTAATCTTCTGCATTAATGTTTACAAGGGGTCAGATAACGATAGTTACATTGTTAACTGCCTAGTGTAGGCCATATGGTCTCTTGCAGTCTTCTTCGTTCTTATGTTCTTATCCAGTCATGTGCAACTAATCTTCTATCCTTCTGCATTAATGTTTAGAAGGGGTCAGATAACGATAGTTATATTGTTTACTGCCTAGTGTAGGCCATATGGTCTCTTGCAGTCTTCTTTATTCATATGTTCTTATCCAGTCATGTGCAACTAACCTTCTGCATTAATGTTTACAAGGGGTCAGATAACGATAGTTACATTGTTAACTGCCTAGTGTAGGCCATATGGTCTCTTGCAGTCTTCTTTATTCATATGTTCTTATCCAGTCATGTGCAACTAACCTTCTATCCTTCTGCTTTAATGTTTACAAGGGGTAAGATAACGATAGTTACATTGTTAACTGCCTAGTGTAGGCCGTATGGTCTCTTGCAGTCTTCTTCATTCTTGTGTTCTTATCCAGTTATTCCTACTCAACACGGTGACGCCCTGGCCTTAAGTGGGTCTCGACCGCTCGGGGTCTCATTCAACGCGGTGTCTTTATCACGAAAATCGACACTTTTTTATTTTTTTTTATTATATATATATATATATATATATATATATATATATATAAAATCGTCTTGCAGAAGAGAATGGAGCCTCTCCCTTCTCCGACGCCCATCCTCAAGTGAATAAAATCGTCTGGCACCATATTTGTTAAACTATATTAATAAAGTGATGAATAGTGGGCTCCCCACGTGACCAACACGTGGACGACCCGGAAGTGGTCGGGCCGACAGTGTGTCACGTGGGTTTGCGTACGTGCCATCGTGCGCCCCGTAACGTGACAGAATCACGTGGAGTCGGACGTGTACACACACACACACACACACACACACACACACACACACACACACACACACACACACACACACACACACACAGTACTAGAAGCTTTAAGAAAAGTCTAAAATCACGATGTATACAACGTGATTATTACAGAATTTATATAAGTAATCCTTTGGTATATCGAGTCCATGTATACCTGACGCACTCATGCACACACACACACACACACACACACACACACACACACACACACACACACAGAGGAACATGGCTCGACGGCGCAGTGGTACCATTCGTGGTCCGAGTTCGACTTTTACCCAGAGCTGAAATGATTTCAACATCGCTGCGAGCCGGCACTCCAACTCTCTTTTGTGTGTGTGTGTGTGTGTGTGTGTGTGTGTGTGTGTGTAAGGTCACATAACCCATAGATCGGGTTCTGAGCTCTCATCCGAGATGGAAATAACTGTCAATCACAAGCCTAACACGTGATCCAAGACCAAGGAGAATCTCACACACGATTATGTAAATACAGAGGAGGGTGGGTGGGGGGAGACTATAGTTCCGTGACGCGGACGCGCGCGCTCACACACACAAACACACCAATTGTTTGCGCTATTGATCCCAGTATGCGTTTGGAGGTTTTTCTTTTGTTAGCGCGCGAGCTGGATTTTTTTTTTTTTTTTTTTTTCGTGTTTGCGATTTTGACAGTCGGGCCCCATTCTCTTTCTCTCTCTCTCTCTCTCTCTCTCTCTCTCTCTCTCTCTCTCTCTCTCTCTCTCTCTCTCTCTCTCTCTCTCTCTCTCTCTCTCTCTCTCTCTCTCTCTCTCTCTCCTTTCCTCTGTGTGCGTGTTCTGTTATTGTTATTATTATTGTTATTATTATTGTTATTATTATTATTATTGTTGTTATTATTAGCAGCAGGAGTAGGAATATTGATATAGTCATCATTATCTTTCATGTGAACTCTATGTTGAAAACTGCAAGGGTCTTTGACCTCTCACTGTATGTATGTATAATATATACATATAATTTATGTATGCTGTATGTGTTTGTTCAGTTATAAATTTGATTGATATTAATTTCATTATCACTAATAACGCTGCATGGGTTTGCTGACCTCTATCTACCTTCCTGTGTGTGTCTGTTCAGTTATAATTTTTATTATTATTTTCGTCATCATCATTTGCTTCGTGAAGAATTAATTGATTACACTGCCAAGGTCTACAGGATTCTCTATCTTCTCTTTTATCGCTTCTCTCTCTCATCTCTCTTCTGTGCCATCCCTCTCTTCTTGAATCCCTCTTTTTCTCTCTCATCTCTCTATCCCTCTCTTCTCTCTCATCTCTCTTCTCTCTCATCTCTTCTTTCTCATTTGTCTCTCATCTCTCTCTCCCTCTCTCTCCCTCCCTCTTTCTCACTCCCTCTTTCTCACTCCCTCTTTCTCACTCCCTCTTTCTCCCTCTCTCTCCCTCCCTCTTTCTCCCTCTCTCTCCCTCCCTCTCTTTCTCCCTCTCTTTCCCTCCCTCTCTCTCCCTCCCTCTCTCTCCTTCCCTCTCTCTCTCTCCCTCTCTCTCTCCCTCTCTCTCTCTCTCTCTCTCTCTCTCTCTCTCTCTCTCTCTCTCTCTCTCTCTCTCTCTCTCTCTCTCCCCCTCTTTCCCTCCCTCTCTCTCCCTCCCTCTCTCTCCTTCCGTCTCTCTCCCTCTCTCCCTCCCTCCCTCTTTCTCACTCTCCCTCCCTCTTTCTCACTCTCCCTTTCTCTTTCTCCCTCTCTTTCCCTCCCTCTCTCTCCTTCCCTCTCTCCCTCTCTCTCCTTCCCTCTCTCTCTCGCTCTCTTTCCCTCCCTCCCTCTCTCTCCCTCCCTCCCTCTCTTTCCCTCCCTCCCCCTCTCTCTCTCTCTCTCTCTCTCTCTCTCTCTCTCTCTCCCTCTCTATCTCTCTCTCTCTCTCTCTCTCTCTCTCTCTCTCTATCTCTCTCTCTCCCTCTCTCCCTCGCTCTTTCTCTCTCTCCCTTTTCCAAAGGACTTTTGATCTTTTTTCTCTGTTCTTCATTGTAAAGGTTTGTTGTTGACGTTGGCTCGATGTCCCTTTCCCCGTTGACTTTGCGCCCCGGATGGATGGATGGATGGATGGATGGGTGGATGGTTGGGTCGGCTTTTCGCTGCCCCGGTCGCTGAAAGGGGACCGAGCTGAGGCTGTGTACAGTCACCTCCACTTCCGAGTACCACAATCCCTGCTGACGTCATCTGGGTCGTAGAATTACGATGTCCTTTTCGACCTCGTAAGCTTGGTCGTATCGTATGGTGTGGTGTTAACATCAGTCGTTCTATTACTACCACCACTTTCACTACCACTACTACTACTACCAGATTTACTGCTATCACCACCACCACCAACACCACTGACACCACTACAGCAACCACCAAGCATAGAAGCGCTGGTAAACCACAGTCAGTAATCACCATCACCACCACTACCATCACTAACACGCCTACTATCGCCATCACTCCTACTATCAACACTAACACCCCCATCACTAACACGCCTACCATCATCACTAACACCACTATCAGTAACACCCCTACCATCATCACTAACACCCCTACCACCATCACTAACACGCCTACCACCATCACTAACACCCCTACCACCATCACTAACACGCCTACCACCATCACTAACACGCCTACCACCACCAACACCCCTACCACCACCACCACCCCTACCACCACCACCAATACCCCCTACCACCACCAACAACACCCCTTACTACCACCAACAACACCCCTTACTACCACCAACAACACCCCTTACTACCACCACCGCCCCCTACCACTACCACCAACACCCCCTACCACCACCACCAACACCCCTTACTACCACCACCAACACCCCTTACTACCACCACCAACACCCCTTACTACCACCACCAACACCCCTTACTACCACCACCAACACCCCTTACTACCACCACCACCACCCCTTACTACCACCACCACCACCCCTTACTACCACCACCAACACCCCTTACTACCACCACCACCTACCACCAACACCCCTTACTACCACCACCCCTTAGTACCATCAACATCCTTACCACCACCACCATTAACACCCCTACCACCACCACCACTAACCCCCCTACCACCACCACCACCACTAACCCCCTACCACCACCAACACCCCAACCACCACCACCACCACTAACCCTCCTACCACCACCACCGCCGCCGCATCAATAACAGCTGAACAAAACTGTGGTTAATTAAACCTCGACCGTGTGTGTGTTAGTTCCGGGGCGTGTCAGTTATGGAAACGAGGCGTGAAAGTGGTCAACCCCACAAGAACACGTGGTCACGGGGGGGGGGGAGAAGGTAGTGAATGGGGAGGACGAGGGGAGGGATGGGTAAATGGCCAGGGAGGGAGATAATTTGGGTGTCAGGGCGAGTGGGGGAACTCTGGGTGTGGGGAGGCCAGTGGGTGGGGGGAATGGGGAGATTTACGTATTATGTATGGTTTATTTTTCCATCCCTCCCCCCTTCCTTTCCCTCCCCTCCCCCCTCCCCCCTCCCCCTCTCCTTCTCCCTCTCCTCCCCTTCCCTCCCCTCCCTCCCCGTCCTTCTTTCTTTTCATCCACTTCCCTCTTTCCTTCCTTTCCCTCCCTCTCCCTTCCTTCCCTCCTTCCTTCCCCTCCTGCCCTCTCTCACCTCCCCTCTCTCTCACCTTAACCCCCCTCTCTTATCTCCCCTCTCTCTCACCTCCCACCCCCGTTCACCTCCCCCCTCTCTCACCTCCCACCCCCTCTCTCACCTCTCACCCCCTCTCTCACCTCCCAACCTCTCTCACCTCCCAACCTCTCTCACCTCTCACCCCCTCTCTCACCTCCCAACCTCTCTCACCTCCCAACCTCTCCCCTTCTCACACATCCCCTCTCTCACCTCCCCCTCTCTCACCTCCCCTCTCTCTCAACTTAACCTCCCCTATCCCATCTCCCCCTCACTCACCTTATCCCTTCTCTTATTTCTCACCTCCCCCACTCTCACCTCTCCCCCACTCTCACCTCTCCCCCACTCTCACCTCTCCCCCACTCTCACCTCTCCCCCACTCTCACCTCTCCCCCACTCTCACCTCTCCCCCACTCTCACCTCTCCCCCACTCACCTCTCCCCCACTCTCACCTCTCCCCCACTCTCTCACCTCCCCCCTCTGGACTCGAACCCGGGCCGTCGTTTCATGCGAAAGGAGATGGGAGAGGCCGGGGGGAGGTGGGGGGGGAGGTTGTCTGGCGAAAGGCGACCTAATTGGATAAAGAGGAAGAGACGGGGGGGAGGGGGGAGGGGGGTTGATGCCTTCCGTATCGGGTGACGCCTTTTACCATTTTATTTTAGTATACGAGTATATGTATGCTGATGTTATTATTATTATTATTATTATTATTATTGTTGTTGTTGTTGTTGATATTTCATCGTGACCCCTTGCTAATATATTTTCTTTACTTTTTTCTTTTTATTTATTTATTTTCTCCAACTTTTTCTTTTCTTTTTCTTTTCTTTTTCTTTTCCTCTTCTTTTTCTTTTATTTTTTCTTTTCATCGTGATCCCTTGTTAGTATAGTTTCTTTACTTTTTTCTTTTTTATTTATTTTCTTTTCTCTTTATTCTTTTTTTCTTTTTCCTCTTTTTCTTGTTATTTTGTTTTTCTTTTCCTCCTTTTTCTTTTCTTTTTCCTCCTTTTTCTTTTGTTTTCTCTTTCCCCTGGATACCCGAACATCCTGTGAGCAGCTGTCGATCATTAATCTGTTATTAGCCATTTGTGACTGATACGACGTCAGCTTCGTTTGTCATATTGGCTGAAACCCCTTTAGCCATTTGTCTTCCCCCCTTATTAGGAACGAATTTTGGGGGGAAGGGGGGCGTATTCCATCCCTGGGGGGCGCCACCTATACGTGCACATGCCCTGCGCATGCGCAGTAATTTGTATGAAAAAAAGTTTATTTTTTTTTTATTTATTAAGAATAAGATGCGTAAAAGCTGCACCAAAGAAAACGGAAAGGGGTGACTTTAGTGATTTAGAAAATCCAGTTTTTAAAATTTTTGAAATTAAGATAAATTGTGTTTTGTTATTAGTCACGTGATGTAATTTGTATATTTTGTTCTGGCTGACCTTGTCGAGACGAGATATGTATTTTATTTCATTTATCAATTTTATTTTGTAATATATTTTTTATTTGTTGTTTTTTCAAAGCAGTTTCAGGGGTTGAAAGATAAGGGTAGATGGGATTGAGAATGGAGATAGAGGAAAGGTGAATT
>NC_134791.1:5901152-5911152 GCF_046742065.1 Oratosquilla oratoria | reverse complement strand
TCGAAGCTTATCAAAACCATGGATTCACGCATGAAACGGTTAATCATCTAATTAACCTAAAGTGAATCGCTAGTAACAGCGAAATCATACAAATAATTTACGACAGTCTCCTCGGGGCTAGGTCTCGGTTCGATTCCCGGAGCGACTGTTGGAAATTATTTGTATGATCATTCAATTCGTTTTAATGATCGCCAAACTTTGGTGCATACGCAAGCCAGCAAATCTTACTAGAATTAACAAAAATCACAATTAAAATCCATGCGTGGATGTAAATGCCTTTTTTTTTTTTTCAAAATATGAATTGATATGGCAGGATCTATTCGGTTTGAATGAATGTTTTTGAACCCGTATTTCCCTTTTATACCCCTTTAATTAAGATATTTTTATTTTTTTAATTTTACACCTTTTATTTCTGTAACATGTGATAAAAGTATTTAGATAAAAAATATTTTACTTTTCTATTGATATTTCTGGTGGGTCATCATCTAGGACCGATGTTTCTTGGGGGTCTTTATCTAGGAAAGATCATATTTTCCTAACGTAAACGTCAGTGTATATATATGTATATATATATATATATATATATATATATATATATATATGTGCAAACGTAAGATTTTAGTTTCTTTTGTGAGCGCCAGGGGATTTCATTCAGCTTGAGAAATATTATATATATATTTCTTTTCCTGCCAGGCTCCCCACTGGATGGAGCGGCACTGATCGATTTCATGAATTATTGCCGAGGTGCTTGTTCTATTCTAGTAAAACCTAGTATCATTATCATGGAACTAGGTTATGTCGCCTTATTTCCCAAGGTGTGTGGGTGTGTGCGCGCGCGCGTGCGTTTCACATTCTTATTATGTCATTAACACCTCAATCTGTGACGCAAAGGCTTCTTTATTTCTTAGTAAGGATTGTCTCTGTTGCTTAATGTATTAAACGTTGTTGTGAAGATTGTGTGAGGGGGGGAGCGAGGGAGGGGAAACAATGGGGAGAACAATGAGGACGATGTTTCACAGTTAAGAAGCTCAAGGTGACGAACATTGTTCCCAGACGCAATGAGGGTTTTCAATTGGGTTTAATTTCGCGCGCACGAGCATTGTGACGTGAGCACTATGCGGGTTGAAATTTTCTCATCTTTCTTCGTTCTTCGTTGGACCAAAAAATCGGAGAGGGTCCTGCATTTAATATATTTGTAGTTATATATGTGATAGTGTACAGTATGTATGTAATTATATATATATATATGTATATATATATATATATATGTATATCTATATATATATATATATATATATATATACATGATTGTGTATAATCACACACTTGCGTAAGACAATTCTGTGATTTCACATATTTTATTCAGGCTGAAGAAAGGTGGAGGGGGAAGGCTGATTTTGGGGATGGGGGGCTACCAATCGATGCAGAACCCCCCCCCCCTTCCTCACCTTTGATTGAAATAGTTTGTCTTTAGTAGTGATTACCCGTCTTGGTATGACACAGACTGGATACGTATGTGACAGTGTCACAAGGGACAAATTTCCTACAACTGTAGCATGTTGACACCGTACTTGGATAGAAGCGCTGGTGAAAGCCCATAACCCTAAGGGCAAACTGAAACGCAGTCGACGCAGTACAGAGCAAAAGCAGACTTCCTGTTGCTGAATTGAAGTAGAACTTGAAGTTCTATCACTTGAGATGCTGAAGTAGTAAATCTAGAATCATTTCAAGTGAGAGAGAGAGAAGTTCAAGATGTAATTCAATTTAGCAACGGGAAGTCTGTCTTTGCTCTGCACTGCGTCACCTGTGTCGTCTGCGTTATCTGTGTCGCCTGCGTTATCTGCGTTATCTGCGTCACCATTAGGCTAACATTATACCCAATACGCCCCCTTCCGCTTTTGATATTACACGACTCTACAGCCAGAATGAAGCATATAAAGTGCACCGCTTCATTGGAGTGGGTCATGCCCATGTGATATGTTTGCATGGCGAGAAGGTCTGCCTATTACTTGTTTGTTCCCATCTCGCGCCGCAAAATGGCCTTGTGCTTCGAATCTCCTGTGGACGGCCGGAACTGACCCGCAAGGTTTCACAAATTTGAAAAAAATATAAGAAACAAAATAACAAATAAACAAGAATGAAAAAATAAAAGAGAGAGAGAGAGAGAGAGCGGCTTGTTCGTGACTACGGAGAGGTAGAGGGACTTTAGTGCTCAAGTATACATGGAGAACCTCACCCACTCTTATATATCTTCTCTCTTCCCAGTCACCCCTCTCTCTTCCCCCTTCCCCCCTCTCTCTCATTCTCTCTCTCTCTCTCTCTCTCTCTCTCTCTCTCTCTCTCCCTTTCTCTCTCCCTCTCTCTCTCCCTCTTGAAATTTCGAGTCATGAGTATTACAGGAGCAATGTTAAATTGGATTGAAGCCTTGTTGATAGAAGACAGCGTCTAGTTATTAATGGGGCATTGTCTAGCTGGTCTCCTGTTTCCAGTGGGGTACCCCAAGGAACTGTATTGGGTCCGCTCCTCTTCATCATCTATACCAATGATATAGATGTTGGAATTGTGAGCCGCATAGCCGTTTGCGGATGACACTAAGTTGGGAACAAAAGTTGCAACGCTGAAAGTAATAGAAATTCTTAGGTCAGACTTAGAGAACCAGTGGTTAGACTATTCTCTGGGTCATGACATATCAAGTACATCATTGAAAAAAAGAAATTGAGTGTCTTGCTTAGCGACCTCAAGTCCTCAAAACAGTGTATTGAAGTAGAAAAGAAGGCACAAAGGCTATTAGGTTACATTAGGAAGACGCTTTCGTTCCCTGAACCAAGAAGTAGTCTTGTCACTTTACAATCCTCTAGTTCGTCCCCTTCTGGAATACGCCGTCCAGTTCTGGTCGCCGAAGTTAGGATGGATGTGCAGAGGCTAGAACGAGTTCAGGCACGAGCAACGAAACTTATTCCCGCCATTAGACACTTGGGCTACCAGAGGCATCTCGAGGCTTTGGGGTTCTTTTCTCTAGAAACCAGGAGATTGCGAAGAGGTTTTCAAAATACTTCAAGGATTTGATAACATTGACTATCGAGATCTCTTTAGCTTGAACGTGAATCCCACTCGCAATCATCTATGGAAGCTCAATCCCCCACGTTACTCTTGTGACAAGGTTGGTGACTTTTTGATTAAATGAAATCTGCAACACTTGGAACAGACTCCCAAAGGACGTGGTAAACAGTTCCTCAGTTGAGCAGCTCAAAAGTCGGTTAGACAATGTTCTAAATATATTAGCGTAACTAGTGTGAATCCCCGGTAACCTTTTAACGGTACCTCCTCTGTATGGGTTGTAAGGTACTTTTTAAGGTACTGAGATTCCTTTAACTCCTTGTAACTCTCTTATGTCCTCCTCTCTTCTATCCCCCTCTCTTCCACCCCCCTCTCTTCTGTCACTCCTCCCTCCCTTCCCCCTTTCTCTCTCTCTCCCCCTCTCCGTCTCCCCTTTCTATCTGCCACCTCCTCTCACCCTCCCTTTCCCCCTCTCTCCCCGCTCTCTCTCCCCCGTCCTCTCTCTTTCCCTCTCTCCCTCCATCTCCCCCGTCACCTCCTCTCTCCCACTCTTTCCCTCTCTCTACCTCCATCTCCCCCTTCTCCCCCCCCGGCTCTCTCTCTCTCTCTCTCTCTCTCTCTCTCTCTCTCTCTCTCTCTCGCTGTGTTTTTTAATCTATTACGTAGATTTTTTTTAAATCTTTCAAGGATGCTTTTATTTTCCTCTTATTGTTCACAGATTTCTACCTTTGTTTCGTCTTCAGCGCTTTTTATTTGTTCCATTTTTTCGTGTATTCTCCAGCAGTACGCATGGTAGACAGATGACCTTACAAGGTCATTGTTCTCGACCTGGGCTTCCGAGTTCTACTTCCGGAGGCAATACTTCCGGGCTGTTAGCTCTCTCTCTCTCTCTCTCTCTCTCTCTCTCTCTCTCTCTCTCTCTCTCTCTCTCTCTCTCTCTCTCTCTCTCCACTCTGTCTCCTCTCTCGCGCTCTCTCTCTCTCCTCTGTCTCCTCTCTCGCGCACTTTCTCTCGTCTCTCACCTCTCCTCTCTTCTCTCCTCTCTCCTCTTTCTCTCTCTCTCTCCCCTCTATCTCCTCTCTCTTTCTCCTCTACCTCTCTCTCTCTCTTTATCTCTCCTCTTTTTCATTCATTTATTTATTCCATTATATTTGATTAATCTCCAATCATGGAAAACGGCTTTGTCGAGAGAAATGGAACAAGTGTTCGAGTCGGAATGGCTGGTGGATCAGGAATGCCCTAGAAAGGGCCGGTGGGTGGGGGGGGGGGTGAGAGAAGAATGTTGATGAATGAGGAATGTGATTGATTTCGGTCGAAGGAGTACCAAAATTGAGGCCATGGAACTGCATGGGCTAATGACCAAATGTATATACATATTTTAATATATATCTGTTATCAACCCTTTCTCTCTCCCTCCCCCCCCTCTCTCTCCCCCCTCTATCCTCTCTACCCTCTCTCCCTCTCCTTTCTCTCCCCTCTCTCCCTCCCTCCCCTTTCTCTCCCCTTCTCCCCCTTCTCTCTCACTCTCTCCCCCTCTCCCCCTCTCTCCTCTCTCTTTCTCAGTCCCTCTCCCCCTTCTCTCTCTCCCTTCTCTCTCTCTCTCTCAGATCTGCAACACTTGGAACAGACTACCAAAGGACGTGGTAAACAGGAGTTCCTCATTTGATCAGTTCAAAAGACGGTTAGACAAAGTGCTACACACATTAGTGTAAGTACTAGTGTGAATCCCCGGTAACCTTTTAACGGTACCCTCTCGATATGGGTTGTAAAACCTTTTGAGGTATTGATATACCTTGTAAATCTCCTCTCTCCCTCCCTCTTTTTCTCCCTCCCCCTCCCTCCCCCCTCTCTCTCCCTCTCTCTCCCTCTTTCTCCATCTCCCCTCTCTCTCCATGTCCCCTCTCTCTCTCTCTCTCCTCTCTCTCCCTCCCTATCTCATCTCTCTCCCTCTCTCCTCTCTCTCCCTCCCTCTCTCCTCTCTCTCCCCTGTCTTTCTCTCTCCTCTCTCTCTCTCTCTCTCTCTCTCTCTCTCTCTCTCTCTCTCTCTCTCTCTCATCAAAGGAATCCCGCGAGGGACGTGTTGCTCCTGCAGGAGAGGAACAGAGAAGCTGGCCTCAGCTGGTACCGACAGGCCCTCCGGAAGAAAATTGTCTTTTATTTTATTTCCCAACTGGAAATAGTCTTTGATGCGTTGGAGCATATGCAGTCGTGCAGGTATATGTATAACATGCCTGCGTGTATGTGTGTGTGTGTGTGTGTGTGTGTGCTTATGTATATGTACGTTCTTGATGGCGCAATCGGTTAAGTCACTAACACTTGTCACGTGCTAGCGTAGGTTCGAGTCCTTAGATGTATCACGTTTCAATTTCTGCATGTATGCCTCCTCGAGTCTCTGTCCTAGAATTAAAGTGTATTGTGGTTGATAAAATGTGTGTGTATATATATATATATATAATATATATATATATATATACACACACACACACACACACACATAGTTAGATCGGCTATTCTGAATCTACTACTAAACAAAGGACACTATTAACCTCTTCCATGAATTGCACATCATGCCACGTTACTCCTGCAAACTTTAGTATCAATTTTCTTCACCTTTTGTCTGGTCTCCCTCCTCCACGCTTCCGATCTCGAGGCGTCCATTCGCTCCCACCTGTTTGTTATCTCCCTGACTGGCCAATTCCACTTCCGCTTTTTTATCGCCACCGCAGTGTCTGCAGTCTGCTCTCTCTCCCAGTAAGCTCTCTTTTGCTCTTACTTTCGCTCCTTCTCTCTATGTAATATCTCTCACCCTCTCTCTCTCCTCTCTCCTATCTCTCTCACCCTCCCTCCCTCCCTTCCTCTCACTCTCTCCCTTCTTCCCTCTCCCCATCCCTATCACTTTCTCTCACCCCCTCTCTCTCACACACACCCTCTCTCTCACCCCTCTCTCTCTCTCTCTCTCTCACCCCTCTCTCTCTCACCCCTCTCTCTCTCTCACCCCTCTCTCTCTCTCACCCCTCTCTCTCTCTCAACCCTCTCCCTCTCTCTCACCTCTCTTTCTCTCACCCCCTCTTTCTCTTTCTCTCCCTCTCTCTCCCTCCCTCCCTCTCTCCAAATGTATCTCAGTGCTCTCTTTATCCTTTGTGTCCATTGCTTTCGCCATATCCCATGTTTCGTGTTCGTGTGTTTTTCTTATCAGTCCAAGCCTTCCCCTTTTTTTTTCTTTCTTTTAACGAGTTGCAATAGCAAAGCTTGAAACCCGACAAGAGACCTTATATCGGGTTGAAGTGTTTATCTGGGCGATTTGCCTCGGCTGGAAACTTGTTTCGTTCAATGGCGACAAATTGGGGAAATTGCTTCTTAATGGTTACAAATCTTCGTTCTCGTAGCTTAACGCCATTACTTCTCGTCAGATATGAAAATAATAATAATAATAATGATGATGATGATGATGATGATACACTGCCTCCACTATAGCTATAGCCAGACAATAACACAATACATCTGCCTGGAATGACTTGAGGACAACAATCCAGTGGCAGTTGCCGGTTACCAGGGGGGCCGTGGGTCTTTTGTAAGAGAGATCTGGGGCAACGGATGAGTGGATTGATCTCGTAAACGTCTCGCCTCCTTTTCATGTTCCTGTTTTTCACTCTCTGTTCTTTCTCTCTTTTGAAAGAGAGAGCTTAGGTATTGTGTGTGTATTTACCTAGTTGTATCTACGGGAAGGGGAGCTACGCTCGTGGTGTCCCGTCTTTGTATCTCGCAGTGTCTAGTTTGCTCTTAAATTAGTGTATGTGTATTCGTGTGTGTGTGTGTATGAAATTATGTACATATATGTATATATATACATATGAGATTTGTCTCAGGCGAGTAAAATCCCCTGGCTCCAGGCACCACATTATTACCTAGAGTGATACTACTACTATACATGTATAGATATATATACATATATATGTATATATATATATATATATATATATATATGTATATATGTGTGTGTGTGTGTGTGTTTAGCATAATTTACTTCTGCTCCCAGGTAGGCTTTCAGCCTGTCAGTCGGGGCAGCACACTTCTCCAGATTGTCCTCTCAAAGCTTCCTTCTTCTCTCAAATTCTCTATTTTTCCTTAACCATTTGCCTCTAGGATTTCTTCAACTCCATCTTTCCATCTTTTCTTCGGTCTACCTCTAGATCTGCTACCTTTTGGTCTCCAGTTCCATCTTTTCTTTGCAATTCTCTCTTCATCCATTCTCTCCACGTGCCTAAGCCACCTTAGTTGTGCATTTTCTATTTTGCTTCTAATTGATGTTACTCCAATCATTTCTCTTATTTCATCATTTCTAATTCGATCTCATTTGGTTTTATTTACTGTTGCTCTTAACGTTTTCATTTCTGCCGATTGAATTCTGCTCCATTGTCTTGAATAATAAATATGTGTCGAAATTCGACTTTAGGCTTTGGGCGAAGGTAAGTAATCCTTCTTAACCGCTTGTGAACCGTTGTTCTTACGAGGTCGCTAAGAAGCACGTTTCTGTGGGATTACTGCGCCCCGCCCCGTCTCCTGGCGTTACGTATCACCCCACGGAGACGAATAAAATCGCCTGGCGCCACCCAGACCAAAGGGGAAAGGTACCACAAGGAACGGAAGGCTTAGAAGACGCCCCATCCCTTTTCTCAACCGCGGGAACACCTCAGAGATTAATAAAATCGCCTGGCGACGCCAAGTAACAGGACCCCCCTGGTGGGGAAGGGGTATATGAGCGTCGGCGCGAAGAGCCACTCAGTCGTTCTCTGCGCAGCGCCCCGAGCTGAGCTCCTGCAGAAGGGCTCGTCGAAGTATTGGTTGCCAGCTTTTGTTCGGCGGGTCGTCTTCTCGGAAATAGATATATATATAAACAGTAAGTGGTAACCAGTGATTACTAATAAATATATATATATATATATATATATATATATATATATATATAAGATTGAAGGTGAATGAAGTAGACGAGGAGAAATGGGAGAATTTTACGCCTTAACGTTTCGACCCGCAGGGTCTTGATCAAGACCCTGCGGGTCGAAACGTTAAGGCGTAAAATTCTCCCATTTCTCCTCGTCTACTTCATTCACCTTCAATCTTATTTGTCATAATATAGTCAATATATATATATATATATATATATATATATATATATATATATATATATGCAAAGTAACCAATTGGAAAAAAGAAACTAACGAAGCAGAGCGCTTTCGTATGCTACATCCAGTGCAAAAAGTACTTTTTGCACTGGATGTAATATACGAAAGTGCTCTGCTTCGTTAGTTTCTTTTTAAATGGTCTACTTTGCATAAGTGAACACACGTACCCGTGTTCTTATTAGCATGTATGTATGTATGTATTTATGTATGTATATATATATATATATTATATACATATATATATAATATATATATATATATATATATATATATATATATATGTTGACTGCTAATGGTGTCAGGGGACCATTGTCCTTTTGATGAATTAAAATTTAGTAATTGTTTAATCAGGGAGGCGATAATGATATATATATATACAGTATATATATATATATATATATATTTTTTTTTTATATATATATATATATATATATATATATATTTTTTTTTTTTTTTTTTTTTTTTTTTTTTAATGCGTTTTCATGTCAGAGCGAGAGATACGTATAAGAGGTGCATAACGAACAAAGTCCCCTTGAACAAAATATGAAGAACATTTGAAGAACATTGTTCACCAAGTTAAGCGTTTGCTTGAAGAAGTCCATCAGCTCTGAAATGTCAGGTGCGCTGACCGCCAGTGACGTCATCTGGAGGACAGGCGCCAACGCCAAAAGTGGTATTGTTAGACTATTTTCATTATCACGTGACCCACAAGGTGTGTCTGCCGTGTTGTCACGTACTGAATCAATACATTCAGCATATACCTGAAGCTGTCCACTACCCCGAGTATGTAAACATGGAATATTCTAAATACATATTGATTTTTTTCATTAAATGGTAGGTGATATGAGTAATTGTTATACATATAAAGAAAAGAAGAGACTTGTTAAACGATATATCTCAGGTCAGGCGACGTTGCCCCGGTTACCTAGGAATTTCCGTGGGATTGGGGGGGGGGGTCACTAATTCATCCCTTGCAGTCTAATTATACTGGTCATACATGCAAATATACAAAAACGGCGTCTCCCCCGTTTTCTTTGGTGATGGTTTAGACGTGGCAACGCTGCTGGTTTTGCCGGCCACATCCTATGGGTCACCAGATAGTGGAAGAAGTATAGTGGTATTACTGGTTGATACCAAGTGGTTTTCACCAGACATCCTCACCCAATCCCCCATTTGAGGTATTGAGTAATCAAGTTTGACGTAATCGGTGTTTTAGGGGCTTTGGTAAGCCCTACGGACCAGAGGATCGCAACTTCTCTCTCTCTGTCTCTCTCTCTCCCTCCCTCTCTCCCCCTATCTCCCCCCCTCTCTCTCTCCCTCTCTCTAATGTTAGAAAACTCCGGGTACTGGAAACACGTTCCCAGTGTTTTTGTTAAGTTTCCGAACAGTGGAGAGTTCCGAATTAGGGAAACTTCTGGATGGGCAGCAGAAGGAAGTAGGTCGCCCAGGGTCGTTTGGAATTCCATCCGTTCCCGCCATAATTCCTGGATGATAGGGAGGAGGGGGAGGAGGTAGGGGAAGAACAGAGGGGGAGGAGGAATAGGTGGTGGGGGTGAAGAGGAGAGTGGAAGAGGAGATGGAGTAGGAAGAACAGGAGGAGGAGGTAGGGGAAGAGGAAGAGGAGAGGGGAGGAGGAATAGGTGGTGCGGGTGAATAGGAGAGTGGAAGAGGAGGAGGAGGAGGAGGAGGGGTAGGAAGAACAGGAGGGGAAGTAGGAGGAGGTTGGGGGAGGAAGAGGAAGAGGAGATGGTAGGAAGAAA
>NC_134791.1:5891152-5896152 GCF_046742065.1 Oratosquilla oratoria | reverse complement strand
GTCAGGAAGGTCGTGGTCGCGACCAGGGGCATGGCTCCCCCTCCTCCTTCAGGAGTATTTGATGTTCCTCGAGTTCGAGGAAGCGACAGGGTCTCCCGAAGACGACCCGTGGGCGAGTTCGGGGAAGTCGTAATCGAGTTCGACACTGAAGGTGCCTCTTCCAGGAAGTCTTCCTCCTCTCGGAGCTCAGTGGCACTCCCTCACCCTTTGGGCGGTGCCTGAATAAAATCTCCTGGCGGCAGACTAGAAGTACAGTGAAAATGTAGTAACAGTACGTTCCTCTATGCTCTCTTCCTCCATTTTCTCTTACTCCACTCTCTCCTCTCTTCCTCCTCGCTCTCTTCCTCCACGCTCTCTTCCTCCACTTTCTCTTCCTCTGTGCTCTTCCTCTTCACTCTCTTCCTCCTCGCTCTCTTCCACACACTCTTCCTCCTCGCTCTCTTCCTCCACACTCACTTCCCCCCTCGCTCTCTTCCCCCTCGCTCTCTTCCTCCTCGCTCTCTTCCTCCTTATCTTCTTCCTCGTCCTCTTCCTCTTCTTCTTTTTCTTATCTTCCATTTCCGTTTCCCCACATTTCTATTCTCACCTAATTTTCTTCCTCTGTTTACTTTTTCCTCTTGCCTTTCTCCTTCTTCTCCTTCGTCCCCCACCCCGTTTTCTATGAGTTCCCTTTTCGACGCCCACGCCCCCTTTCGTCCCTCAACTTTGACCATTTCGCTTCCCAAATTAATTCAGTTCTTTATTATCGTTTCATTTAACAATCGCTCGCCCTTTGCCTCCTCTCCCTCTCTCCCCAACTCTCTCCTCCTTCTCTCTCCTCTCTCTCCCTCCCCTCTCTCACTCCTCTCTCTCCTCTCTCTCCCTTGTCTTCCTCCTCTCTCTCCCTACTCTGTCTTCCCTTCTCTCTCTCTCCCTACTCTGTCTTCCCTTCTCTCTCTCTCCCCTCTGTCTCTCTCTCTCTCTCTCTCTCTCTCTCTCTCTCTCTCTCTCTCTCTCTCTCTCTCTCTCTCTCTCTCTCTCTTTCTCTTTTTCCACAAGGATAGAAGCGCTGAAATCGTCAGGCGGCTGCCAGAAGGCATGTACGCTATTATCGTATCCATTTGGGGGGAGGGGGGACTAACGACTGAACAGTGCGCCCCCCCCCTCCACGGCACCGATGCCATTTTGTGGGAATTTTCCACAAATTTGTGATGTTTTGTGATCAAATTATATGTTGCAATGAACTTGTTTGTGTTTATAATAATTCCTTCTTTTTGTGGGGAAAAATGTGGAAATCCAGATTTACTTCTGATATTTTTATTTATTTTATTTTTATTTATTTATTATTATTATTATTATTATTATTGTTATTATATTTATGTTTATTTTTTTTTATTTTTTTTTTTTTTTATTAATACATATATATATATATATATATTTTTTTAGAACATTTTCACTCGTTTGTGGGAACTGACTATATCACAGTGGAAACACAACCCCCACGGTGTCTGCCCCCCGCTCCCCTTTCCCTCGGGGAAGGACACTGCCGCCCCCCCTCCCCCCCTGCCCGCACATCTCCGACCTTTGCTCTCCTCCCCCTTCTCCCTCTCTCCACCTTCTCCCCCTTGTCCCCCCTCCCCCTTCTTCAGCGCCAGCGGCAACCACGGCAGCAGCATAAGGGAGATCTTCTCTCACAACTGTCTCTTCTTCCTCCTCCTCCTCCTCCTCCTCCTCCTTCCTCCTCCAAATCATCCTATACCTGCTGCTCCTCCTCGACCTCGCCCTCATCCTCGTCTTCCACTTCCTCCTCTTCTTCCTCTTCCTCCTCTTCCTCCTCCTCCAAATCCCCTTCCAATTCCTCCAAATCATCCTATACCTGCTGCTCCTCCTCGACCTCCTCCTCGTCTTCTTCCTCTTACACGTCCTCCAAATAATTCCATTCCTGCTCTTCAAATTCCTCCTCCTCGCCTTCCTCCAAATCATTCTCTTCCTGTCCTTCAAACTACCACTACTTCTCCTCCTCCTCTTCCTCCTCCTCCTCCTCGTGGCACATCTTGTCTTTCCCAGTCCATAGTAGTGTACACACGCATTCACCACCACTTCCACCCACTACCACCACCACGTCCCGTTCCGTTCCACTTCGAGCCACACCTAAATTCTTAAACTAAGTTTCCAAAGTGTGTGTGTGTGTGTGTGTGTGTGCGTGCGTGCGTGCGTGTATGTGCGTGTATGTGACATCAGATAAAGTTCCAAATATAATAACCTCCACAAAACTTAATTCCACGCTACTGCGTTTTGCTCATAACCGCGCGCACACACACACACACACACACACACACACACACACACACACACACACACACACACACAGTCATATGAGCTCTGAGCTCTCATCCAGGAGGGTAATAGCTGTCGATCACGTGATCCAAAACCATGGTGAATCACACACACACACACACACACACACACACACACACACACACACACACACACACACACGTATGCACGCACGCACGAGAAGACAGGATCTTCTGCTTCTTCGGTGTACAATATGAAGGAGACCGCTTTGCCTTTGGCATTTTGTGGACAAGGTTTTCGCTTTTCGCCTTTACGAGGCTTTGGGAACTCGACAATGCAACCGCTCTTGTGCCCAGGTTCCTCTTAAGCAAACATATATATACAGTGTATGTATGTATCTACGTGTATTCACCTTGGTCTTTGGATCACGTGCTGGACTCTTGATCGACAGCTATTTCCCTTACGGAAGAGAGCTCAGAGCTCGTATGACCGATCTATGGGTAATGCTGTGACCTTACATGCACACACACACACACCCAACTCCCCGCCCACGAGAGTTGGAGGAACGACTCGAAGCGCAGCGATACTGAAATTATCTCAGCCCTGGGCAGGATTCGAACCCGGACCGCCGTAGTGACAGTCAGAGACTATATCAACCGTGCCACCGAGTCGTGTGTGTGTATGTATGTATGTATGTATGAATGTGTGTGTCTAATTGGGCCTCAGGCTGTAGACTCAAACTTCTTGAATGTGTCTCTTTCTTCTTTTTTTCTCTCAAGCGAAATAAAAGACTTCCGTTCTTTTATGATTTACAGTAACTTGACATTTCGCTCTTCTTAGAGAATTTCCAAATACAAGTAATACGAAAACAAATAGTATATAAATACAATAGTGAGGGGACAAGAGAAGGACGTTGTAAAAAGTTTTAAGTTCTCCAGATGCCCAGGAGGTTCTGAGTGGACCCTCCTTGGGTGGGGTGCGCCTTCGAAGGACATAAGCCCACATTGAGACATAAGCCCACACTGAGACATAAGCCCACACTGAGACATAAGCCCACACTGAGACATAAACCCACACTGAGACATAAACCCACACTAAGATACAAGCCCTCATTAAGAACCTAAGGCTCAGCAGGTGATGGACATAGAACATATGAATGAAGGAGACAGCAGGAGACCATAAGGCCTACACTGGTCAGTTCCATAAGCCCACACTGAGACATAACCCCACACTGAGATACAAAACCACACTGAGGACCTAAGGCTCAGGAGGTGATGAACATAAGAACATATGAATGAAGGAGACGGTAAGAGACCATAAGGCCTACATTAGTCAGTTCCATAAGCCCACACAGAGGTACAAGCCCACAATGAGAACCCAAGGCTCAGGAGGTGATGAACGTAAGAACATACGAAGGAGGCTGCAAGAGACCATAATGTCTACACTAGTCAGTTCCATGTCCATTACCACTTGTCATCCCCATCCATAAAGTTGTCTAACCTCCTCTTAAATACAACCGATATTTTCAGCGCTCACTAATTGGTTACTAAGTCTATTCCATTCGTTGACCACTCTTTTGGTAAACCAGTTCTTGTCCATTTCCTTCGTAAATCTAATTTTGTCCAAATTAAATCCATTATTACGAGCCCTGCCCTGTTGTCTTAATAAGATGACTTTGTATCACCCTTGTTAAAACCCTTGAACCACTTGAACACCTCTATTAAGTCACCCCGCACTCTGCGTCTTTCCAGGGAGTGTAAATTAAGGTGCCTAAGCCTCTCCTCGTAATGTTAATTTCCGAGCCCATGAAGCAATTTGGTCATTCTCCTCTACTGATTCTATTGAATTAAAATCCACTTTGGACCTTTATATCCACTTAAGACCTTTATATCTGGGGTCCTTTGGCCAACATAAAGGACCTCTGACGTTTTTAAGCGGTGGCTGTCACTCGCCAGATTGAATCGATAGACAAGATGTTGGTTCAAGATCAAGCAGAGGTCGTTTTCGGTAGTAGACACACACACACACACACACACACACACACACACACACACACACACACACACACACACACACACACACACTCGGACATACGTACACACACACACACACACCACACACACACACACACACATATATATATATATATATATATATATATATATATATATATATATATATATATATATAATATGCGCATGCATGTATTGATGTGTATAGTGTAATACATTCGCCAGCCAAGTATCAGTAACCTGACTGAGCATTACAGGACAAAGAGTCCCCTCTTCCTAACCTTCCTCCTTCCTTCTTCCTCCTTCCTCCTTTTACTCCTACTCCTCTTTCTTCTACTTCACCGCTTTCTCCTCATCCTTATCCTTCTCTTCCATCTCCTCTTCCTTCTCCTCTTCCTTCTCTTCCTCCTCTTCCTCCTACTCGTCCTCCTCTTCCTCCTACTCGTCCTCCTCTTCCTCCTACTCCTCCTTCTCCTCCTTCTCCTAATCTTCCTCCTCCTCCTCCTCCTCCTCCTCTCCTTCTTTTTCTTTTTCCCTTTCTTCATGGGCTGGTACTAGGTCAGGATTGTGGCTGAGAGTCGGGGGGTCGGGCACAGTCGTCCACCCACATTGGAGGCAACAACAGAAACCGATGCCCAATTTGTCCGCTCTTGTAATCCTACGCTGAGCCCGTGGGCTTAACACCGCCGCCGCCGCCTCGCCCAGAGAGGA